>NW_028227258.1:24602500-25005000 GCF_978045245.1 Mus caroli
GAGCAAAACCAGGAGGACCTGAGCTCAGGCCCTAGCACCTATGTCAAAAGCTGGCTGTGAGTAACCCCAGTGCTCGAGGGCAGGGTGGAGACAGGAGGGTGGCTGGGGCTTGATGGCTCCCTGCATAGCTCCAGTTTCACTGAAAGACAGGATCTCAAGGAAATAAGGTAGAGAATAATGAACCAGGAGACTCAGAGGTCCCCTCTGGCCTCTGTACAGATATTCATCATACACCGTATACATGCTCACATAAAATACATTTAGAAACAAATAAATATGCACTATCAATAAGACATTAAGGAAAAAAATCAATGTGAAAGGAAACTGACCGTGGAAACCACCCTGACAGAGAGTGGGGCCACTCGGCATGGGGTGAGAGAGGGCGCTGGGGACCTGTAGCTGGGGTGGGAGGCTGTCTCAGGTGTGAGGTGGCGGGTGTGGCGGGGAGCATGAGTGAAAGCAAATCAACCTTTCTTTCTTTCTTTCTTTCTTTCTTTCTTTCTTTCTTTCTTTCTTTCTGTCTGTCTGTCTGTCTGTCTGTCTGTCTTTCTCTCTCTCCCTTTCTTTCTCTCTCTCTCTCTCTCTCTCTCTCTCTCTCTCTCTCTTTCTTTCTTTCTTTTTTTTCTTCTTGGTTTTTCAAGACAGGGTTTCTCTGTGTAGTCCTAGCTGTCCTGGAACTCACTCGGTAAACCAGGCTGGCCTCAAACTCAGAAATCTGCCTACCTCTGCCTCCCAAGTGCTGGGATTAAAGGCGTGCACCATCATTGCCCTACGCCCCTTCTTTCCTTCCTTTCCTGTTGGGTTCCCTCCCTCCCCCCAAAATAAATATTTTAGCAGGTATCTATCTACAGGCCTGGTTTCTGCTGTAAGCTTTCATGACAAACCATTTGCGTGTATTTTAGACTTTTATAAATCGGCTATTCTGCAGTATTTTAAGAAGACCCTGAAGAATATCTTATATTTCAAATTATAAACAGACTTTTTGTAATAAAAAGAAGACTCAAAAATTTTTTTCAAGAAATCGCAAATCTTGACTTACCATATACTGGCAAAAACGTGAGGTAATCCAGATGAGCAATGTTATAGGTTTCAATTCTAACATCTTTCCAGATTCCCTGAGAGGGGAAGGAAGGGCCCCAGTCCCAGCTGAAGGAGCACTGTGCCTGGAATTTCAGGGGAAGAAAAGGAGAAGTAGGCAAAGGATAAGATATGTGTGTACTAAGACGTTATGATACATGCTAAATGAAAAGTTAGTAAAAAAAAAAAAAGGCAAGATTCTATCTTTAAAATATTACATATACACGCGTACAGCAGTTTACTAATGATGCCATAGCAAAACGCTGGACTGGAGGGGGTGGGGCTTCACCAACTGAAATGTGTTTGCAAATAGATGGCTACCTTTGTCTTTCCTTGTGTACCAGCAAGCCAATACCTCCCATCCTCCATGCCTCCTCATCCCTTCGGCTGCTGTCCAAATTCCTTTACTCTAAACACCTTGCTTAACTTAGTCACCTTGATCAGGACTTCAAATCCAGTCACAGTTACATTCTAAGACACTTGAGTAGAGGGAGTGTTGCAACTTCAACGTGTAAGTTTGGGGAACACAGTTCAGCCCCTAACTAATTGTGTTTGGGTGTCAAGTATGTGTGTGTGTGTGTGTGTGTGTGTGCATGAGCGAGCGTCACAGCACACACATCTCAGAGTCTCCCTTCTGGCATCCGTGCTCTCTTGTGCTCACCAACCTTGCGCATGTGCTAGATAGAGCCACTTCCTATGAATAGAATATGGCAGAGGTGATGTCATTTCCAAAATTAGATTATAGAAGACCGGCCCTTCTGCTTGGGGCCCTGTCCCGTGCTCTCTCTTGGCCAAGAGAGGAGCCAGCTGCTGTGTCCTGGAGCAGCGCTGTGGGAGGCCTGAGTGAGAGACTTGGACAGTAGATCTAAAATTTCTCAACAGCCATGGTGAGCTCAGAACTCTTGTCAGCCCCAGTCAGGCTGAGGTGATGGCTTGATTAAAACGTCCCGAGCTACAGGTGCCCTACCAAACTGTACTTAGGCTGAGAAACTGTACAATATTATTACTATCATTTGCTATACAGATGGCGATGATGATTATGATTATTATAACCAAAAATGCCCACTTTAGTGCCATAGTTAAATTCATCAAGAAGAACAGAAAATCTAGTTATGCATTGTTTCACATTCATTCTTCAAAAGCCTACTATGTCAGAGCACTGCTATTTATTGTTTGCTTGTTTGTTTTGTGTTTTGCTTTTCAATTGTCACTATGAAACAGAGGCTACCCCTAGTCCTGGGCTTTCAGGCCAGGCCTGAAAGTGTCAGGACTGCAAGCAGTGGCCACCATACCCTGCAAATGTTTACTCACTCTCTCTCTCTCTCTCTCTCTCTCTCTGAAGTTCTCCAAAACACTGCGGTGCCTAACCACTCCTGTATTAAACATGACAACTCAATGAATGAGTAGCCTCATTGAAAGATAAAGATATTATTAACATGTTTAAAAAAAAAACTAGCCTTATTCCCTACCTCATTAAGTATGAACTCAAAAGTCCTCGTTTAGGAACACCAAACACAAACCGATGGTGGCATTGCCTTTAATCCTAGCACCCAGGAGGCAGAAATGAAGGTCTGGGAGTTCTAGGCCAGTCTGGTGCACATAATGAGTTCCAGGATAGCCAAGGCTATACAGAAAGGGAAAAAAAAAAGGAATACCAGGTGCACACATACACACACACACACACAGAGAGAGAGAGAGAGAGAGAGAGAGAAACACACATATACCCACAAACAATCACTTCAGACTGACTGGAGTAGCTATCTGAGAGACATAGTCGTGTCTGCTAACTACCTGTCTGAGGACCAGGACACTAAAAAAAAAAATTCCAATTATGAAGTTACAAAGGTTCATATTCAACTAGAAAGAAATGATTCTCTGACAATTAACTTCTCAAGGGAATGGGAGGAAAAGAAAGAGTAATGGAATCCAAGTGATAGAAAAAGAAAGGGAGGGGACCAGCTAGTGGGGTAGGGGACCAGCTAGTGGGGTAGGGGACCAGCTAGTGGGGGAGGGGACCAGCCCGGGCCAGGCTGGGGATTCAGTGAGAACCCTGGGGGAGGGAACAACGGAGTGCGAACCAGAAAGCCTGTTTGTGTGCTAATCTGAAAGTTTAACTTAAAACAAACAAACAAACACACACACAAAAAAAATCAACCAGAATCTTTTTTAAAAAGTCTCATCAAGCAGAAAATTTTCTTTTACTTCTTAAGGATAAAACATTTTTCAAGATTAAAAATCTATGACACTGTGAGTTCAGCTTTGAAAAGTTGAGTTGGAAAAGACGCCCTCTGAGGGAGGCGATGCCGGTGTGTGTAGGGGGAGGGGGGCAGTGGTGATGCGGGTGTGTGTACAGGAGATGCGGGTATGTGTACTAGGGATCCAGCCACACTGCTCTCACCCAAGAATGGTTTCCTTCACTCTGTATTTATGTCAGGAGAAGATAAGTACGTTTCTACTACAGAGGAAAATGAAAGTGTGCCTCTCACCCCTCACCAAGGAAACTTCTCTTTTGCAGCAGACAGAGACCATCTCAGAAAACTACAACTAGTCAAAATACAGAGATCACCAGGATTCCCAGGCACAATGAGGGCAGCCACAGCACGGCTCCTGCACCCGGGCCCAGGAAATATTAAGGAAGAGGTGGTGGCAAAATTGAAAGAGCCGGAAGATCTGCAAGTCTGCTGGGACTGCTGGGACCCCCGTACCCACGAAACCTCAACAGTGACAATATGGCTCCCTAAACAAGACCCGGACAATGAAAGACCAATAGGTGTGAGTGGGGACATTTTCACAGGGCCCCACCCCTAGAAGCAAAAGACAACCGCCTTCAAGTGACTGTGGAGAGAGGGCGGATTCACCTTCCCAGAAAGGGGTCACTGAGTGGTTATCCCTGACATCATGTACACAAACGCAACAGACTCATCAGGCCAGGCAGTGGTGGCGCATGCCTTTAATCCCAGCACTTGGAAGGCAGAGGCAGGTGGATCTCTGAGTTCAAGGCCAGCCTGGTCTACAGAGTGAGTTCCAGAACAGCCAGGACTGCACAGGGAAACCCGGTCTTGAAAAACAAACAAACAAACAAAGATTGAGCTATACAGGCAAGAAAGTAGGACATTTTCTTAATTAGTGATTATGTGAGCAGGCCCAGCCCATTGTGGGTGGTTCCATCTCTGGGCTTGTGGTCCTGGGTTCTAAAAAAAAGTAGGTTGAGCAAGCCATGAGGAGCAAGCCAATAAGCAGCACCCCTCCACAGCCTCTGCATCAGCTCCTGCCTCCCAGCCTGCTTGGATTCCTGCCCTCACTGCTTTTGATGATGAACTGTTACATGGAGCTGTGAGTAAAATCAACCCTTTCCTCCCCAAGATGGTTGTGGTCATGGTGTTTCATTGCAGCAATGATAACCCCAGGTAAGCAGCAAGGAGAGAACAAAATATTCAACACCCTACCAAGCTTCAGATCACTTAATTCCCTCAGCCAATGAGGATGTTCACTGATTCAGAAAGTACCTGTGATGCCCTGTGACTCGGGCTGCGGTACATCAACACACAGCGCTGGAACTGCTCCTACTCATGACGCTCACAGATGAGCAAGGAAGTTGAGCACCGAATGAATAACACATGCACTGCGAGCTTTATAGAGGAAATGGGGAGCTAGAAGTCGAGAGGGTCTAGTATCTACACAAGTTGTCCGAAGAAAAGAAAGAAGAAACAAAAACTTTTAAGCTGAGGATGTGGCTCAGCGGGGGAGGGCTTGCTTCTATACACAAGGCCCCAGGTTTCATACACAGGACCAAACAGTCAGACATCTCTCGCAGGGGAGCCTCTTTCTTCCACCTTGAGTTACGGAAAGGAAGTGGAAGGCCTCTATCAGAGGAAATGCCTGTGCACATGTCATCAGGATGCAGCCTGCTCCAACAGGAGGAAGTGGGGTGAAGACTGAGCTAGGAGCTTTGGACATTAGCCTCCTGATGGTGCCAAGCTGGTGAAAGATAAAAACTATGAACTTTGAAAAGCATATCTAGTCCTATGTACATATGGACGCAGAAGTCCCAGTTTCTGTTTTACAGAAAGGGATGCTGGGGGCATTTTTGTCCGGAGACCATGCCAACTGCTCTGTGGATAATTACTTGAAAGAAGGCAAATGGAGTTGTGGGAATACCGGCTAGGTGACTAGGGCAACGTGCTGTGCAAGAAGTGACTGGACCCAGAGGCAAAGAATAAAGGTTGTCTTGGAAATTGGCAGGAACTAGAATGTGGGATCCAGTTGGAGTAAACAGATCACTGATGGCGTGCCCTTGAGGGTACACCCTATCTCAGTCACTCCCTCTGTATCCCTCTGCTTCCGGGGCACCATGAGGTAAGCAGCTTTGTCCCGCACTCCCTTCTACCTTGCTGTTCCACCTCACCACAGGCGCAGAGCCAGAGAGCACCGACTGAGCACCTTTGAAACTGAAAATCAAAAGAGATGCTCCGCCACCCCCCAATCTGTTCAACTCAGCATGTTACCATGGTGATGAGAAGTGACGGACAAGAAGGGAGGAGGGAAGTAGAAAAGATAGAGGCGACTAATGTGCTGAGCAGAGGAGGAAGCAGAGATGTGGAGACTTTAGAAGGGTCAAACACTTGATGAAGAAAGTAACGTTCGCGAGCAGGATCAGAGTGAGAAGGGGGCAGGGGCGGGGGGGGGGGGCGGCGCGGGGGGAGGCAGGGGAGAAGAAGAGTAACGTTTTCTTCTTAAAAACTAAAATGTCTTCCAGAACTTTGGAAGCAGAGGCAGGAAGATCTCTGTGAGTTCAAAGCCAGCCTGGTCTATATGATGAGTTCTAGGCTAGCCAGGGCTACATAGTGAGATGCTGTCTCAAAAAACAGAAACAGAAACAGAAACACAAACACAAACAAACAGAAACCAAACAAACAAACCTAAATGTTACATACAGTTATAATACAATAATCATGCATTAGTATATGTTCAAGTACCGTAGAACAGAATAAGCCTCAAAGAAAAATCATCTGTGGATTATACCTTCCCATTCTGTATTTTAAGGTTCTAGCAGTAAAATATGAGAATATCTCAGGAAAAAAAATTTTTCTTTTCTTTTTCTTTCTTTTTTTTTTTTTTTTTTTTTTTTTTTTTTTTTTTTTGGTGGTTGGGAGTGGGGGTGATAGGATGTTTCTCTATGTAGTTCTGTTTCCTGGAACTCACTCTGCAGATCAGGCTGGTCTCCAACTCACATAGATCTACCTGCCTGTGCCTCCCAAGTACTAGAGCTAAAGTGTGCACCACCACACCCAGCTGAAAATATACTTCTTTCAAGCAGGTTGCTAGTCACAAGAATCACTAATAAGTTTTCACGTCTGGTAACAGCTTTGATAAATATAAATGCTATAAAATAACTTATAGAGATGGGACTGTAACTCAGTTGGAAGAATTATCTCAGGGCTCTGCCTAACATGCACAGAGCCTTGGGTTTCATCCTTAGGACCTCACAAAACCAAGCAAGATTGTGCGTACCTTAAACTCAGCACTCTGTAGAGAGGTGGGGGATGGATTGGAAATTGGAGGTCATCCTTGGATACATAGCAAGTTTGAAACCCACCAGGGCTAGAGGAGTCCCTGCCCGAAAAAAAAATATAATAATTTATAAAGTCCTACTAGCAGCTCCCCATGGTAGTTCATATCAGTAATCCCAAGACATGGGAGGCTAAAGCAGGAGATTGCCACTTTTAACAACATAGTAAGTTCTAGGCTAACCTAAGATATAACATCAAGTTCTGTTATCCACAGTGTGTGAGTGTGTGTGTGTGTGTACCTAAGTTCTGAAACACGCTCCAGGAAGAAAACCTAGAAGAATGAGAATCCACCACAAAAATTCAGAAAATCTTGTTTTCAAGCCTTCAAGTCTGCCAGCCACAACGCTGCAGCCCACACACTCTTGAGTGAGCATTCATTACCTTTCGGATGAAGTTGACGTGACATTCACCCTTCTGCTCCACCGGGGGGCACTCTGGGGGCACCGGGTAGCGAGTGTGAGCTTTGCTCTGACGCTCCGCATACTGCACTGCTGACCAGAACCGCAGCTTTAAGGAGTTCACGTCTTTGACCACGTTGGTGACGTCAAAGCTCTGCAGGACAGAGGAAGGAGACGCAGCTCCATGAGGAAGACCTAGTCTTGTGTATAACATTTTAGATAAAGGTAGACTACATGAAAGATACACACTACAGCCACGTCTAGAGCTAGTCTCATTAACAGAAGGAATCCCTCTGAAAGAGAACTTAGTGGACGCCTTTAGTTACACCTCCAATCTTCTGTCCAAGCACAGGTTCCTAGGCTTCTCCTATTTTTACAGAAATATGGTCCTAGAGAACTATGCAGAACAGAAAGTATCTTCATCCCAGGAACGACCTGTACACATGGCCTTGAGCTGCCAAAGGTTCCTAGACACTACATAACAACCTGACCCACTGAAACGCATAGACACTACATAACAACCTGACCCACTGAAACGCATAGACACTACATAACAACCTGACCCACTGAAACGCATACACACTATATAGCAACCTGACCCACTGAAACGCACAGTGTGTATTTCTAAGTCATCAGTGAGTTTTGCTTTCCAAAGCACACCCTTGAAACAGAAGGGAGGTACAATTTCAGAACAGATTTCCTTTTCAAATTGTCTGTCACTTGTCATTTCCCACGGATTTGGATCACCAGACCACTGAGGAGTGAACAGCCAAGCTGGAGCTGTAATTTCCTTCCTCGAGGCCCACAGAACCACCATGGGACTGGCACTGTCCCTAACAGCCTTCAAACGGGGCACCTGAGAAGCCCAGTTATTTACCAGTGTTTCAAAGGCCTTGACCTTGACCTATGGCAAATTACACACCGATCCTTCCCAGTTCACGAACATAAAGGCCCGCTCTTGTGAGTCTGGAGCCCTGTACTCACGTATCCAGTGAACATGTTGTCTGTCTTCCCAATAGTGACATTGTTGAACAGGATTTCTGCAACCGTGTCAACTCCATCAAAGGTCAACTTTACCTTCTGCCATTCACTAAGAGACAACAAAGGATTTTTAAAACATTAACCCATGTAAGTCTCTTTGTCATCAGTTAAGAACTAACAAAGTAAAAATTCCACAGGAAAATATATACCCTTAACCTTAAGGCCATCAAATTTCAGGAGTGTGGGTTTGACATTAACTATAATAATTTCTTTGAGTGACCCAGTCCTCTAATGTGGCTGTCAGAGCTTTGCCATAAAATCAAGAGCACAAATTATAATTTCCAAATGAGTTGATTCTCCCAGTTATTGCAGAGTTCTTAGATAACCCAGAAAACATTTGTCAAAGCTATTGAATCTAAGACAACACATTAACCATGACCTAGTGTCAATGATGGAGAATCCTGTGCTCGGTACTTTGCTCAGCCTTACAAGGAACAACCTGGAATTTGAAGTTTGTACTCTGGATGGCATTCAAGCCTACAATACATAGAAATCAAACAGAAACTTTTTGATCTATTGGACAAGGGCTAACGGAGGCTTACCGTGTAAGAAAGAAGAGAATAGGAAAGAAGCGAATAAGAAGTCAAAGAAGTGAATATTTTCCATCAGTAACGAGGAACTAAATCATGATGAACACTGCTGCACTGTGGTTATTTAATCAAAGGAAGCCTTGATAAAGGACCAATGTCTCTAATGTGCTCCATCAGTTAGCAGTGCTACATCCCATCTACAGACGGAAAGTGAGTTAGTTTCTGGCTGTCTAGGCTGGGATAGGAACAGTGTATGGGACCGGGAAATGATAACTAATGAGTAACTGATGATGGCTGATTTAATTAGGGCTTCTATTGCTGAGAAAAAAAAAATGCCATGACTAAAAGTGACTTGGGGAAGCAGGGGAAATCTCAGTTTACAATTTAGGTCACTCTCCACCAGTGAGGGAAGCAAAGGCAGGCTCTGGAGGCAGAAGTGGAAGCAGACCTCTTAGAAGAACGCTGCTTCATATATATATATACCTGAAAGTGCCCTACATTTTCTTACACCACATCTACCTGTGGTAGCTCATGATTTTGATCCTAGCAGGGAGGCAGAGTCAGGCAGACCTCTGTAAGTTCAAAGCCAGCCTGGTCTACAAATTGAATCCAGGACAGCCAGGACTATTACAAATAAAAACCTCGCCTCAAAAAAATAGAGAAAGAAAGAGAGAACGAGAGAGAGAGAGAAAGGAATTGTGGTTCTCAATTGTGGTTCTCTCATAGATAACTCTGGCATGCATCAAGTTGAAACAAAACAAAACAAACAAACAAACAAAAAAACAGGATAATGGTGATGACTGCCGAACTCTGAATACACTAAAAGCCATTGAATTGTTCTTTAAATTAAGCAAATTTCATGTTATAAAGATCAGAGTTCAATAAAACTGTTTTTGTTAAGATAAGTAGAAGAGTCCCGGTCTCGGAGAACCACGCCACCCCACCTCACAAAGCCCTAATAGTGTCAATTACTTTAAAGACAGACTCTTTATTCGGACACATCATTTGGACTGAGTTGCTGAGAAGGAGAAACTGAACAAGTTGGGGGTCCATGGCAAGGCCAGGGGTGGTGGGGCCAGTGTCACAGGTACACAGTGAAGCCAGTATTTCATTTATGAAGCCACGAAACAGACTTTCTATTCCTGAGGAAAAGCACGTAATGTTTTCTCACACCATCAGAGACTGAAAGGCAAACCCAAGACACTGGATTCTGCAGTTTCTGGGTAAAGTCAAAACCGGGAAGTGAGGAGGCTCTACTAAGAGAAATGCCAGGCAAACTTAGACATAATGGGATGATGGCGGTGGAGAAAGATCGAGGCGGCAAATCCAGGTCCCTTGGCACAAGCTTGGGAAGAGGCATCTGTGTTCCACAAAGAAGAGCAATGGGCTACCGGGATATAAGCTACTTGGATTTGGGATGTGCTATGTTCAAAGGGAAATGGGATTTTGTCTGGGTTTTTTCTGCTATTTGTTTTTGTTTTGTTTTGCTTTGCTTTGTTTTAAGACAGAGTCTCAAGGAGCACAGAGAAACCTGGAACTCACTATGTAGTGGGAGACAAGATTCTTGTGAGAAATATTTTAAGTGTTATCTGGAAATAAAAGCCAGTAGCTTGCACTACCACGTGGACTACCGTGTGGCATGGTTCTCCTAGTTTATTGATCGTAATATTCTGGCTTCTTTTGGAACACTGAGGGTTGAACTCAAGGCCTTATGTACACTAAACAGGCTCTTTACCCTATCCTGTGGCTTTAGATTTTAAAGTGATAATAAGTAATATAACAACAACCAAAAAAGTCATAGACAAGACAATTGTTTAAATTTAGTAATAATGGTGACTTGTATACTTCCTTATATTCATTCTGCTTCACCTAGAAATATTTTCTTATGATAACAGAACACTGCTGAAAGCAATGCTTGTAGTTTTCTTTATGGCCACATGATTAAGGTTAAGGTCATGGTTTTGTAATACCAAAATTAACCTATAAGCTTCCCCTGCCCAAGGACCAAGTAACCTCCCAGAATGCTGGGAGTTGTAGTTCTTATAACAAAAGCCTCATGGGAAAGTATGGTGGCCTATGGGTTTGTCTTTATAAACCCCTGCAACAGTGTCTCAGGGCTATTCAGCTGGGAAATTCCAGGAGTGGCCTTGACCAAAGTCCATCTCTTGGTCAGTACTTAATATTTAATAAAGCTTGCTTCAAATTTGGCCCAAAATGGTGGAATTGGATTTTCTCCAGAGAATCTCAGGATTGACAGTATCAATGGAGGTAGAGCACTAACAACACTGTAGATCTGGGAAACATGCTTCAATGACTAAGGCTCTAGGCTCAGATCCTAGTACCACCCCTGTACACACACACACACACACACACACAAGCACTCCCACATGAGTGCTGTAGTAGTGAGGGAGCCTGTGAAGATAACTTGGTCAGTAAGGTGCTTACTTGCCATGGAAGCAGAAGAATTTGAGCACAATTTACAGACCCACATAAAAGGTGTGCACAGACACAGCAGCACTTGCCGGCAAGCCCAGAATGGGGGAGGCAAAGACAGCAGGACCCTCACGACTCATTGACCAGTGTAGCAAAATTGGAGAGCTCAAAGTTCAGAGAGAAACAAAAAGCAAAGTGGACAGTAATTGATTAAATTGCCTGGCATTTCTCCTTTGGCCACACACACACACGTGCACACACACAGAATAACTTCACAAAAAATACTGCTGATCAATACATTCACCTAGACACTGGGGAGGTCCAGGGCATTTATATAAAATGGGATTTAGGTGACTTCGGTATAACCATGGAGTAATTATTCCCTAAAACACAGTGTCATGACTGATGAGCAGTGGCCCCATCCTCACATATAAAATGAAAAATAAATTACACAGTCACTTCGATAGCACAAAGGTTTAATCTGATTTAACTCTGATTGATATACAACCTAAGCAGACATAAAGCATAAATGAAAATCTTGTCATAATACAGTATATAGCACATAGTATACATAATATAGTATATATAATATACTATATTGTACATAGTATATATAGTATAGTATATATGGACATAGTATATATAGTATAGTATATATGGACATAGTATTTATACTATAGTATATATGGACATAGTATATATAGTATATATGGACGTAGTATATTAGTATAGTATATATAAACATATACATACCTGAGATTAAAGGGGATTTTAAATTCTGTGCTGTAGGTCCAGTTATCTAAGCAAATCCATCTATAGTTCAGGTCATTAAATCTGTAGTAAGGATCCTGTTGGTACAAGATAAACATGGTAGCCAAATATGCTAAAAATAAACAATTGAAATAGGTAATGAACAATAACTATTGATCACCTGAAAATTAATGAACTCTTGGCCTAGGAAAGTCAGACGATTAACACTGAGAATGTGGGCTGTGGATCAGAGGCTGCAGATACAGCCCAGTGGTGGGATATGCAAGGCCCCGAGAACAGTACCCAGTGCTGTAAAACGACCAGGATGTGGGAGAAAATTCCCAACAGTATACGTGAAATGAAAGAGCTCTGAGGTACAAATAATACTCATTATCAGAGAACGTGTCCGGAGATAGATACCGGCTCCCTTTGTATTGATTGTTTTTTATTATATATTTGTTTAAATGTGTGAGAGTGCTCAGGCATGCACCACCGTGGGTCTCCCTTCTCCCCAAGGTCGTCGGCCATCGGCCCACGTGGACGAAGGGGGCAGAGTGGTTAAACAGGGTATTGGATGGCCTGTGAGTACAAAGGGAAATGAAGTCATTCCAGGATCAGTTTTAGGGAGACAGACCAATGTTTTTAGGGGTGTATCAATGGTAAGATAGTTTAAGGGAAAGGAGTAGGAAAATCCAGGATGGGCATTTCTTCCTTATCGGGAGAAAGGAAGCCGAACCTGTAATCTAACCAAAGACATTCCACAGATAGAGGGGCGATGGGGGACCAGGATGGGGGTTGAACTCTCCGGAGGTCAGAGTAGGAGAAGCCCTGCTGGTAAAGAGAGTCCGCCATTTTGTGAGAGCTCAGAAGGCTATCTGGACAATGGTAGACTTTGACCTTAATTAGCAGGGCAACACACCACAGCACCTATGTGGGTGGTCGGAGGACTCGGTGGGAGATCAGTTCTACATTTCCGTTGTGTGGCGTCCGAGAACTGAACTCAGCCATCAGGCCTGGCAGCAAGCGCCTTCACCCACTGAACGGTCTCCAAGAGACTCTGGCTGCCTCTTTTAAGCCAAACACAGAACCTCTAAAGTCCTGACAGTAAATAAAATCTGACCGCCCTGGGACACGTCTCCTTTCTTTCCCAAGGCCCAGTTCTTGCTCTTTGCTGAAACTACCCCAGATAGCCTCCAGGGGGCAGCACATCTCCTGCCCTCTACTGCCCAAAGTTCAGCAGAAACTCCCATTCCTCTGAGACCTTAAGCATTTCCAACCTACTTTTCACTATGCTTTCTAAGTGAGCGCTGCTGGGGGCTGAGTAGAGACCACACAGGCAGTAAGTACACTCACCCCCACACTCATAGGAACCAGCTTTCTTGGATTATCCATGTTAGCAAACTGCAGCCCGTGGGCTTGACTCTGTGTGGCAGCCAGTCAAGGGCCAAGCGCTGACAACAGACTTACTAGAAGTTGTGGATATGGACCAACAGGCAAAGCACTTGTTGCAAAGGTCTGAAGATCTCAGTTTGATTCCCCAGCAACACCGTAAAAGCTGAATGGAACAACACCTGGAAAGTAGCCCAACGGCTAAGAGCACTTGGTTTTTTCGGGGGACCAGGATATGATTCCCAGCATTCAACTGGTGGCTCACAATCATCTGTAATTCCATTTCCAAGGGATCCAAGGTCCTCTTCCAGCCTCCCTGGGCACTGGGCACACACTAAACACTAATGCAAATAAAATAAAAAATTTAAATCTATCCATTATTTTAGAGGATGAGGAGCCAAGCTTTGCAGCCCTTCTGGGCTGTTGACATAGCCGATAGCAAAGTCACAGTGACCCCGACTATAATACAAAGAGGAATGATTTATATAAATCTATTATCCAAGCCAATCAGTTGCTGTAGCACTGGTTTTTTCCCTTTGAAATCTATTCCACTGGGGCTAGAGAGAAGACTCAACAGTTAATAGTTTTTGTTTGTTTTGTTTTGTTTTTTGAGACAGGGTTTCTCTGTGTAGCCCTGGCTGTCCTGGAACTCACTCTGTAGACCAGGCTGGCCTTGAACTCAGTTAACAGTTCTTAGTGCTCTTGCAGAGGACCCAAGTTTGGTTCCCAGTACCCACATCAGGTAGCTCACTACCACCTGTGTCTCCAGCCCTCTTCTAGCCTCTGTAGGTTCCTGGAGATGGGTGGTACACATAAACTCACACAAACTTAGCCATAGCTAGGAAGAAGGGATCACAAATGAGGAAATGCCTCTATCAGAGAGGCCGTTAGGAAGGTCTGTGGGGGCACTGTCTTGATTAATGATTGATGTGGGAGCACCGAGCCCACTGTGGGCGGTGCTATCCCTAGACAGGTGGTCATGCTTATATGAGAAAGTAGGCTGGGAGAGACATGAGGAGCAAACCAGTTAAGTGGCATTCCTCCAACACTTCTGCTTCAGTTCCAGTAGACAGTGACTCAGGATGTGTGTGCTGACTAGTTTATGTCAACTTGACACAAGCTAGAGTCATCTGAAAGGAGGGAACTTCAGCCAGGTGTGGTGCTGTACACCTTTAATCAGAGTGCTTGGGAGGCAGATGCCGGTGCACCTCTGAGTTTGAGGCTAGCCTGGTCTACATGAGTCCCAGGGCATCCAGAGATACTAGGTAAGACTGTCTCAAAAAATAAAACAAGCCGGGCAGTGGTGGCGCACGCCTTTAATCCCAGCACTTGGGAGGCAGAGGCAGGCAGATTTCTGAGTTTGAGACCAGCCTGGTCTACAGAGTGAGTTCCAGGACAGCCATGACTACAGAGAGAAACCCTGTCTCAAAAAAAAAATAATAATAATAAATAAAATAAAATAAAATAAACAAACAAATAAATAAATAAAAATAAAACAAATAAAAAAGGAAGGAGTCTCAATGGAGAAGACAGCTCTATAAGACTAGGTTGTAAGGCATTTTCTTATTATTTCTTAGTGGTTAGTGGGAGAAGGCCTAGCCCACTGTGGGTGGAAATGGGTCAGGGCTGTTGGTCCTGGGTTCTATGATAAAGCAGGCTGAGCAAGGCACGTTGAGCAAGTCAGTAAGCAGCACTCCTCCAAGGCCTCTGATTCAGCTCCGGCTCCAGGTTCCTGCCCCATTTGAGTCCCGGACCTGACTTCCTTGGATGGATGGTAAGCTGTAATACTGAAGCATAGTCAAAAACTAAACCCTTCCCTCCCCAAGTTGCTTTGGTGTTTCATCACAGCAACAGAACTCCTAAGATAGAGCTGCGTGTCATCTCCTGGGGGGCAGTAACTCCAGGCATAGAAGAAAAAGCCAGTGTTGTCCATGATCCTCTGCAATGAGAGCGGAATGGCCGTGTGTGACTGGTAGTGACCATCTGGGCAGCTGTCCAGGCTTCTCACCCATCAGAAGCATCATAATGACTCCAGGGGAGTACACTGCAGTCAAGGTTCCAATCTGCCACACATTGTTCCTAACTAGGGTAGCTTGATAAGCCACCTCGGGAGAGAGTAAGGTGAGCTTCAAAGCTACGAAACAGATTTGTATTTTAAGTTGCGCTTCGTGGTGAGACGCTGTCAAGCGGTGTGTGGAAGTCCCAACCACCTTGCTTCCCTTTCTGCTCCTCTGAGCCGCCCCCCGGTGAAGAAACACACAATAAATATTTAAGAACTCAGGCTGGAAGAGAAGCCTAATTATTAACTTGCCCAAATGTCTTCACTCGGCCCTATTTATAACTCCGCACTGTGGACTTAAACCAAGATGGTTAAAAATATCATGAAAGAAAAAGACTAGCGAACTGCGAGGGCAGCTCAGCCAAGCGCGTCAGCCAAGCACATCAACACACTGCACCCCAGGGCTAGCTGGGGCAGCAGAGCTTGGGTCTCCTTCCTGTGTCTGTGTTCCTTGCAGGAAGCTACAAGGGAAGCCCAAGAAGGCAACCGTGCTAGATGTGTTTTCTCACATGAAGAGAATTTACAGGCTAGTTTCTCCCACGTATACAATTCCAACTTTTTTTTTCCATTTTACTGATGGGGGAAGGGGACCCAAGTGCCAGGCCTCATGTATGGAGGCCAGAAGAGAATGTGAAGGACGCGACTCTTTCCTTCCACTATGTGGGTCTCGGGGATTGACCTAAGGTCATTAGCCTTGATGGAAATCATGTTTGCCCACTGAGCCATCTTGTCAGCCCTATTCCAATCTTTTCTTTAAAACAACAACAACAACAACAACAAAAAAAAAAACCCTCTAGTTTTTAAGGTTTATTGCACAGTAGGGAAGATGGCAGAATTTAGCTACAAACACAATGGAAAGGCTCTTGTCATTCCAGGCACTAGCAGATGTCACACAGGGCCAGGATATAGCCCTCTGAGGTGTCAGTGTCAAGACTTTGTATGCCAGAATCTCCCATGCCTGAACCAATTACTAAAACAAATGAAAAGTTGAACCATGATGGCCTGAGAGCAGAGTCTCCAACGTCACTTTGTGTGGTAGTCCTGCTGTCTACACCCTGGCTCTCCGGTGTCCATAAATACCTTGCAAGCACTCTGTTCCAAGCTCTTCCTAAAAGCCGGAAGGCCGCCGATCACACATGGCAGAGAGTAGCTGAGTTTCTGGAAACAGCACGCCAAGCACAATAGACCTGGTCACAATAGGGCCTGGCGCTGACTTGTGCAGCTTACAGAAAATGCTGCATTGGTGCACTAGCTGGCAGAGAGAAATAGAAATGTAAGAAAGAACACTCCAAAACTCAAGGAATGTCTTTTAATGAAGCAAGCTGTGAGAGAGACCCCAAACAGGGTGCGTTTATAAGGGAAGAGCCACCCTGGATGTGAACAGCACCACACCATGGTCTGCAGGAGCCTGAATCAAAAGAGGAAAAGGAGAAAGACAACCAGCCTCCGTGTTCTCTGCTCTCTGAGTCCTGGCCAGCCCAAGTGAGGGGATGCTTAGCCACACACTCCTGCCCCATAAATGCTGCCATGCCTGACCCACAGCTAACCATCGATTCCACTCTCACAAACTGTAATTCCAAAAGAAATCCTCCTAAATTACTTTATATCAGGTTCTTGGTCAGAGCCACCAGAAAAGTTCCTCCCATAAAGACCTCTCTGCTTGAACTCTCTAGAGGAACCTGGTGCTACCCAATTTGTTTTTAAAAGGCAAAATGCACAGCAACGGAAGAGAGTGAGCAGACAGCATACAGAACAGAAGGAAACCTTTGTCAGCTGTACTTCAGAGGGCAGTTCATAAATGAATATCTAGAGAGTTACAAAAATTAAACAGAAAAACCAAAACTTCAAGTTGCCAATGAGTTCTCAAAACAAGAAATATGAACACCTAACAATTTTTCTAGAAGTGTTTAACCTCCTTCGTAACCATGGAGACATAAATGAGGAGTACCTTGAGGTGAGATGGCTTAGTAGGTGAAAAGAGCTTGCCTGCTCAAACTGGAAAACCTAAGGCCAGTTCCCAGAATCCACAGTGGGAGGAGAGGACTGATCTCTGACCTCTGACCCTGACACAGCTTGTCATGGTTGGGCACACATATGTTCAAATTCACTTCTCTCTCTCTCTCTCTCTTTCTCTCTCTCCCTCACTTCCTCCCTTTTCCTCTCTCTTCCCCATCTCTCTCTCTCCTTTCCTCTTTCTCTGAATGTTTTTAAAATTAAAAAAAAAAAACCAATAATTTTAGAACATCAGCAGTATAGTTATTGTGGAAGAAAGAGATGCCGGTGAGGATGTGAGGATGAGAAGTACTCGGCCCTTGCTAGTGAGGATGTGACTGGTGTGGCCTCTGTGGGGACCACTGTGGCATCTTCTCAGAATGTAAACACAGCTGACCCAGATATAGCACACTTCTGCACATCTACGTCTATTGCCCCTTAATTCACAGCATGAAAGAGATAAAATCCGCCTAGACGTCAGGCAGCAGAGGACTGATCATTAGCATGTGGTACATATACACAACAGAGTTTTGCTCAGCTGTCAAGAAGAACTAAACTTGCAGCAAAATGCATGGGACTGGGAGATACTACATCAGGTGAGGTAAGCCAGGCTCAGAAAGCTTCCTTTCACGTGCAGATCCCACATACATCCACATGTTTACATATGTGGATGTATGTGGGAGAAAGTGTGTAGAAGCCAGGGAAGCTGGGAAGGGGCCCATGAGGGGAAAGAGGCTTTAGGGAAGGGGATGAGGAAGAGTAAAGAATACATGTGATATAACAAGTCGGTGGGGGCGGGTGTGTGTGTGTGTGTAGGGGGGAGAGGGAGCGGGAGGGGAGCCACAGCAAACCTGTTAGTTTAATCTGATCATTAAACAAAGAACGGGGCAGTGAGATGGCTCAGCTGGGAAAGGCACCTGCAGTCAGGCCGGGCCACCTGAGTCCAATCCCCAGAACCAACATGGTGGGAGCCGAATGTTAACTCCCGAAGGTGCCCTCTGACCTCCACACAGGCACCGTGGTGCCCACGTGCCCACATACACACACACACACACACACACACACGTTCACACAAAATAAACAAATAAGTATGCAACTTAAAACTTTAATAAAGTAAGAAAAGTCTTAAAAATACACATGCAGAGTGCAGACTTAAATCTCCCCTCACATCTGCACCAAATGGGCCTGTGTGCTAAAACAAAACAGTAAAGGAAAAATCACTTTTGGTTCTTAATAAGGGACTGTATTATGAAAAAAATTTCAGAGGCTTAGATTATACATAGTTATATATCTATACACATATATGTGTATGTGTATACATGTATACACATATGTGTGTGTGTATATGTGTATGTGTACACACATATATATATAATTAGTTATTCTAATGCTAATCAAGCACATAATTTGGCCCCAGATTGGCTGACCTGCTCTGAGCCACATTAAAACTTTGAGTCCTGGGCTGGAGAGATGGCTCAGCGGTTAAGAGCACTAACTGCTCTTCCAGAGGTCCCAAGCAACCACATGGTGACTCACAACCATCTGTAATGGAATCTGATGCCCTCTTCTGGTGTGTCTGAAGTCAGCTACAGTGTACTCCTCATACATATAAAATAAATAAATAAATAAAATCTTAAAAACAAAACAAAACAAAAAAACTTTGAGTCCTGCTTAACATGAACAACAGTTTAGGGTCTTTTCATGACCAAAAAAGAGTCAGGCAAGCTGCTAAGTTGCTAAACAAGCCCTGGAGTCCTCAAGCTGATGATATACTCCAGCCTTTAAGGTAGGGACAGTCTGATATACTTCAGCCTTTAAGGTAGGGACTCAGGCTGATATACTCCACCCTTTAAGGTAGGGACTCAGGCTGATATACTCTAGTCTTTAAGGTAGGGACAGTCTGATATACTTCAGCCTTTAAGGTAGGGACTCAGGCTGATATACTCCAGCCTTTAAGGTAGAGACTCAGGCTGATATACTCTAGTCTTTAAGGTAGGGATAGGCTGATATACTCCAGCCTTTACAGTAGGGACAGGCTGATATACTCCAGCCTTTAAGGTAGGGACTCATATCTACAGGATCAAATATGCGCTGCTGAGTAAGGACTTATAGTGGAAGAAACCTAAAACCCAAAAGGTGGGGTTTCTAAGATCTTACACTTCTAGATCAGATGGACTTTTCAGCAACAGTAATAGTAGCTAGAAGACGCTGTCTGTGACCCTGCTGGGCAGGTCTTATTATCTCATTCATAACACACAATCAGAGGCTCAAAGTCAAACAGCTGTTAACCAGTGGAATAGTGACTCACCCAGGGAAATGTGGCATGCTTATTCATGACCCAGGACTTAGGTGATGCCAGGGACACCACAGGAAATTCCAGTGTCAGTGTGCATTGAGAGCTGTGAGATAACCACACCACATACGTGTGCCCGAGTAAGTTATCTGTAACTCCTATTGATCATTCTTACAGCCTCAATCCATATTTGCAATCTCAGCTACTAGGAAGCTGAGGCAGGAAAATCACAGCAAAGTTCAAGGCTACACTGTGAGCTCCAGGCCAGCCTGAACTGCAGAATGAGATTCGACTGTGTGTGTGTGTGTGTGTGTGTGTGTGTGTGTGTGTGTGTGTGTGAGAGAGAGAGAGAGAGAGAGAGAGAGAGAGAGAGAGAGAGAGAATGAAAATCAAAGTGGGGTGTGGTGGCACGTGTTTATAATCCTGGCAATAGAGAAGCTAAAGCAGGAGGATTGCCATGAGTAAAAGGCCAGGCATAATGAGTTGAGCTGCTTGAACTAGATAACAAAACACTGTCAGAGGGAGAGAGGGAGAGAAAGAGAGGACCCTCGAAGCCTCCTCCTTCCCTTTAGCCTCTCTCTCCTGGATGAACACTACTAGCTCTGCCACACACACACACATATGCACACACACGCACACGCACACGCACACACACTGCATGCCATGTGTTATCACAAGCCGAAAACAGCAAAGTCAAGTGAGCCAAACTGAGTCCTTACAAAACCAGGAGCCAAATGAGCCTCCCATGTTTCCAAGGTAATTAGTTCAAGTATTTGTTACAGTGATGCAGAAAACCAGTAGGAGCAAGGAAAAGGCAGGAAGTGGGCAGGTGACCTCAGAAACACATGGGTGTTCACTCAGTTTTTAGAGTTTAAAAATCATAAATCTCAGGGGCTAGAGAGATGGCTCAGTGGTTAAGAAAGAGCACTCGCTGCTCTTCCAGAGGACCCAAGTTTGGTTCCCAGCACCCACATCTGGCAGCTCACAATCACATGTAACTCCAGCTCCAGGGGATCCGATGCCCTCTTCTGGCTTCTATGGGCATCACACACAGAGGCAGCATACACAGAGACATTTAAAAAGACACTGAAGCCTGGTGGTGGTGGCCCACATCTTTAATATCAGCACTCAGGAGGCAGAGGAAGGTGGATCATCTCTGTGTATTTGAGTCTAGTCTACAGAGTGAGTACCAGGAGAGCTGGGGTTATACAGAGAAACATAAGTTAATTAATTAATTAATTAATTAATTAATTAAAAGATACTTAAAAATCACAAATGCACATGTACATATAACCTTTCATGTGCTAAGTACTCTATAATAAATAATATCCAAGGGATGCTAAGCTAATGTGGACCACATTTCTGTAACTTCTATTTATCACATCACTCTCTCTCTCTCTCTCTCTCTCTCTCTCTCTCTCTCTCTCTCTCTCTTAAAGTCAAACCTCATTCTGCAGTTCAGGCTGGCCTGGAGCTCACAGTGTAGCCTTGAACTTCGCTGTGATTTTCCTGCCTCAGCTTCCTAGGTGCTGAGATTACAAACATGGATTGAGGCTGTAAGTATGATCAAAAGGAGTAGCAGATAATGTGGTATTGACAAGGTCTATTCAGAAGGTTCTGTGTTCTCCAAGGTTCAGTTGCTCCGTTATCAACCGTCATCTTTACATTAGGGCCCTTACTTTACCTATAATGTCTACTTACTTACCTTTAGCTACGGTCAATGGGTAGAGCCCATGAGTCAATCTGAACACCGTTTTTCTAATCTCCTTCTACTTGTAAATGCTGCTTCTACTGACCACAGAAAGGGCAATTGCAATTCAAAGAGAGAGACCTGCTATTTTTTTCTGACCAAACTGAGTTCAGTTTAACAGGGAAAATACCACAAAGCATTTTCTTTTTTTTTTTTTTAAGATTTATTTATTTATTTATTTATTTATTTATTTATTATATGTAAGTACACTGTAGCTGTCTTCAGATACTCCAGAAGATACTCAAGAAGAGTCAGATCTCGTTACGGATGGTTGTGAGCCACCATGTGGTTGCTGGGATTTGAACCCCGGACCTTCGGAAGAGCAGTCGGGTGCTCTTACCCACTGAGCCATCTCACCAGCCCTCACAAAGCATTTTCTTAGCCTACAACTATATGCCCAGGATTCTTCTTCAAGGGACTACAGGAGACACGGATTTAGGGTGTAGATTCCTGACTGTAGGACAGCAGTGAATTCTGCTGCTGGTGCCAATGAAGGGTTTGGAAGGGTTCCAGAGGCCGCTGCTGCTTCTCAGGTCAAGCGTGCAAAGCCAACAGGTAGAAGATGCAGTGGGCTAACCAGTCTCTAATGTTCTGACTCCTAGCTTAACCAGACTGCCTGTGGGAAGGAGGAAGGCTGAAAACACACCCTCAGAGCCTGCAAGAAGGCTCAGTGGATAAAGACACTTCCCGTGGAGCCTGATGCCCTCAGTTCAATCCTCAGGCCCTACATGGTGGAAGAAGAGAACTCACTCCTTCAAGCTGTCCGCTGACTTCCACAGGTGCCCCATGATACATCACCCACACCACTGCAATATATAAAATGTGAAACACATTTCTTAGAAAGATATCATCTATCCGTGCAGACCTGACTCTTCCCTGACCCCCATATTGCCATTTCCACACACACGCTCCTATCCCACGCTGGGATGGAGAAGATAATTGTTTCTCAGGATCACAAACACTGGGCAGATAAAAACTGTCGGAGCTGTTCTCAACCCAAAGCTAGCATCCGGTCATGACAGCTAGCATTTCTAAATGCACAGTGACCTGAAAAGCTTTCTAAGTTTTGTCAGCTTACAGGTTAGTGTAAAATAATGGTCATAGAACGTTATCATTTGCGGGGGAGGTGGGGACAGGCAAGTCTGTATAAGGTATATACCTACATCTTTCTACAAATAAGAATTCACAAGAAATTGTTCATTGTGGCTGTTTCTGAAGAAGAAAGCGGTGATCTAGAAGACAGGCAAAAAAAGGATGGCATTGGGTCTGGGAGATGACTCAGTGGGCAAGGGTGCTGGCTGCACTAGCCTGACAGCTCGAGTACTCTCCTAGAGCCCACAGAGAACCAAGTCCACTGAGCCAGCTCACCAACCCCATCGGTTTTTATTTAGATAAAAATTAGGAAAAGTTCCTTTACTCCTATGCACTTAGGGGTTGGCGATTGATTCTATGCAGGCACCTCAGAGAGTCAGCTGTGAGACAGCCAAGGTTGGTCACAGAACCTCTCTGTGAATACAAGTTCCAGTTGGCCACTGGCTTGGGTAGAAGTGACTTGGTGCCCTGTCAGGCTCCTCTTTGTCCTACTGCTCACATCCAGTCTGTAAACAACCCCAACTGCTGGTTCAACACGTAATCTGTGCACCCACGGCCACTCCAGTCAGGTGTGCAGGCAGGCAGGCAGGCACCTGGAATCCCAGCGCTTAGGAGCCTAAAGCAAGAGGCTCACCTGATCTCCCGAGTGAAACCCTGCTTGGAAAAACAAAACAGGGAGGGCCAGCAAGGTGGCTCAGTGAGCAAAGGTCCTGGCTGCTGCACCTGACCACGAGAGCTTGACCCCTGGGATTCATGGGAAGGAGACCCATTTCTACAGGTGGCTCTCTGACCTCCACACCTGCACCCTTTATGAGTTTGCAGATACATAAATACACAGTCACAGACACAAACACACACACACACACATGCACACACTACAAAAAAAAAAACATGGAACAAACAAACCAACAAACTCCTCCTCTCTTCATTTCCTTGCTCCAATAAAGAAACCTCCAGGCCCCAAGACCACAGTGGACTCCGTGCTTCTATCATGCACAGCAGTCTGGAGAGTGACCTTTTACATGGTAAAACCACCCTGGAGGACTGTCTTCCACAGGGTTCAACTGCAGTGAAGAGATACCATGACCAAGAACAACATTTCAGTGGGGCTGGCTTACAGGTTCAGAGTTTTAGGCCATTATTGTCATGATAGGAAGCATGGTGGCACACCGGCACACAGGTTCAGAGTTTTAGGCCATTATTGTCATGATAGGAAGCATGGTGGCACACCGGCACACCTGGTGCTGGAGAAGGAGCTGAGAGTTCTACATGTTGATCCCCAGGCAGCAGATAGAGACTGTGCACCATTACTGGCCATAGCTTGAGCATTTAAGACTGCCTCCACAATGATGCACTTCCTTCAACAAGGTCGCATCTGCTCCAACAAGGCCACCCATCCTAATAGTGCCACTCCTTATGGCCAAGCCTTCAAACACATGAATCTCTGGGAGCCATTTCTATTCAATCCACCACAAGAACTGTGTTTCTTCAAGCCAAAACCCTCAACTTTCTCTCATCATGTATAGAACGAAGACAAACTGTTCCATTTGCTCTTACACCTTGGTTGACCTTTGAACTCAACTTCCTGCAGGGCTCTCAGCTTCCTGGTCCTCTGTCCTGCCTACTATTAAGGGGACCTGTGAGGGATGCCAGGTTTTCTTCTGGACCACTCCTGCCCTTTTCTCTACTTGGTTAAAGATGTATGTTTGCTTTACAGTGGAAGAGTTCTCTGATAATAAAGATCCATATTTAAACAGCTTTTTTTTAAAAAGCAATCTTTCAGCCTTCTCTTCTTTTTACCTTTTTCTTCAGGGCAGTGTATTGTAATTTATTAACTTGGTAGCTGATTACTAACGCTCTAGAATGTTCACTGGAGCAAAACTTCTTTTCTTTACTGTTGGAGTCCAAGAACTTAGAACAAAGCCTGGTACAATCCGAGGAACCAGCTAAATACAGGGTGATTAATTAGGTAAATGGATAAATAAACAGATGGCTTTCCCAAGAGAGGAAGAGGTTTCAAGTCCAAATCTGGCCCAGTGTCTGTGGCAAACAATAAGATGTTTCTCAAAGCCAACAGTAAGAGGGGGTGGCATAATAACACAGGCAGCAATGTCACCTTACTCAACAGCTGGAGTCTTTCCTGATTCACTAACCATCTCTCTTCCACCAGACTACTACCAAGGACGCCAACCCGCTTCATTCAAACTTCGCTTTCCTAAGAATCTGGGAGGAGGTTGCAAGGCCTTCTCAATTACTCCCATGAAGAAGCGTTGGGTAGTTACTTCACATCCCAAGCAGATGTCCTCAGTCAGAACAGAAGAAAACCTTTTCCTCTCTCTCTCTCTCTCTCTCTCTCTCTATATATATATATATATATATATATATATATATATATATACACACACACACACACACACACACACACAGAGAAAGAACAATAACCTGCTTTGCACAGGTTACAATTTCCTGTTGCCTTAACTCAATTAGTAAAATGAGACTCTGCAGATGACAGTAAGCTGTGTCCTGACACATGCACATGGGTTTTACTCTGTATGTTTTATTGTTTGCATACAAAGAATGAGGTTGCATCCTGACATTTCCTTCAAACGATTTGTTTTAGTCATTTCTTTTACCTTCCTCTCTTCCCGTCTTTCTTCCTCTTTTCCCCTGTCCCTACCGTCCCTGCTATCTCCCTTCCTGCCTTCCTCCCCTCCTCCATCTCCCTTCCTCTTCTTCCCATCTTCCTTCCCCTGTGACCTCTCACTTCCAGTCACTCCATTCCAACTTTGTGTCACATGTCACCTTTTACCTTCCCTTGTATACTTTGTTAATTATGAATATACTACTTAAGTTTCAGAAAGATTTACCTAAAAAAATACACTGTAATTCTGTAATTGTATTGTAATTCATTGAAATTTATAACAATGTAAATTCATTGTAAGTTATAACATTTACTTTCATTGTGATATACCGGATGAGAAAACAAAAAACAAAAGAAGCAAAGATAGACAGACAGACAGATAGTCATGAATTCCAGGTCAGAAATTTTACATAATCCTACTTTGACTACCATAGCATCAAGGGAAACCATGAATGACATCCCAAGCATCAAAGACTGTGAGTGTGTGTGTGTGTGTGTGTATGGGTGGGTGGGGGTATAGTCCAGTCCAGTGGTAGGGCATTTGCTTGGCATGCATAAGGCTCTAGGTTCAATGGAGAAAGAGAGAGAGAGAGCATGCACACGCACACACATGTACACACACACATGCTCATGATTTCTGAGCTAGAGCTAGACACAGTAGTACAGGCCTATAATCTAAGCTATTTAGGAGGCTAAAGCAAGAAGATAACAAGTTACAGGTTACCCTGGGCTACCCCATCAGTTCAGGACCAGCCTGGGCAACTTTATGAGATACTGCCTCAAGTCAAGAAAGCAAGAAAGGAGGAAAGAAAGAAAGAAAGAAAAAGAAAGAAGGAAAGAGAGAGAGAGAGAGAGAAAGAAAGAAAGAAAGAAAGAAAGAAAGAAAGAAAGAAAGAAAGAAAGAAAGAAAGAAAGATTGTTTAAATGCCCTAATTCTAGCAAATAGTACAGACTCTAGGCTAAGGGATCAAGGCCAGCCTGGGTTAGAATTTCTGAGCAAACAGTAGTGGTACCCCCATAATCCCAGCACACAGAGACCCCCTTAATACCAGCACACAGGAGGCAGAAGCAGGCAGATCTCTGAGAGTCTGAGGCCAGCCTGCTCTACCAAGTGAGTTCCAGAACAACCAGGACTATACAGAGAAACTTGTCATCAAAAAACAAGCAATTTCATCTGTCAGCTGGTGGCTGCTGTATGATACCAGCCATGTTCTCCAATGCTCCCAGAAAGGAATCTCAAATTTACTCATATCTTAGCTGGTGAGAGCTTTTGGTGCCACTTCTAGGAATCTGGCATTTGTCACTGGGCTCAGACAAGGAAGTAGGCTCAGATAAGAATATCAGAAACAGTGACCATAATCAATAATAATAATCAGTGACTTTGCTTGATTACTGCCTTGTGTGATCTCTTGGCTCACTACTTTGCTTGATTATTGTGTCTGTGATCTAAGAGCTGACCATGATGTTTGGATGCACCGAGAATGATATAAAAGCTGCAGAAAGCTAAGGCTGCTTCATCCTCAGCACTGGCTCGAGTCAGGTTATCATTTTGTCTAATTGTTTTTTCTTTTTCAATCCTCCCTCCCTCCCTTGAGACCCAGTTGACTGACTGAGCTGACTTGGTCACTTAGAAAGCTTTAAAAATTATACAAGCAAGGGTCCTGGGGACGTGGTTCAGCTGGTAAAGTGCTTGTCCTCAAGGAGGACCCGGGTTGAGATTCCACCTGTAATCCTGGCAATGGGAGAGTGGAGACTGTGGCTAACTAGTCTAGGCAATCCAATCACTGAGCTCGGGGTTCAGTGAAAGTCCCGGACTCAATAAATAAGGTAAATATGACTGATGACAGTCAACACCAACCTCTGGATCACACGCAAGCACACACACACACACACACACACACACACACACACACACACACACAATTATACAGGCTTACTATGCAGTTCAGCATAGCTCAAGCCTTTAATCCTAGCACTCAGAAGGCAGAAACTTGTGAAGTTTGAAGCCAGCCTGCCAGGGCTACGCAGAGAAACCCTGTCTTGAAAAAAAAAAAAAGCGAACAAGACAAATTAGCAAAGAATACAAAACAAAAACAACTCTGTCTCAGAAACAATAGCAATAAAAAGAACCACTAGGAATACCCCCCCCCCCATAACAGCTGCACCACTCCTTCTGATACCTGAAGGATCCTAGGACAGCATAGTGCAGAAATATCTGCATAGCCATTTGGTTACAGCATGATAGCCAAGTGATGGAATCAACCCAGATGCCCACTAACAGACAAATGGTTAAAGAAAATCACTCACACGCACACGCACACACACGCACACATACACACAAACACAAACACACATACATGCACACACATATACACACACACACACGCACACACACACACATCTTCCATAGGAAAAATGATGTAATTAGGCTGTGCATGATGGTATACAATTATATCTCCAGCACGTGGGAGGAGGAGGCAGGAGGATCAGGAGTTCAGGTGTCCCTCAGTTACATTGGGAGTTCAAGGCCAGCCTGAACTACATGGGATCCTGTCTCAAAAGCCAGGAAAAAAAAAAAAAAAAAAGGTAAGGATAATGAAGACAATAAAATTTGGTAACAAAACAAAACAACAACATAAGACAAATGAGAACGAAAACAAGATATGGCATGTTTTTACTCATGTTGACTCTAGATGTAAATATATGTATGCATAAGTATACGTATATAGGACACCATAATGGAAAGAAACTCCTTGAACGAGGGAGGGATCACGTGGTGGCAAGACCCAGTAAAAAGTGAATATGGGCAGAGAACATGATGCACTCACGTGAAACTATCATAAAGAAACCTACCACACTGCTGGATGACAGACTCTCATTTAAAAAAAAAAATCAGCATGGTATTCAAGCTTTAGGATTGGGGTTTAGTTCGGTGGTGGTACAATGTGTGCTTAGTATGCTCATGGTTCTGGGTCTCTCTCTCTCTCTCTCTCTCTCTCTCTCTCTCTCTCTCTCTCTCTCTCTCTCTCGCACACACACACACACACACACACACACACGTGCACACACTCCCCTCCCAAATATTTAGGCTCTTCATTAGCATCAACAGCCAAACTTTATTAGTGCTCTCCCCAATCCCTTGCGTTTATTTCAAACCTGACGCCCGAGGCTTCAAAGCAGAAAAAGAAAACCCGGAGATCCTAGGGTGGGCGAACTTTGATTAACTAAGAGCTACAAGCATCCAGATGATTGCAACAGTAACCCTGTCCGGAGGGAGAAAGGTAAGTCCTCTTAGGAGCAGAGAATCACCACAATAAATAGACAGCAGACATACTGTTTGTTTCATATAGACAACTTCCGCCTCCCAGGGTCGCTGATGACCCAGCGAGGGAGGGTCAGTGCCCACAACTGGCCTGAACCCCCACAGCCAGGCCATTTTCCCAACTGCCTCCAGCTGCACGTACCGACCTGGACCCGCATGGGGGGTGAGGGGGGTGGCTGTGCGTCCTACCTGGATCAGCCCGTGCTGGTGCAGGGCGCTGTGCACATAGCCCGGGACAGTCGCCGGTAGCTCCAGGGAGCCATTTCCGTTGCTCACCCGCCAGTTCCCTCTCAGGGTGTAGCTAGGACCTGCCACCACGCAGCCGGCGCGAAATAGCGCCAACAGCAAGAGCAGGTGAAGATGCATGCTGACCGCTCGCAAGCAGGAACCCGGCAGTGTCGCCCAAGTCTTGCCAAGGCCTGGACGCTGTGTCCCCGCCCCGAGCTCGGACCCGCCCCCCAGGTCAGCTGAGCGCTTCCCGCAGCCCTGCAGGGAGGAACTGAAGCCGGGACCCGCCACCCGGGTGCAAGCACCGCCCAGGGCCAGGGTCTCTGCGACCTGTGAGCTGAGCGTCTCGCTCCAGCTCGATCCTGTAAGTGGGACGCGCATCCAAATGATGCAAAGCGACAGAAAGGTCTGGAAAGCAGAGTCTGACCATTTGGGAGACCACAGGTGCGCGTCCACGATAGTACGCAGGCTCTGCCCGGGGACAGCTCCTACCACGCCTGGTCAGCAGATTGTACATGGTCCCCAGGCCGCAGGATTTGTCAGGCTGAACGCTCCCTCGATACGCGACCTGCTGGGACTAAACAGTGCTAACTATAAACTCGGTAGGGTTGCTTCAACTGTTGACTGAGAGGCGCCATGTGCTCCCTGCTAGTGGTGGCTACATCATGTCCTAAGCCCCGTGGAGCTGCTTCTGGGGTTCCTATGAAACTGCGTTAGTGTTACAGGTGAGTCTGAAATTCCCTCCTTCACTGTTGTGTTGTGGGACTGAACAAGCAACAGAATTCCCATTCCCTGAATTTAAAAGAATGCAGACACTTAGCCGGGGCCGTGGAGGCATATGCCTTTAATCCCAGCACTTAGGAGGCAGAGGCAGGCGGATTTCTGAGTTCGAGGCCAGCCTGGTCTACAACGTGAGTTTCAGGACAGCCAGGTCTACACAGAGAAACCCTGTCTCGAAAAAACAAAACAAAACAAAAGAAGGCAGACACTTATTTCAGAGACAGAGACGCAGGCTGGGTTATTCATCTTCTTTTAAATAAACAAAACACCCCACATTTATTTACTTACTAATTTCATGGAGGAGTTGAAGAGGGTTCCTGCCACAGCGACCATGTGGAAGTCAGCAGACAGCTTGTAAGGAATCCCAGGGCTAGAACTTAGGTGTCAGGCTTAGAGACATTCCCCCTTAACTGCTGCTCTATCTCATTGGCCCCTGGGTTCTTCTCATGAAGCAAATCTTGGAAATTATATATATATCTTCTACAGCTTAAGCGAGGACATTGAGAGACACTTCAGAAAGGACAGCAGTAGCCAGCGGACAAAGTTCAGATGTCTCAAGGCAGAAGAGCAAGCATAAGGAAGTTGAAGTTGGTGTTTTCTGTGCGTTTGAAGTTACACTGTTTAAAATAAAGGTTAAGGGAGGTGCAGGTAGTGGCTCACAACCTGTAAGCCTGAAGTCTAACCACATTGTGACTGGCTATAACCTGGAATCACAGCACTTGGGAGACAGAGGGAGGAGGATCAGGAGTTCAAGATTGTCGTTGTCTACATAGGGACCTTGAAGCCAGCTTGTTTCAAAAATCTAACAGTGGTTAGACCGGAGAGGTGACTCAGTGGTTAAGAGCCCTTGTTTTGTTTGCTTGTTTGTTTGCTTGCTTGCTTGCTTGCTTGCTTGCTTTGTTGTCTTTTGTTTAGTCGGCAGATCTGCAACTTCATTCGGCATTCAGCAGGTTAGTTCTCATCCACACCGACCTTCTGTAGATTTCTGAATGTGGTACCAGGTAGGTAAGTTAACAGTTTGTAGAATTTGTTTGGTGCGTCCCCATCCTCATTATGTTTTCTGGACAAACGTACATGAATACATGATGGAGCATTGAGCCCGGCATCAGTGCAAACATCTGGAGTTCCCATCTCCCTCATGGCAAATGTCCCAAGGGGCATGCTCCTTGAAGCCTACTTCCGTGCGTGTGCTTGAGAATGCTAATGGCGCATTCTCTGGTCACCACTTCGTTTATGGCAGAATGGCTCTTCTGCTCGCCGCTTTTCTTTGTGGGAACCATTTTGCCAGGCCAAGTTCAAGAACACTCATTCTTCCAAGGACTTGCATTCAATTTCCAGCACCCACTTTGTGACTCACAGACACCTGTAACTCTAGTCCCAGAAAATCCAAGGTTGTCTACAGACCTCTGATGGCATGAGACATGCATGTCCTGTACATACATATAGACATAAATACATACGGTTGAGACATAAATTCACATTAAATAATAAATAATTGTTTAATTAAAGTAATAATAGCAAGTAAGATTAAGTCTGTAGGTGTGCCGGGCGTGGTGGCACATGCCTTTAATCCCAGCACTCGGGAGGCAGAGGCAGGCGGATTTCTGAGTTCGAGGCCAGCCTGGTCTACAAAGTCAGTTCCAGGACAGCCAGGGCTATACAGAGAAACCCTGTCTCGAAAAACCAAAAAAAAAAAAAAGTCTGTAGGTGTAGGTGGCGAATGCTCCAATAGAATTGCTCATGGAGATTAGGAACACAGAAGAGCCTGGTGCCTCATTCCAAGCCAGAAGCTGCAAATGTGGAAATTCTTAAACCCATCATTATGCACTCACTGTTAAGTGAATATTAGTCCAGAAACTTAGAATTCTCAAGATACAATTTGCAAAACACAAGAAAATCAAAAAGAAGGAAGACCAACGTGTGGATACTTCATTCCTCCTTAGAATGGGGAACAAAATACCCATAGAAGGAGTTACAGAGACAAAGTTTGGAGCTGAGACAAAAGAATGGACCAACCAGAGACTGCCCCTCCTGGGGATCCATCCTATAATCAGCCACCAAACCCAGACACTATGACATATGCCAGCAAGATTTTGCAGAAAGGACCCTGATATAGCTGTTTTTTGTGAGGCTATGCCAGTGCCTGGCAAATACAGAAGTGGATGCTCACAGTCATCTATAAGATGGAACACAGGACCCCCAATGGAGGAGCTAGAGAAAGCACCCAAGGAGCTGAAGGGGTCTGCAACCCTATAGGTGGAATAACAATGTGAACTAACCAATACCCCAGAGCTCCTGTCTCTAGCTGCATATGTAGCAGAAGATGGCCTAGTCAGCCATCATTGGGAAGAGAGGCCCCTTGGTCTTGCAAACTTTATATGCCCCAGTACAGGGGAAAGCCAGGGCCAAGAAGTGGGATTGGGTGGAGAGGGGAGCAGAGTGGGGGGAGGGTATCGGGACTTTCGGGATAGCATTTGAAATGTAAATGAAGAAAATATCTAATAAAAATTGAAAACAAAAGAATAAAAGAAAGGAGGCAGACTCTCTCTTTCTCTCTCTCTCTCTCTCTCTCTCTCTCTCACACACACACACACACACACACAAAGAGATAGAGAGATAGATAGATAGGTAGATAACACCTGATAAGATAGTGCTTGGGGAAGCTTGACAGTTGCCACGGTCCCTAGACTCTCAACTATCATGAGGAATAAAAGTGGTAAAATCTCTGCTCACCACCACAATGTGTCGAGGATGCATAACTGTGCTAAACTGAGAAGAATCAAGGCTTGAGCTGGAATCCTGGGATCCTGCCCAAGATCATCAGAGATGTCATTCGCAGGACACATAGACAACATCAGCAAGATACAAGAATTGAGTCCCTCTGAAGGCGCTCCCAAAGAGCATCACCGATTGTTTGTCTTCAAGCGTGGTGACCTAACTGGGGAAAGAGGGAGGCCCGGAAGCAAGGACAGCTATAGAAGGCAAGAGGATACAAAAGGAAACCATGGACTCTCTTCTCCTCGCTGGACTGTTGGGAAGAGAAATATTTCAATTATTTGTGAGACTGACATTTTAAACAGAACTAGACTTTTAGAATCCCTGAAGTACCTAGGATTTTTTTTTCAACTTCACACAAGCCAGAGTCATCTAGAAAGAAGAACCTTGACTGAGAAAATGCCCCCCCCCACCCCGTCACATTGGCCTGCAGGCAAGCCTGTGGGCTTTTTCTTAGTTAATGATTAATGTAGCAAGGGCCAGATCACTGTGAACTGAGCCACCCTGGGAAGGTGGGCCTGGGTTTTAGAGTAAAGTAGGCTGGGTAGGCTATGGAGGGCAAACCAGGAAGCAGTGCTCTCATATCCCATCTGTTACCATACCTGCCTCCTGGTTCCTGCCCTGAGTTCTTGTTCTGTCCTCAGTGATGGGCTAGAATGAAGACATGTACATCAAATGAACCCTTTCCTCCTAAGTTCCTTCTGGGCAGCATTTTATCACAGCTAAGGAAGGAAACTAATACTTGAAGGTAAGGGGGAAAGTAAAACAGAGGCCAGTTGTGATGGCGTGATGGCTCAGTTCTTGAATCCCAGCACTCGGGAAGCAGAGGCAGGTGGATCTCTGTGAGTTTAAGGCCAAGCTGGTCTATAGAGTGATCCCAGGACATCCAGGACTACAGAGAAACCTTGTCTCAAAAAGCCAAAAAGAAAGGAAGGGAGGGAGGGAGGGAGGGAGGGAGGAAGGGAGGAAGGAAGGAAGGAAGGAAGGAAGGAAGGAAGGAAGGAAGGAAGGAAGGAAGGAAGGAAGGAAGGAAGGAAGGGGGCAGAGAATACCACCTAATATCAACAGATGTAACTGAAGGCAGCAGGCAAGAAACTTAATTTCAATGACCTGGTTACAAAATCATAGGCTATTATTCAGGCTTCCTAACTTTAACTCTCTTACTGGATATATTTGCTACAATGTAACCAACCTAGCGGTTACATCAAGGAAGCTTATCTCTAAGGGACTCAGTTGAGAAAAGATACTTTGTAATTTTAATACAATTACTATCGGTGTTCTTGAATTAGCTGGGGTTGAAGGTGAGGAACAATGAAAAGGAAGTAGGTCATAGAGCTTGAGGTGTGAGCAATGCAATTAAAGTGTCCTTAAGCTAATAGATAGAAAGTCTTCAATGTGCCTGACCACCTTTTAATTCACATGCAACACTGGAAAAAAAAATGACACTGTGCCAAGCTACAAAGAAAATACCAACAGATTCCAAAAGGGAACATTAGTCACTTTCCTCATTGCTGTGATGTGATGGTAAGGGTTTCTTTGGGCTCACAGTTTGAGGATACAGCTCATAGAGCTCAGGAGGGCGTGGTAACAGGAACCAGGAGGCTCCTGGTCTCGCATTCACAGTCAGGAAGCAAAGAGAAACATATGTTCCTGCTCAGGTGGCTTTCTCCTGTCATGCCCTCCAGGAGCCCATCCAGGAAGTGGTGAGACCCACCCTTCTGGTGGGTCTTCCTATCTCAATTAACCCAATCTAGAACCTCCCTCTCAGACATACCCAGTGGATTCTCTCTTCATTAATTCTGTATCTCATCAGGTTCATAATCTCAACAGTGCATGGCAAAACAGCATTCTCAGAGCATAATACAATAAAACTCAACAGCAGTAATAAAAAGACCCAAGCAAGCCAGGCAGCCACAATCCATTATTCTCAGCACTCCAGAGGCAGAGGCAGAGCCGAGTGGGTCTGTGTGAGTTCGTGGCCAACCTGATCTACATAATGAGTTCCAGGACAGCTTGAGCTAAATCTGGAGACGCTACCTTAAAACGAAATGAACAAGCAAACAAACAAAAACACCCTTTTTATTGGTGTGGACCTGTAATCTCAGATACAGGGGAGGAGGAGGGCAAGAGAAGAGGATCATAATACAAGGTCTACTTTGGTGGTAGAGTGAGTTCAAAGCTAGCCTGGGCAGCTTAGTAAGATCCTGTCTCAAAATAAAGAGAGAAGTGCGCACTAGGGATGTGGCTTGTTGTTAGCATACTCATCTACCTCTTGGGAAGCCCTGGGCTTCTATCACAATGTCATTGAAGTAAGCAAGCAACAGTAAAACTGAATCTACAAAACCTATGGGCCAAAGAAACAGGACTGAAGAGATTGGTCAGCACTGCCTGCTCTTTCAGATGATCCGGGTTAGGCTAGAGTCCCAGCGCCCACTTTGTTTGTGTCTCATAACAATCTGTAGCTCCGGTTTCAGGGATCTGACATCTTCTTCTAGCCTGCACACACAAGACACGCATGCAGTACACAAATACATGCAGGTAAAATACCCATACACATGAAATAAAAATAAATAAATTGTATTAAAGAATAATTACAATTTACATTTTAATAATTTTTAAAATAAATTAATTTTTTTATTTAAAGAAAAGAAATAATTCCAGTTTCTGATCTGGAGTGTCAGGAGTGGGTGTGCTGACTTTTCTTGATGTTGTGGCCAGACATCTGACAAGGAACAACTTGAAGATCCCAAGTTTAAGAGGGTACAGCTGACTGTGGAAAAGGGACAGCATGATCCACAGCAGTAGGAGCTGGAGCCTGGGACTCCTTACATCAAAAAGCAGTGATTGTTAATCCCAGCACTCGGGAGGCAGAGGCAGGTGGATTTCTGAGTTCGAGTCCAGCCTGCTCTACAAAGTGAGTTCCAAAACAGCCAAGGCTACACAGAGAAACCCTGTCTTGAAAAACCAAAAAAAAAAAAAAAAAAAAAAAAAAAAAAAAAAAATCAGAGAGATGGCTCAGCAGTTAAGGGCCCGGACTGTTCTTCCAGAGGACATGCATGGGTTGAATTCCTAACATGCATCTAGTGGCTCAAAACTGCCCGAGAATGCTCTGTTCCAGGCGATCCAATCGGTACTCTCCTCAGGCACCAGTCATACACACAGTACAGACAGACAGACAGACCTCCGAGGGGGGGGGGCACCCATACACTTAAAATTAAACAAAACAAAAAGAATTATAAAGCAGAAAGCAAGCAGTGTTGGTGCTCCCTGGTGTCTGCCTTTATCATCACCATTACCACCACCACCATCACCATTCAGTGAAGCACTTCAGGCCCTTGTGATGGCAGGACTAGCATTTGGAGTGGTCTTCTCCTCAAACTTCTTGGGAACTACCCTCTCAGACTGTGCAGGGTTGTGTCTCCTAGGTGACTGGATTTAAGTCAAGGGCCAGTGGGTAAGAGGGCTTGCCACCAAGCCTGACAACCTGAATGTAATTCCCTGATCCACAGGATAGACAGTGAGAATCAATTCTCAAAGGTTGTCCTCTGCCCTTCATATGTGCACTGTGATACACACACGCACACACACACACACACACACTCACACACGCGCACACACACGCACGCACGCGCACACACACACACACACGCACGCACACACGCGCACACACACACGCGCGCACACACACACGCACGCGCACACACACACACACGCACGCACGCGCACACACACGTGCACACACACGCACGCACGCGCATACACATGCATGCACGCACACACACACGCACGCACGCGCACACGCACGCACGCGCACACTCACACATGCGCGCACACACGCACACACGTGCACACACACACGCGCGCACACACACGCGCGCGCGCACACACACACACACACACACACACACACACGTGCGCGCACACACTCACAACCACCACCTACAGAAGCTACCTTTGAGTACAGTTAACTCAGTAGGTATAATATGGGCCAAGAGGAAAAACTTCTGAGCTTGAAAATGTTAACAGAAAATTTCCAAAGTAAACATTAAAGTAAGACAAATAGACCGAAAAGAAGCGGACAGACTATTCAAGAGTGCAGAGGCAGCTATGGAAGTGTTAAGAGACAGGAATTAGTGATGCTTTGGGAAAAAGACAGGAGCACACGACATGTTGAGGCAGTAATGATTGAGGATGTCACCTAAATCAAGGTCAGGCATCCCATCACAGATGAAGCTAAGAGGACACTGAGCAAAATAAATGATGACGAAGAAGCAAATCTATCAGGCACACCTTAGTTGAATTGCATTCAATCAAAAAGTATATGAAGAAACTTAGTCAGGTTTTCTTTAAAAGATTTATTTATTTATTTATTATATGTAAGTACACTGTAGCTGACTACAGACGCACCAGAAGAGGGTGTCAGATCTCATTACAGGTGGTTGTGAGCCATTGTGTGGTTGCTGGTATTTGAACTCTGGACCTTTGGGAGATCAGCCATTGCTCTTACCCACTGAACCATCTCTCTTGCCATTGGTCAGGGTTTCTATTCCTGCACAAACATCATGACCAAGAAGCAAGTGGGGAGGAAAGGGTTTATTCAGCTTACACTTCCACATTGCTGTTCATCACCAAAGGAAGTCAGGACTGGAACTCAAGCAGGTCAGGAAGCAGGAGCTGATGCAGACGCCATGGAGGGATGTTACTTACGGTCTTGCTTCCCTGGCTTCTTGCTGGCAAAATAAGCACATGGTTGTATAAGAGTCTGTCTTAGTTAGGGTTTTAGTGCTGTTAACAGACACCATGAGCTGGGCAGTGGTGGCGCATGCCTTTAAATCCATCACTCGGGAGGCAGAGGCAGGTGGATTTTTGAGTTCGAGTACAGCCTGGTCTACAAAGTGAGTTCCAGGACAGCCAGGGCTATACAGAGAAATCCTGTCTCAAAAAACCAAAACCCAAAAACAAACAAACAAAAAAAAAAAACCCAACAAAACAAAAAAAAGAAAAAACAAAAAATACCATCAACAAAAAGAGAGGTTCAGTCCATTATCACCAAGGTGGGAACATGGCAACATCTTAGGCAGGCATAGTGCAGGAGGAGCTCTGAGTTCTACAGTTTCATCTCAAGGCCGCTAGTGGAAGCCTGTTCCCAGGGAGCTAGGAAAAGGGTCTCAAAGCCCATACCCACAAGGCCATACCTCCCAACAGTGCCACTCCCTGGACCAAGCATAGACAAACCATCACAGGAAGGCAACAATAGAGCAACAGGAGGAAAGAGCTTGCTAGAGCTACAGAAGAGCCATCTTCAGCTCATAGCCAGCTTCTTGGAGGGTCAGGCAAAGGGATGTGGAGTGAAATGTCTAAAGTGGTGAACAGGGAACATACAAGGCAGTTCTGAGCCTTGCAAAACCATCCCTCCAAACCCAGAGAGACAGACTTCCTGACTTCATAGAGATTCTCTCCGCTCCCTCTGTCTATTTCTCTTTTTCTGAGAATCTGGGTATTATGCAGCTTGTATTTTCTTGATTTTTTTTTTCCTCCATTCAGGTTAAAAAAGGTTTTTGGAGGCCTGGAGATGACTCCGTGGGTAAAGAAAGTCATGTGTCAGTGGAAAGGGAGACTCAGTTCCTAAAGGTTGTCCCCTGTCCTCTGCATACACATGAAAATAGAGGTGTGCTTGGACTCACAAACACCCCCCCCAACCCTTCTTTCCTCCCTCTTTACGCTTTTTATTGTCAGATGCGTTTGGACTTATAGAAGCATCATAAAACTGGTACCAAAAAAAAAAATCCCTCTGTGTCATTCAGCCAGATTTGTTTATTACATATTATATAACCCAAGAATAATAATAATCAAAACTAAAGGCTAATACTGATATAATACTATCAAATCTTTTACACTCCGATTTTCATTTTTCCATCAACATTGTCGGGGAGGGGGATATTCAATCCAGAATTTGTATCCCTTCTAGTTCTCATGCTCCTATCTCCTTCCCATCTGTGAGATTTCTGTTTATAACTCAACATTTTTTGAGGAGTGCCAGGAGTTCTTTTGCAGAACGTCCTTCCAGCTGGGCTTGTCTACGGTTTACGTAAGTAGATTGAATGTGTGTGTCTGTGTGAGTGGAAAGGACAAATGAGATGCCCTTCACTACAGAACGCTGTGAAGATGTGTGCCACTCAGCATAACCTCGCCTGTGTTTCAGGTAGGACCTGCCAGGGGAAGCTGCAGTCTCCTGCTTCGTAAGTAACACATAATGGGGATGGAGTGATAGTTTGAGCCCGTGTCAATATCCTGTTCCTTTTAGACATCCACCCGTGCACTTAGCTGCCATTTGCAGGCTTTTCCTGCAACCAGGGTTTTATTTTGGAGATGAATCTGCCCTGTTGTTCATCCTTCATAAACTCACTCCCTGAAATTCCCAAAGAAGGTGGAATCTGTCCTTGGACTACTTACTATTTTCTCCCCTCCATTGCTAGGGACCTAACACACAGCCTAATGCAAACCCGGTTGTTTCCACAATGGTGCATTGGAACACGCCTACCTACCTTACTGGAGTGTAGAAATTATCACCTTTGCCCCCTCCCAAATGGTCTTAAAACTCTCTAATTGCTATCTTATGCCTCTCCTCAGTTCATACCTTTTTGTTCAGTCCTAGCATTTTTAAAAATGTTAGGCATGGCCGGGCGGTGGTGGCGCACGCCTTTAATCCCAGCACTTGGGAGGCAGAGGCAGGCGGATTTCTGAGTTCGAGGCCAGCCTGGTCTACAAAGTGAGTTCCCGGACAGCCAGGGCTATACAGAGAAACCCTGTCTCGAAAAACCAAAAAAAAAAAAAAAAAAAAAAAAAATGTTAGGCATGGAGCAGCATGATAAGGTTTTTTTTTTTTTTTTTTAATTTATTTAATCCCAGAAAATATTGCTTCATAGTTAGTGTTGAATTTCTCACTTTCTATTCTTTACAGTATTTCATATTTCTAGCTTTATTATTGGTGAGGGGCAGAGGCACAGTGTGGCACATCAGCCTCAGCCATTTGTATTCTTTTTGAAGTGTTACACACACACACACACACACACACACACACACGAGTATTTTGCCCACATCTGTACGTCTGTGCACCACATGCATGGATTATCCTCTGAGCTCAGAAGCCAGAATACCCTGAAACTGACGTTACAGAGGGTTGCTAGCTGGCTTGTGGGTGCTGCGGATGGAACCTGTGTCCTCTTGAAGAGCAGTCAGAGGTTTTAACTGCTGAGCCGTCTCTCCAACCCTCAATTCACTTTGAGTACACAAAGTTCTACTTCATTTAGGATTTACGTACTTGTAGTGCCTTTACTTCACTAAGTTATTTCCCCAAATCTTTTGCTTTTGCTCTTAAGTGAACATGGTTCCGAGTAACGCCTCTCTTCTCAGGATGTCCAGAGGCCAATTCGTTAGCTCCAAGAGGACAGGTTGAAGTCCAGAACGGGTGGGGTCCACAGTCCACCTCTTCCCTCTGGGGTGTGTGATGCCGCTGTACACCAGGCCCGGGAGAGTGAAGCAGAGTCCTGGACAAGCAGGATCCAGGTTCAGTTGGGAGCAAGTATGCCTGTGTGTGTTGGGGGCGGGGGTGGGGTGCTTCTCCAAGGATCTTAGTGTTAAAGTCCTTTTAGTCGAAGGTCTGCTCTGACCATCCTTAATGAAGCAGCTCTCTGAGACAATCTTAGCTTGTTTGTATTTTTTTTTTAATTGGGGGTGGGTTTGAACACATACACTGTTTTTCAGGGTGCACCAAGAGTTCTATAGTTTTGGGGAAGAGCATGGACATAGTTCGGGGAAGGAAAAGGTCACGGGCTGAAGGCTAAGGCTCCTGAGACGTCTCATTTGCAAAGGGAAGAATTCCAGGTGCTGTGCTGCATGGCTGCTTGTGACCACCTGGTTGGGGTTCTCTGGGGTACATGCTCACCCAAAGGCAGGTGCGGAAACAGCGAGGGAGCTAGTTCTCTCCTGCCATTCTTAAGGTTTGAGATTTCTGGGGTGTGAACATGCCCCATTTCACCATTTCCATGACAATTCCTCTCGTGGCACGCTCCATGTGCCCCACAAGTGACGTCCCTATCATTTTTTTTCCTAGATAATTTACTAGTTTTTGTGTACTTGCTTTACATTTTTCTCTGCTATTCATCACAATGTCTCAAGGTGTTGAAAATTCCCCTTTCTCTTTGAGCTTCAGGTGGATTTACTTAATCTGTATTTTATGTAAATTCTATTTAAAAATAAAAAATGAGCCCTTTTCTCTAAAATTTCAAAACTCTTTTTGCTTCATTCCCACATTTTTAAAGAGTCTAAGTCCAATCAGTAAAGAATCACACAGTGGGTTACATTTGGAGTATAATGTAAAAATTAACTAATACGTGGTAATAAAAGGAAATTGCATGTGTCCTCAGGCTGCGGAAGAGTATCCAAGTATCTAAGTGTGCAAACTTGAAAATGGAGACTCAGATTCCTTCAGTGGTGCCAAGTCTAGTCTGTTAGGTAGCAAACAAAACAAAACAAACAAAAACAAAACTATGCATTTAGCCAGGTAGGTCTCGGGACAAGTCTGGAGTTCCTATACCAGGGACAGAGCCCCTGGTAGATTAGAAGCAGGGGAGCAGTTGATCACAACTGGCAATGTAGGCCTGCTGCAGGAGTTCAAGGGGCTCATTAAGTCTGTACAGAAGCTTGCAGGGGGAGCAGACCCTGTAGATCCTTTGGGCACAGTCAGTATGCATGCATGTATTACATTGATGCTCACAGATAGCTTTAGGACTTTGGGTACCCAGGCAACAAGTAGCTCTGTGTAGGCCATGCAAAAACTTGTCAAAGCGGTACAGAAAGGGTATCTACAGCCAGGGCTGCAAGGGTTCCTACATAGACATATGCTGGCTTCAGACTTCCCCCAGCCAACTCTCAGCCCCACACTAGAAATTTCTAGAGAATCCTGTTCCTGAAGTCTCTTCCATATATATATATATATATATATAGTATGTGAGTACGCTGTAGCTCTCTTCAGACTCATCAAAAGAGGGCGTCAGATCCCATTACAGATGGTTGTGAGTCACCATGTGGCTGTTGGGAATTGAACTCAGAACATCTGGAAGAGCAGTCTGTGCTCTTAAACGCTGAGCCATCTCTCCAGCCCTCCAATATTCTTTATTGAGGAAGTCTAACCACACACCAACTTTAACAATAGGCTCTTAAAGGAATTTGGTACTCCTAATTATATTGGAATATGTAAATAAATATATTGGAAGATATTCTTGTAGGCTGCAGGCAGGAAACTGAACTCAAGCCAGCACTCTCTGAGTTCAAGGGTTAGCCTGATCTACATAGTTTCAGGATAGCCAAGGCCACATAGTGAGATCCTGTCTCATAACAAAAAGGTAGAAGAACCATTATTTATATCTCCACTTTTCTTAAAGCTTTTCTTCATTTCTTGTACTGTACTCAGACTTCCTTCCTTATATATTGAAGTTCTCATGCCTTAGTGAATTATGCTTAACAGGCCATTAAACTTATTTTCTAAGACTAATTATTCAACTTTTTAACCTGTAGTTTTTAGTTTGTAGTTTTTATTAGCATTATACTTGCATTTTGCTCATTATTTCTATATTTGTCTTGAGAATGTCAATGACTGTGCATGTGTGTAGAGGCACTTGTATGCAAATACACATGCATGTGTGTCAGCAGGCCAAAGGACAGCCTTAGGTGGTGTTCACTCTCAGGAGCCACTACTTTATTGAGGAAGGGACCTTGGGACTTGCTGACTTATGGTTAGCAACAGTCTCCAGTTCCCTAGCACTGAGATTACAAGCATGTTCCACCCCCTTACATGTGTGCTGGGAATTGAACTCAGATGGCAAACACTTGACTGATCTATCTCCCTAGCCCTCTGGTTATAGTTTAAGTTCTTCCTACATACCATTATGGTTAGGTGGTAAGATTATAGAAGATGACTATCTCTGCTTAAATCTTAATCTCTGCCATTCAATGAGTATTAGCCTCTGTTTTCTCAAGCGTTTACTTTCAAAATATAGGGTCAGTGATATAATCATATTATAGTAATCATACAAGTGACTAGATTTCAAAGTTGACTTGCAGGGCTGGAGAGATGGCTCAGTGGTTAAGAGCATTTGTTGCTCTCACTGGAGACCTGGGCTCAGCTCTAAGTACCCATGTGGTGGGCTCACCGTCATCCTATTTCCAGTTCCAAGGGAAAGCTGATGCTCTTTTCTGACCTGGCATCAGGAACATGTGTGGTACATATACCTGATATGCAAATATTCATACACATAAAATATTTTTAAAATGAAGTTTTCAGATGTCATATGTAAAGAATTCATAACAGAACCTGGAAACTAAAATAATATGGTTTATCTATCCTTTGCGCTGATACATTACACTTAACCACTTACAGGTTATATTTTAGTGTATTTAAAATGTTCCATAGCCATTACTTAGGACATTTTCATTATGCACAAAGGAGACTCCTGTTCTCAGTAGGCAATCACTTCCCATTCTTTCTTGGTGCTGAGCACACATCAGCATGCTATTTTTGTAGATTTAACTATTCTGATTGTTCAGATAATATGGGGTCTTTATGTTTAGTTTTCTTAATGATTTTAAATTTTACACACTTTCTAGTATGTATAACTAAGAAATTATTAAAAATATAAAACTCAAATTTGCTCATGTTTCTGTCTGTCAAGTTATGACAAATGCACATATGAGCATTCATCCTACGGGCTTAAATGCTTGTTTCATTACCCTTGTATACGTATCTAGAGATTCCTAATATGAGGCAAGAGCTGTGCAACTTAAGCTGTATCCTGGGCCTGTTTTTGAGAAATCACCAAACTCCTTTCACAGGCATCGAACCTCTTTAAGTTCCTATAAGAAAAGCCCAAGTTTTTGTCTCCAAATCTGCAGCACTATTCTCTACTTTAAAAAAGTGGCGCATGCCTTAATCCTAACACTTGGGAGGCAGAGGCAGGCAGATTTCTGAGTTCAAGTCCAACCTGGTCTACAGAGTGAGTTCCAGGACAGCCAGGTCTACTACAGAAATACACCTTGTCTTGAAAAAAGAAAATTGTGTGTGAATGTTTTTCTGCCTGTTTGTGTGCCACATGGAATTAGGGTTTGATTCCAGAAGGCATCAGATCTCTTGGGACTAGTTATATATATATATAGCCTGTTGTGTGGTGCAGGGAGTCAAACTTGCTTCCCCTCCAAGAGCAGTCGAGTTCCTAACTGGTGAGAAGGCTTTCCAACCCCACAATTATCCTAATCAGTATAAAGTAATCCTCATTGTGATTTTATTGCCACTTCACTGATAATGATGTTCAATCTTTTCATGATTGCTGGCTATCTGTACTTTTCTTTCTTTTCTTTTCTTTTCTTTTTTTTTTTAACAAATCCTTTGTTTTTGGGTCTAATATCCAAACGTGAACAGTTTTGCTATATAATGTGAATTGACCAGAAATGCATGGTTCCTCATTTCTATTTCAAGACCCATGCTTTTTCCCTCCAATAAACCATTTTGGTTAGCGTAGTAGCTTCTGGAGAGTCTAGAAAACTGAAGTTTGAATCTTTTGCCTTTGTTCTTGCCTTTGACAGAAATAGTACTGAGTCTAAATTGCTTTAAGCATATTACCTCAACACTATAAATCTAATACACAAACATAAGCTTTCCACCTTTAAAGCATAAATTTTCATTTTCAGTGTGCAACTTTTGCACACCTTTGATAACTTATTCTCAAATATTTTTGAAGTCATTGTAATTCCTAACATTTCACTTGTTACACCTTTTTTTTTTTTTTTTTTTTTTTTTTTTTTGGTTTTTCAAGACAGGGTTTCTCTGTGTAGCTCTGGCTGTCCTGGCACTCACTTTGTAGACCAGGCTGGCCTCGAACTCAGAAATCCACCTGCCTCTGCCTCCCGAGTGCTGGGATTAAAGGCATACGCCACCACGCCCGGCTTGTTACACCTCTTTTATCCTATAACATTAACTAGGTGGTATGTGAATTCTCTTCAAAGTTTCCATGTCACTTAGAAAGTTTAACATCTTCCCATTTCAAATATTAAAATTTTTTATGTGGATAATTGGACAAGTAGTCACTGAAGCCTGAAGTCCTCAAAGTTGGTGGTTGAGAGCGATCGATCATCATGGTTGCTTGGGTTTAAGGGCTAGTCATCTCTCCAGCCTGCGGTATTATCTTTAGTACTTGCAAAGTTGCACTTTTTCACTAGGAGGCTACTCTTTCATCTAGTTTGTTGGCCACCAAAGATACTTTAAAGGTACTCTTCAGCTGATTTGAAACCACTTTTAATACTCTGGGTTTTCTGGTACCACCTATTTTGACTACATTCACCTAAACCTTACTTCAAATTCGTTTTCTCTAAGCGAGTTTTGAGCACAACAGCAAAATTGAGCTTCTAATTTTATCAGGGATGCATTCATAGACAATGTGACAGCAGTACAGTGTCAAGCCATGAAAACTAACGCTTACCTGGGACTTGAAAGAGCTCAAGGAAACTTACCTGGGTATGTTTCCTGCTTGATCTTTGTTTTAAATTTTGTTTGGGCTCCAGAATGCTCCTAGAGCCCCTAGGGATCTTGCTATGTAAACAAAGCTGGCTTCCAATTTGTGACGGTCCCACCTCTGCCTCCCAACTGCTAAGATATACAAGTGTGCACAACAGAGTCATTTCTTTCAGATGACATTCTCAAAATGTTTTACAAAATTGTCAAGCTTTTAATTATTTGTACTACTAATAAAAAGTAGTCTATGCTGTGATTTCATTTACAGTACTTTAGAGCTGAGACTCAAACTGAGTCAGAATCCCCCAAGTAAGTATGAGGGCTACAAACAAGATCAATCGTAAACATTTACAAAAACACAGCAACCAAAAGCACGCGATCCAGAGCCAAGCCTGCAAGAAATCTGGGTGTTTTTGGCAGAGTGCTCTCCTGAGTGAGTCACTCTGTACTTCACAGTGGTTCTGTGCAACATGCACTGCACATAGCAGGCCACACAACCAGCAAGTACTTGCTTTATAAACGTTGGTCTACTGTTCGGTTTTCTACTCTTGCAAGTTACCCTAGACCACTTTTCTCAAACAGCACCACGAAAACCCGGGAATTTCATCATCAGCTCAGTCTGTGTTGTGTGATTTCCCTAAAAACTGGCGTCACTTGCCAAGTGGTTTAAAAATTGTTGAGGAAATTCGGCTTGAGATTAGGTCAAACTTTCTAAAAAGTTGTGAAATGAACCTAAATACTTATGCCATTGTTTATCTTGTATTTATGGATAGCATCTCACTGCCAATAATCTGAAGTTAAAAACTAACACTAAGAAAACACTGAAGATGCTTTACACCTTGTAACAATACCCAAGCCAGACTCATGCAAAAGAACATTTAAAATGAAGTTATGTTTGGTTTGTACACATACATACTCAGAGTCAAAAACTGGGCATGAGAGTAAGCCCTATTGTAGACAGTAAAGGTTAGAGGTTATCTTCTACACTGTAGTGTAGAAATTAAAAGACTGTAACCATAAGCTGTCACCTGTGTATAAAACTACCTAAAAATATCCATTCAATGCAAGGGTAAGACAAGACCTGCCCTCACGGAGTTTACATTCCAGGATGGACCCTAACCAACATTAAGCATGCATTACACACAGGGCAGTAACCCCAATGCATTCCGTAGTTGGTAAAATGCTCAAGAAATGTCACTCTGACATTAGAGATAGACCTTATGGGAAAAAAGCCACATAGCATGTGGTATAAAACTACCATCTGTCTACACTATTCAAAATTTTAAATAGCACTTTATATCACATTGTTAGAATGGTTTATGGCAGAACTTAGAATAATCATTGATTAGAAAGGAAGTCAAGACGGCTGTTTTTGGATCAGTGCAATGAGGCCTAAGAGGCAGTTTTGACTCCAGAGAATTTAGACAGCCAGGTATATGACAACAGGAACCCAAGTGGTAGAACAGACCTTTGTTTGACCAAAGCAGCAAGGGCATAGAAAGTACTTGTTTTTATGTGACACAGCCCAATCTGATTGTGGTAAATTATAAATTAGAACAAAAAAATTGAATGAAAAACTGGCAGAAACGGTGTCTGAGAATCAAAGAATGCCCTTAAAAACAAAGCTAAAGTCCAAGTAGCAAGAAACATAAGAAACACTGCACTCTAGAACATTTGCTGCTGCCAAAAGCCATTTCCAAACGTTTACCACTGATTTTTCTCACTATACTGGGCAAACTATTTTACTATCTGCTTTACAATTAACTCAAACCTCAACTTACACTGTGAGAAATTAGGTAACTGGTCTAATAATTAGACCTCTAATGTTCCAAGTCTATATAGCCAGCCACAAACTTTTCAATCACTTGTTGGTCTTTACAAGCTACTAGGCTCCACATTTCAGTTTTTCAGACAGTTGGGGTAGGACTTACTGGCTTGTGTTCTAAATGATCAAAAATGACCATGGCTCTGAGTAACTATGAAAACCACCATACTTAATTCTCCTTACACCAGTTTATGACACCTGCTTCAATGCTATATTCACATACGGTATTAAATTCAAGTGCAGACTTCATGGTAGCTGGAATTACTGAGTAAGACCAAAGTGTGTTTAAACACAGACTTTAATGGTAACAATTCCTTTAAGCTCAATTAACTTTAGCTATTACAAGTCTTATGCAGATGTCACTATTGAGACAACATTTAGTGACTTGCATTGGGTTCCTCAGAAAATAGAAGACAAATTCACTTAAAAGTGTAACCAACAGTCATTGAACAGTTTTGTTATGTGAACACAAAACAGGACTAATTTTAGTATCACCCACCCCCCAAATCACGAACACAGCATGATCAGTGTCTTAAGAATACTTCAACTAACCCAGTAAATAAAAAGTGAGTGTTTCACTACCCCTGAGACCACTAGTTAACCGTGGTTCATACTTTTAAATGTGAGTACACCCACACAAGGAAACAATCTATAATCAGTTAAAAAAAAAATCTGATTATCACATTGCAAACCTGCCCAAGAAAAAGTCAAAAGGAAATTCACCATTGACAGGCCAACTGGACTCTAAAGACATTTAAGTTTAGGAATTTATGCATTAAGAGGTATAGGACACACAAATACTCTACAACAATATTCAACCTAATACTCACTTTAGTCCTATACCCAGCACTAGTGATGCCACACACTACTGGGAAGGGTAGAGAGCAAATTCTTAGATTCTTTTAAAAACCTCATCATAGGTGACCTCAAGTCCAGTCCAGTGTCTATACATTCAGAATGTTGGTTTTCCAGGTACTCTGTTCTCTTAAACCTGGAGAAGCCTCTATGGCTTATTCCCTTAGAAGCGACATATGAAATGTTGTATAAAGCATCAAGTCAAAGATAAAGAGAACTGGACATACCCATTAATTCTGACAATGGTTTAAGGACGTCATCTCTGTAAATACCAAAGGTGGTAGATGGGAGGAATTTGAAAGCCAATTAGAGATCCACTGCTTTGTAAAAATGTTTGTCATATCTGGCTTTCAAGACACAGGCCTAATTGAGCCGTTTTGAGTACAGGTCTCAGAAAGGACTTTTTAAGAGTCAAAGAATACTGTTCTTACCCTTGTGGGAACACTTGGTTTGAACCCAAAAGTTTTATTAATTAGCGTGACATTAACCCTGAAGAACCCACAATTTAAGCAAAAGGTAAAATGGGTGTGTGGAAAAAAAATTGTATAGCGAAATTGGTATTTTCCAATGTAAATACTCATTACAGAATAAAGCCAGAACATCTTCAGAAGGCATGCACTTCACTTCCAGTTTAAAGAACCTTAAGTAACAAATCATGTCCAAATTACATATTTAAATGTTTATAAAAAATTAAGCTTTTACATTTATTTCTAGCTTTCCACATCTGTGTGCGGACAAGGAATAAGATTGCACGTAAATATAAGCAGTGCAAAATATGGAAGTGAACATCACATGTGCTAGAAATCAAATACAAGACTAAGAAAGCAATGGATAAATCAAAGCTAGAAAAAGGTGTCAAACTACAGGTTCAGAACTTGGGTGAAAAATGGTAATGCCCTTATTACTACATAAGATTTAGTGGCACAGATAGCACTTGTCAAACAATCAATCCAATAGCATTGACTTTTTTATTCATTCATGTTAAGTCACCCGAAATGATCTGTTGCATTTAAATGCTCATTAATGTAAATGGCTGAACAAATCCATCTCAATGGATAGTCAATATCCCACAGTTAAGTCACTTCAACACAGCCTCATGACAACTCCCACACCAAAACAGTACTTTATTTTGTAAATTTTGACCCATTATTACTCCCAAGTTTTATATATATATATATCTTTTTCAGCTGTTAAGTGTACAAGATGAAGAAAATTTTAGTTAGAAGGGGATGCACCTGGAAAATAAATTTCTTAAACTCCATATACACGTTTCAAAACTGCTGAGTCCCAAGTCCATTTATGAACTCTAGGGCTGCCAGAATTATGTGCAGCGTATTAAAGCTACACTATTTGAATAGCTTATTAATTCTGCATAAATCAGGTCAAGCAATGTGTCAACCTGTAACAGACTGTGCATTTTAACTGAACATGGCAATATATTCACTCTTTTGAACTTTACATCATCATTTGATGTCAAACAATGAAGCAAATCCCAACAGTATATACAAAAACAGCTTTGCATTTACAAAGGATTGTTTCCCATACTGATTAATCCAGGCAGCTAACTCATTGGTTTATGCAACTTTATTGAAGAAAAATAAATCAATTACTAGGAGAGCTATTAGTTGATCACTCATCCATTGACAACTCGCATCATTTATTCAGTGCTATATTAAACAGTATTGGAAGATAGATTAACTAATAGCTCCAAGCCTCCTAACAATTTAAATGAAAATTACAAAATGTTTTGAGACCCTATTTTGGAATACAAAGGGTGTTTGACTTCCAATTTCCATTCTCTGTAGAACAAGAACAGGTCATTCCTTTATTGACATGCATAAAATACATCACATTTTCTGTTCTGCTGATGCTATAATTCAATACCAATTCTCCAGCCACATCAGTTATGAGCATAAAGTATATCATGTAACCTCAACCCTCTAACAGTGGAAGGTTTAAACAAGAACGGATGCTGCTAGAATAATGCTGCTTCCTTTGATGTGACAGCTGAGCATCCATCTCCCTCCCCCTCAGATGGCTTCTTCAGCATGTTAGAGCAGTGAGGATTGGTTTAGTCTCATAACCAAGTTAGAGTGAAGACATTGGCCACATAATACACATGCTCCAGTTTTTAAAAAAATTTCTGAATCTTGGGCAACTGTTCTCGTGTAACTACTTTACAGTTTCTAAAAGCAGTTATTGTCCAAAGCTGGAAGAACTTAAGTCTTCTCAGATGAGCATGTGAATGAATGGAGGGAGGTAAACAAAAAATAAAATTAAAAAAGATGAGGTCTGATAGGGGAGCAGCCGGATAAGAAAATCAAAAAAGGAACAGTAATTTAAAGTTTATTCCAGCTATAATGCAGGTTATTCTGACTTTAAGGTAGCATCACATGGCATACTTCTGAGTCCATTCCCGAGATATTCTGTTGTACCTGCAAATAAACAAATAAGCAATTTAAAAAATAAAATTAAAGAATTATTAATATCATAAAGGCAAGGAAAATATTTCTATTTTACCTGTGGATTCATCTTACATCACCTGTAATGTCTATGGTTAGAATAAAAGTCAACAAGAGACAGAAATAGCAACATTGGCATTCAAAGCAATAGGGGCAATGAGAGCCATGGACGTGTTATCTTAATAAACACAAGTGGTGCCCAGATTGGGAGGCTTAACAAAGACCTCTCCGTCATCACTAAGGTAGTATTCTATCAAGCTTTCAAGTTGGTCATATCATTCTGACACATTTTTACATAAAAAAAACCCTACTGTACAGTTAATGATTGTCAGAATAGTATGTATATGCATAGAATAGAAACTCTGGCCAATGATGGCTAGAACTATGCAACTGAAAAATTGAATCTGAAACCTAGAGATTGAGAAGTTTGTTGGGTATTGAGAAAAAAATGCCTTTGAAACCTAGGCAGAAGAATACATTAGAAAGGATGATAAAAAAAGGCATTAGTTTTTAAATGAAAGTTTAGTAGCAGTGATTGCTACTAATCCTCACTGAGACCTGCTGAAAATAGTCTCTAGGAGCACAACAACATTTTTGTTAAAAAAGATCAATAGATAACTCATCCGTGACCCAGGTGATTACTGAGGAAGACCCAGTACTGACAGACACCATTCCATTCCCCCACTTCATTATAGTGCACTATCATACAGGTTACTTTACCCCAACCAAAAAAGTGACAATACCTTAAGAAATGAGTACATAATAAAGGACAGGGGAAAACCTTTGGAAGAAATAATACCACTAAGTTTCATCTCAAACCAAGTAATGGACTTCAACTATTTCAAACAGCTCAACATATAAAAAACTCTCTACCAATTCAGAATTACGGCATTTAGAAAACCCTCTTCAAACAGCCAGCATTTTAAAACAAACTTGTTTTGGTTTAGCATAAAAAGAGCCACAAAATATAGCTAACATTAATGCATGCTTGTCAGTCAGTAATGAACATTTATTTAGTTTGTGAGGTTTAAGTGTTTCCCTTTATATTACTATTACTATCTTCCTGATAAAAATCCCAAGTAAAACCACCACATTCCATATAGTATTGACACAAAATGTTTAAATTTCAACATCATGGTAATTTAATGAAGGATAAAGATACTCTTATACTTCTTCTTCTTACTAGAGCTATATAACTGCTTTGCCATGCAAGAATCCCAAGCAGTAGTGAAGACAGAGTATAACTTTCAAAAAACAGAGATCAAGCAGTTAAGTAATTTTCAGAAAACTGCCATATCTGTTACCTTTGGTTAGTTAATACAGTGCTTTAAAGCATGCAGCACTCAACTGCTGGCAGTACCATAAATAAGCGCACCATAGAGTACAGATCCTCTTACCCTACAACATAGCGTATTTCTCTGTCCACTCTCTTGCTAACCTATTGTACCTAATTGAATAAGCACACTTAGCATTAATTATAACATATGAAAGTTAAATGGTTAAGCTGAACACAAAGATAAATCAAATAGTTGATAAATTTAGACCAAAATTTAAAGGTTTATTTTATATATATATATATATGAGTGCACTGTAGCTGTCTTCGGACTCACTAGAAGGCATCAGATCCCATTACAGATGGTTGTAAGTCAGCATGTGGTTGCTGGGAATTGAATGAAGGACCTCTGGAAGAGCAGCCAGTGCTCTTAACCGCTGAATCATCTCTCCAGTTCTAGACCAAAAATTTTACACTAGTCTTTTTTCTTTATGTTTGGAAAACAAACTCAGGTTTATTTCCCCAAACTGAATAATTAAGCAAGGGTTTAACTCATTAGAAAACAAACATCTCAAGGGAGCTACTCACTGTCATGTATGCTATGAGCATATATTTATTTGGCAGGGTCTCACTAGGCATCCTAGACTAGCTTCAAACTTCTAATGCTGCAGCCTCAGCCATTATGCTGGTCCTTACTGCTTTTAATTGTGTTTTAGTAACTAGCTTATCAGAAACAAACATAAAAAGGTACTGTCACAAATTTCAGCAGAAATAAGCTCAACTCACTAAATAAAACTGTTTATAGTCATTCATTAAACAATTGCATACTTACTTATCTCTGTCTGTTTTATAGATCCGTGCAATCTCTGGCACTAGGGGGTCATCTGGGTTTGGATCACATAGCAGTGAACAAATGGATAAAAGAACTACAAGGAAAAAAAAAATCAATTTCAGGTGTTTGGACAATCAAATGATAAAACTTAAAAATGTACTCTAGACCTCATCATAATTTTATTACTCTATAATATCTCCATAGAGTTCTACAGAAAATAAGTTTCTGTAAATAAACAGTATTAGAAATGAGAGCTCTGATGGCACCAAAGTCAGTAATGATTAGGTCAAAGGTAAGACTTAAAGGTGGTTGTCACATGACATCCTACTAGTTTGGTTCTTAAAAAAAAAAAACGGGGGGGGGAGGGGGAGGAGGAGGAGGAGGAGAGGCATCAGATTTTAAGGATTTTCTTGGTACTTTCAGGAGAACAAAACTCTTAGTAGTATAATAGAGTCAAACCTTGGAAAAAATACCAAAACCAAGTAAGGGGGGGGGAATAAAAAAGAACAAAAAACCCCAGAGGCTCATTCTTTGCTCTACCTTAGGAAAGGTTTCTCACAAAAAATACAAGAGCTGCTTTATGTCCTTGAATCAGAAATGAAAACCACTGTCCCTAGAGACTGGTGCAAATGACAGTGTTAAACAGCATAAAGTCAAAGTAACTATCAAAGCTGCAAACACAATGTCAAAATCAAATGAGGGACTAAGTAAAATTGGAGAATATAATAACAGTGTCAGGTCAGTGTTTCTTTCTTTCTTTCTTTTTTTAAGATTTATTATATGTAAGTACACTGTAGCTGTCTTCAGACACTCCAGAAGAGGGTGCCAGATCCCGTTACGGATGGTTGTGAGCCACCACGTGGTTGCTGGGAGTTGAACTCTGGACCTTTGGAAGAGCAGTCGGGTGCTCTTACCCACTGAGCCATCTCACCAGCCCCAGGTCAGTGTTTCTAAATCTGACTTGCAAGCTTATAAATCTGTCAAAAAGTCAAGTTAATTTTAAGAACAAAACAAAATCCCCATCAATTCAGTCTGCATTTGTAAAAAATACAATTCAGAATTAAGAGTATATCATGCCAGGCAGTGGTAGTACACACCTTTGATCCCAGCACTTGGGAGGCAGAGGAGAGGGATTTCTGAGTTTGAGGCCAGCCTGGTCTACAGACTGAGTTCCAGGACAGCCAGGGCTATACAGAGAAACCCTGTCTAGAAAAACCAAAAGTACATTCCAGCAGGGAATGGGAAAATAGAAACCTGGCATTTAGATGATGAAACATATAAAAAGAGAATTTAAAAAAAATCCAAAGTGGTTAAAAAAATTAGTCCCAAGACTGTAAGCTCTTAAAAGAGTAATTGGAAAATGCAGCCAAATCCATGTAAAGATTCAAAAACATTTTAACACGCATATGGAGAAATGCCTGTGTGATGTGGTGTGCTGCCTGTAAACAGAACATACTTGTTTCACTCTGTATTTACCAAACTCATAAAACATTTTGATAAAAAGCTAACAACTATTCCAAGTTTTAAAAATGTTACACTTCAGGATTGAGCCTGAAAATAGTTAACACAAATACCCCTAAGATTATAATTACTAGCATTAAAAACATGACTAATATAACATTACATAATTACCCAAGCCTATAAATTACTAAAAGGCAATCTCATCCTTAAAATGTTTTGTGTACAATTGAATTTGCAGAGTGGAATGTCAAAAAACCACTTGTCATTCAGAATGCAAAAGAAGACAAGGAGGAACTTTCCGTCTGGGGCACCTGGAGCTCTAGAATGTGTTAGGAGGCTAAGTACAAGGTCAGTCTTTTTCCCCAATTCCCCAAGTATTCCACATTTTATTAGACACAGAGTGACTATTATAGTCAAGCAATACCCAACTAAAGACAGGCTCAAAATCAGATACAGAAAATCTACACAGATGCTTATTAGAGTAGAAAGCTCTAATGCTGTAAACCATGCCTGGCTATATTTTCCTATTCTCACTAACAAGACGGCCCAACAGTTATAGGCACATACTATTTGTATAGAGGACAGTTTTGGTTTCCCAACTCCCACTTTGATGCCCCCTCACAACTGTCCTTTAACTACAGCTCCTGGTGATCTAGCATTCTCTTCTGGACTCCAAAACATCTGCATTCACGTGCACATTACCACCCACAAACAGTTTACCACCAAAATAAGTTTATTAAAATTAATTTGGGGGCTGAGGCAATAGTTCAGTAGGTAAGAGCTTAGGCTAAAACAAAAGACCTGAGTTCAAATCCCCACTGTTCATGAAAAGCTAGCTATGTGTGCTTGAACCCTAGCATTGGTGGTAAAGACAGGCAGACACTGAGAGTTACTATGAACTTCAGGTTTAATGACAGAACCTAGCCAAATGAAATAAAAGTACAGAAGAGGAAGATACCTCTGGCTTCTGATATATTACACTAAAAATAAACTGCCATCATGTGAAAAAAACTTACTAGGAAAATGCCCTACCAACATATTTTTAACTTTAGACAAAAATCCCCCTAAGATTTACTTTCACTGATGAAGTGACAACCCCAAACAGCCAAACCCACTAACTTTTTTTTCTTTTTGAAAGATCTCAGTCTAGCCTCAGATTCACTCACATTAACCAAGGACGATCTTGACTTCAGATCCTCCCACCCCTATTCCCAAAAGGGCCATTGTTTAGGCATGTGCCATACCTGATTTATAGAACACTGGGGGTGGGGGTGGGGGGGTGAGTGGGAGAAGATTAAACAGTGAGCTTTGTGCATGCTAGGCAAGCATGTTATACTGAGATACATCCCCAATCTTGCAAGCAACTTTTAATTAAAATGTTGGCATAATAAAAAAAGTCTCAGTAGCTGAAAACTATTATATTGAAATTATCATTTTACCTTTAGAAATAGTTAAAGCAGGAGACCACTGTGATCTTAGAATATCAAGACAAATGCTGCCATTACTGTTAATATTTGGATGATAAATTCTTGTTGTAAATGCAACCTAAAAAAAAAAAAAATCACATGACACAACCTTTAGATGGCTTTTGCAAATGAAAATAAGTACTCTATACTTTAAAAAGCAAGGCTTAAACTACTAAATCTCACCAGTGCTCATAGTAACAAGAGAATATAAGGAGACACGAAAATGATCAAAGCACACATATAAGGAAATACTTATATATGGAAAACTTCAACAAAATCAGTTTTAGGTAATAAAAGCTAGTTTTAAAAAGTTAACATCAGCCTCAGCAGGGAAAAAGTAATTAGCTCTGAAGGTTAACTCTATAGTATAGCTTAACTATCAAAAGGCAGGCAATCTGTGAAAGGGAACTTAGGATGCTCAATTTAGGATACAGGTATATATTCAAATTCTATTCCCACTGCTGACACAACAAATTGAGTATAAGCTTTATACCCAAAGGAACTTTACTTTTTTACTACACTGTACTTTTAACATGACTAAAGAGGGTTAGAAAAACACCATAATTTAATACACATTATTTTCTAGTCATTCACATACCATGAATTTGAACTAATAGTTCTGAGAGAAAAAAAAAAATCAAGGACTATACGCTCTGAACTCATTACTCTGCTTGAGTCTACAGAATACCAGGATTCAAGGTGTTGTTATGGATCCAGCAACTTAGCCTTTAACACTATAGTCACCTAAGTGCATTAAAAGCAACTGGAACTACTTACTAGACTCCAACACTTAGCATAAGCATAGAAATACTTGAGCTTTGCAACTTCAAAAAGGCAAATCTTTTCTACATTACAGAGTTAAAATCTTTGTCTAATTCTTAGAAGCTAGGCATCAGTAAAGTATGTGGTATACTGCTTGTACTGGCTATTTTTGTGTCAACTTGACACAGCTGGAGTTATCACAGAGAAGGGAGCTTCAGTTGAGGAAATGCCTCCATGAGATCCAACTGTAAGGCATTTTCTCAATTAGTGATCAAGGGGGAAAGGCCCCTTGTGGGTGGGACCATCCCTGGGCTGGTAGTCTTGGGTTCTATAAGAGAGTAGGCTGAGCAAGCCAGGGGAGATATGCCAGTAAAGAACATCCCTCCATGGCCTCTGCATCAGCTCCTGCTCCCTGACCTGTTTGAGTTCCAGTCCTGACTTCCTTTGGTGATGAACAGCAGCATGGAAGTGTAAGCCAAATAAACCCTTTCCTCCCCAACTTGTTTCTTGGTCATGATGTTTGTGCAGGAATAGAAATCCTGACTAAGACACTGCTAAACTTAGCTCTTGGAAGATGAAAGTTCTTATATGAAAAAGTTCCAGATAGTCTTTTTTTTTTTTTCCAGATAGTCTTGAACAGGAGTTATCTACATAAATGCAGCTCATTTCTCTATGTAATACTTATTTTTATTCACCATACATACAGGGCTCTTAAGCCTCAATTATACAGAAACCTAAATTTGCACGAACATTTTATTCTTCTAAAACAATCCATAAACAGATTTTGGAAGGACAAATACTTGCCTTAGGTGGTTTGAAGGGGTAGTCTGTAGGAAAATGAATTGTCAAAAAGAATACACCACCTTGATATGGGCTGTCATTCTGTAAAGAGAAACATAGGCTTAATATGTCAAGATAATTCCTTAAAAAAAAAGATGGCTAAAATGATAAATGCCATTTCCACACAAGCCTGGTAACCTGAGTTCAGTCTTAAAACCTATGTAAAAGGTGGCAGAGAGAACTGACCCCAGTGCTGTCCTATGACTTCTAGTCACATGTCCTAACATGCACACACCCACAGAAATGAATACCCATTTCAAAGAACTAAAGCACCTTCAAGAGGCAAAACATCTGAGTTTACTTTTCAATTGGCACCTTGAAATTTTTTCATAAAACCAAGAAAACTTTTCTTCTAAACTTAACACAATGTATCATACTCTTGAAAGTCAACGGCTAGAAACAAAATTTCAAATTACTAGTGTCCTTTTCTTTGTTCATTACAATGTGCACATAAATATTCAACCATGCTAATATAAAGATTTGAAACTACTTTTTATGAGTTTTAATAAAAACAAAAATGAGAAATATACACTATTTCCATTCTATGAAATAAAATGGATCAAAAGATACAGCCCATTACAGTGTCTATAGATCCATTCTCCACTTTTAATCTGACCCCTCACATTTTACAGTTTCCGCTTTCTTCTGTACTGTGCCTATTTACTTCTGAGCACATTTTCAAGCCTACTAAATATACTTGTCTACTTGATGAGATGCATTCAAATCTCAAGCTTCTATGTCAACCCCATTCTTCCTAAAACAAAAATAGAGGTCTCATAAATGATTCTTTTATTTTCATTTGATTCACAGTCCTAAAGGACTCAAAGAATGTCAGATTTAGTGGCTTCTTATGCCTTCCATCTAAGGACTTTGAAGGCTGAGGCAAGAGTGACTATGAGTTTGAAGGCAGCTTGAGGTACAAGGTTCTAACTTCTAGGCCAGCCTTGGCAAGATGGTACAGTGAAGTTCCATCTCCAAACTAACACTAACACACACACACACACACACACACACACACACACACACACACACCCCTTAAAATTTCTTGAACTTGGGCTGGTGAGATGGCTCAGCAGGTAAGAGCACCCGACTGCTCTTCCAAAGGTCCTTAGTTCAAATCCCAGCAACCACATGGTGGCTCACAACCATCCTGAACAAGATCTGACTCCCTCTTCTGGTGTGTCTGAAGACAGCTACAGTGTACTTACATGTAATAAAATAAATCTTTAAAAAAAAAAAATTTCTTGAACTAGCTGCTTTTTGGCCATTGCTGGTATTTTAACTGTGATAGTATGTATGAAATGACATAAAAAATGTGAAGTTGGATCAATAACTCTTATAAACAGTTTTATTTCAGATTCCTTCATTTATAGTTGATTATCCCCTGTCCATACTGACAATACTGAAACGCCACAGACTAAGGTGGAAGTTATTATTTCCAAATCTTTTCCTGCCAACTACCTTTCAAATTAAAGAAAAGTTAACCACATGAGAGACAGGGAACTTATTTCTGATGACATGACGCATTAACGGGACTACTGTTAATATAATGCAGTGACCCTCTTTCCCACATTTAAATCAGATAACCAGCACTTGTTTACCAATTCTTTGTGGTTCCAATTATCTTCAGAAATAAAAAACCAGCATAACCCATAGTAACTTCAAGCATTTATGTGTGAATTTTCAATTGATTCAGAGGTATCTGAGTATAATTTAATAAAATTCAAGTTCCCCTTTTCTGAAATTTTAAGTAAAATTTAAAGAACAAAACCAGGAATCTCCACACACAATCTGACCTAAGGTAGTAAGTACTCCAAAGGAAAACATTTATTATCCAGACGTAGCGGACAATCTGCAACTTGTGTGATGTTATCACTTTCCCACTGTTTTAGTTTACAACTGCAATTTCACAAAGACATGCTTACACAAAGCACAAGTTCTTTTTATTATTAGTTTAATTACTACAGTGAAAAAGTATGAATGAAATGGGCACAGTACAGTATGTGACAGATACATAAGCCACTAAAAAGGAGACAGTAGCTGTTGTCTCATTCCTAAGTCTAAGCATCTAGTCGGAGGGGCAAGTTTCCCCAGCATCAAATTAAAAAATGTCAAATAGTCTCAGTAAACAAGTGAATATATTCAACACTGACTAAAACAAAAAGGCACTTTTAAATCAAAAGACTGAAAAAAACAAAGACCTGTGGCCTTTGTGGTTAAAGATAAACCAATACCAGCCCGCTCCTATGATTTTCAGTCTTTTTAATTTCAACATTTCACAATTACTCTTGAAATGCTGTCAGAATCATGAGTTACTCCTACTATGCATTTTATTACATGAGTATCTCACACTCTGGTATGTCAATTACCTGCCTTCCCATATTAAACTCTCTGAAGGCTAACAGAGATTGGTTTATTCATACCTTTATCCTCATCACACAGCAGGTGCTTGCTCACTTTCACTGAGCTAGAAAATGAGTAAGGTTATTAAAACACATAAGGTGACTCATGCTTGTTAATTCTACCTTTCAGGGTCCTGAGGTGGAGGGGAGCTGAAAATTTGAGAACACCCTGTATTACAGCATTTTAACTGTCTAAAACAAAACAAACCCCAAATAATCCAGTCATTTTTTTAAAAATCAAGAAATCTAACTAGATGTGAATGTTCAATCCTGAAATATGGGTAACCAGAAGGCTGAAGAAGGAATTTAAGACAAACCCAAGACTGTTGTCTCAAAAAAGGTCAATCCAGGGTGTCTGAAATGGCTCCATGAATAAGGTGGGGGGAAATTGCCACTAAATCTGACACCAAGTTCAATCCCTGTGACCTACACGGAAGCAGAGAGCTGACTTTTCCAAGTGATCCCCTGATCTCTGTGCTCATGTCCAATAACTACACCTAAAAAGTTTTATAAAAAGTCAATTTAAGACTGGGAAGTATTTGTTGATTGAACCCATCTAACTACTTACTAGGTCAAACTCTTCCAAAAATATTTTCTTTCAGAAATATTATGTACCTAATGACTATTTTCCTACTCTGTACATTTACACTATTTCCCCACCCCCAAAACTTAGTAAGATACAAGTGACTTAACAGATCCCAAAATGCCCTTTAAAGTTAAAAAAAAAAAAAAAAAATCTTACTCAAGATGTTTTAGATCAGTCTAATTCTCTGAAATTCTTAGATGGTTATTCATAATCCTGAATATTTATCTAGCATACAGTTTATCAACCGAAGAAAGAAAGGAATTTTGGTATATTCAAGATATAAAGTTCTCCCTAAATAAATTAAAAATTTGCATAAATCTCTACATCTGTAAAACAACAATTAACCAAAAGAACATGATTATTGTAGATTCATATTTGGCAGTTATGATGCTTTGAGGAACAACCCACAGTAGAATCCTTTCCTCTAGATAAGCTCAATAACTGCTCTTCACTGCCATAAAGAAAGACTGAGGCAAAACAAGGGATTTTGTGGATGCAGAGATGGTACCTACCCCAGGATACAATCAGAGATACACATTTAAGGAACATTTCATTTTCTTTAAAGAGCAGTGTTAATATGTCATCAGAAATACAGTAACTATATATTAAAGCCAAAGGATAAAAATTGTGATAGAGAATGCTGGATTTTCAATGAAAAGCAAAAGAAAAAAAGAATACTTACAGGTCCCATAATTGTGGCTTGCCAATGAAACACTAGAATGAGGAGGGAGAACAAAACAAAAACTTCATTATTCCAAAAACCTACAACCTTCTGAAGTGAAGTCCTTAAATAAAGAGACTAAGCTGCTTACTGTCATCTCCAACTGGACCTGCAGAACATTGTGCTGGAGGGTCACGGGCCAAATCACTAAGTTCCTAAACCAAAACAGAAAACGGTAGGTTATGTAACTTAAAATTTATGAAAAGATATGCAGTTAAATATCAAACTTTTAAAATCTCATTTAAAGGGACATAAAAACCACTAATGAGGACAATATATGCCAGGGGGAGAAAGAAACCACAAGTAATCTTAAATCCAGCTCTTGAAATATAGAAAGATGCTAAGCCTTATTTGTTCAGACATATGCTGAAACAATCACCTTGGCATGCATTTGTATTTGTACAGTTAAACTTTTCTTTTTGGTTTTTCAAGACAGGGTTTCTCTGTTTAGCCCTGGCTGTCCTGGAACTCACTGAAGACCAGGTTGGCCTCGAACTCAGAAATCTACCTACCTCTGCTTCCCAAGTGCTGGGATTAAAGACATGCACTACCACTGCCCAGCTTAAACTTTAAAAACAAACAAATTTTTACCATACAAAATTGTCATCTCTGAACAAAACAGTAGCAACAGGATGCTTTCAAGTTTATAAACTTATTAGGCAAGGCTAGATCAACAAGTCTTTGGATAAACTTTTCAGACAATCTTTTTTTTTTTTTTTTTTTTTTTTTTTTTTTTTTTTTTTTTTTGGTTTTTCGAGACAGGGTTTCTCTGTGTAGCCCTGGCTGTCCTGGCACTCACTTTGTAGACCAGGCTGGCCTCGAACTCAGAAATCCGCCTGCCTCTGCCTCCCGAGTGCTGGGATTAAAGGCGTGCGCCACCACGCCCGGCTTCAGACAATCTTAAACGTTCCCTTGTCTTCTTCTCAAAAGTCTAATTTCATTTCCATGTCACTTTAAAGCTAAATGCTCTTAATATTTTATATTCAATTTTCCTAAATAAGGTACATTGCCTAACTCGTTCCTCATTTTTAAAAAAAGATTTATTTATTTTTTATTAATGAGTACACTGCAGCTGTCTTCAGACACACCAGAAAGTGAATCAGATCCCATTACAGATGGTTGTGAGCCACCATGTGGTTGCTGGGGATTGAACTCAGGACCTCTGGAAGAGCAGTCAGTGCTCTTAACCACTGAGCCATGTCTCCAGCCCCCTCGTTCCTCGTTTTTTACCTATTCTTAAAACTCAAATTTGGAAGACAACTTTTCTAGGTAGAAGATACAATTTTCACAATTTCATACAAATGCATTTCCAATATACGCATTTATGTACCTAATCATTTGATGACGTACAATGCATGTAACAAGTATGTAATACTTTTATACAAAGTAGCTTATCTTAGACTTACATTTATCTCTATGGGCCAAATCAGTAAGCGCCATCTCCTTTTAATACCATGCCTCCAATATATTTATCCTACCTAAGTATGGAAATAGTCATTAAACCAAAACATGGCTGAATGCAGTCATAATTAGAAAGCAGTGTGTAGCTTGCCTCACATACGCCACGCCAAGCAATCTACCAACTACCTACATTTCCAGTCCAAATCAATTCTACCTGGTTTGGGCTCAATCTTCCAATATTAGCTAGTTGCCCTCTTTCCTTCCAAGTAGCCCAATAATATGTATAGCTTTTACTTAACTCCCGATTGTAAAAAATACAAAAACGGATTCACCTTGGCTGGTATCATCAATGTATCACATCAATTCATTGAACTGAACATATTAATCTTTCCTCAATAAATTTAATGAACAATTTTACAAAGTACAGGATATTCTGAATAAACCCACTGAATAAGCATGTATATTGTGTGAGTGGAAAAGAAATTTCCAATTTAAATTCCAGAAAAACAGCTATCTCATCAAAGAACACACAGAATCTTAGAGCTCGTTAAAAGCAAATAAGATCATCATTGTAAAGTAACAAATTCAAGAAAATGCTTATAGTGCTGATCTGATCTAATGTTTTAAATCCCTGACACCTTTCCCCATTGCCTGGAAATTCACAATACAGCAAATCTCCATTCTATTGGTTTAGGAGGCAAAGCATTATTTAAGGAGTAAGTTTTAGGCTTGAGACCATCCTGTTTCTGAAGACAATTACACACACAAAGACTGAAGCTGCCAACTAGGGGAGGAATGGGTTAAAAGCCTCCTATGTAAATGATGAACTTGAAGCATACCTCATACTGAAAATGTATCCTTAACAATTTCTTACATAACCAAGCTATTATGATTACAGAACACACTATACAGAATACATACATGTATGCCGTTCTACTCAGTGTTCTAGAAATCCAGAGACTTTCTGTTTAGCTTAAGTACTCAATTCAGTACTAATATTCATTTTGTATATTTTAGGTATGACTTATTGTATATGATGTACATGAATAAAAAAACACCTAGATTTCAAGGATGGATACTCTATACATGCTCTACTGTTAAACACTTTAAACCCAAGACCATATATAGTTTCTCATTCCCCTGCCTTACTTCCCAAGTACTGGAATTAAAGGTGTATGCTATCACTCCCACCCCCCCTCCCTTTATGGAAGAAAGTAATCATCTAACTTCAACTCTCACTTATGTCCTGCACCACTAAAACAACACTTAAGCTTCAGTAACTTCAAATTTCTAAAATGACCATCGGAGCCGGGCAGTGGTGGCGCACGCCTTTAATCCCAGCACTTGGGAGGCAGAGGCAGGCGGATTTCTGAGTCTGAGGTCACCACACCTGCTCAGAATTCTTTAACGTGTGATTAACTCTAAGACTGAGAAGCCTCATTTCCTAATCCTTTCCACACAAGCACCCCGCCCCTTAAAGGACTCAAAGCTCAATGATACAGAGGCTCAGATGTGAGCCTTATTAGTGAAACTTACTCTCCAACCTCTGTGAATGAAAATAACACTTGCTGTTTCTGCTGGCTGTATGGTATGCAACAATCAGGCTTGCTATGACAATAGCCTATGGACTAAGAAATAAGAAATGTGATGTAATTAGAAATGTGATAAGGCTTAACAGTCAACACTTATGGAAGGCATGATGGTACAATAATTTTAATCTCTTTTTCATAATACTAGTAGTTCTATTACTTCTTTAACTGTTGAGATTTTTATGCTTATGTGAAAGAATGGCTGATATGTCAAACATATCAGCAAATACAAATAGTATAATGCCAGACTGTACTAGATGGAATGAAAACAAGGCTGCTGCTTTTTCTCTTGTAACCCTGGAGACAGAACCCACAACTGCTTCACATACCCAAGGCAAGCTCTTTAGCAGTTTACCATGAGCTATATTCTCAACCCAAACACAAAACTTAGACCATTCAAGAGTATGGGAAAAAAATATCTCATTTTATTTCTGTGCATGTATGTGTATCTGAATGAATTGACCTTGGCTTCTACAGAAGCCAGAGGGCAACAGATTCTCTGGAATGGCAGTTATAGGCTGTTGTGAGGCATCTGATATGAGCCTGGGAATGGATTCTAGGCCTTGTGTAAGTGCTCTACACCAGAGTCATCTCTAGTCACCAACAATATCCTTTGAAATGAAGGAATTTCAGAAGCACTTTTTTTTTAAAAGATTTATTTATTTATTATATGTAAGTACACTGTAGCTGTCTTCAGACACTCCAGAAGAGGGCGCCAGATCTCGTTACGGATGGTTGTGAGCCACCATGTGGTTGCTGGGATTTGAACTCTGGACCTTGAGCAGTCGGGTGCTCTTACCCACTGAGCCATCTCACCAGCCCCAGAAGCACTTTTAAACTGTTGTTGTATCAAAAGTATAAAAAGGCTGGAGAGATGGCTCAGCAGTAAAGAGAGGACTGGTTGCTATGGAGGACTCAGGTTGAATTCCAGCACCTGACACCCTCTTCTGGTCTCTGTGTGCACCTACAACATGCGGTGTTCATACATAAACACATACACCTTAAAAAAAAATACAGTGGTTGTCAAAAATTTTTAAAAAGGGGGCTGGAGAGATGGCTCGGTGGTTAAGAGCACCGACTGCTCTTCCGAAGGTCCTGAGAACGAGCTCTGACGCCCTCTTCTGGTGCATCTGAAGACAGCTACAAGTGTACTTGAATATAATAAATATTTTAAAAAAAAAAAAAACCATACTGAGCAAAGCAGCATCAAACATGCCTTCTCCATCCTAATGCTGAGTACAATACAGAGTATCCCACCAAAAGTCCATAAGCAATGCTGTTTACTGCCTCAGTTTCAAAAGCTCACATGCAAGGTGACAAAGTTCCATTCAGACAAGGATTTGCCTTCTTTAAGCTTTCAGTCTATTAGAAATCTTTAAAACTGCCACTCAACTGGTACAGAAAAATATTCAGTTTTGGAAACTTTTAGTAAACTGAAATCATTTATGTGCACATATGCTTGTACACAGGCATGCAGGACCTGCGTTTGTGAGCTACCATGCTCACAAACTGTGAGCTGTGATGCTGTGAAGCAAAAAATTCTCCTGCAAGAACAGTGTTTTAACCATTGAGTACCTCTCCAGCCCCCACGGTGTTAACTGTTCTTATATTGTGCTTTGGAAAAGCAACAACAAAAGCCTTTCTTTCCTGTGTTACCCAGATTGGTCTCATGTGTTTAATCCTCCACCTCAGCATCCTGAATAGTGACTACAGTTGCGACCCCAATTAAAAATTAGATTTTAAATATAGCTTTTAAATAATGCCACTAAAATGCCTCTAGTTTGTTGTTTAATTTTTTTTTTTTTCCTTTTTTCTTTTTACAGACAGGGTTTCTCTGTGTAGTCCTGGCTGTCCTGGAACTCACTCTGTAGACCAGGTTGGCCTCAAACTCAGAAATCCTCCTGCATCTGCCTCCCAAGTTCTGGGATTAAAGATGTGCGCCACCATGCCTGGCTTGTTTACTATTAAGCAATAGTTGGTTGTGGTGGAAAACATGTGATCTCAGTAGTAAGGTTAAAGTAGGAATATCACTGGAAGTTGAAAGCAAGCAAGACTGCATCAAGACTTGGTTCATAAATGAATGGATCAATTCAACAATGAACTCATGTGGAAAGTAAGGATAACGCTAACAAGATTTTTGATGTAAAGAAATAAAGCATTAAGCCAGAATTAAGTAAATCTGGTTAGCATCTGGGTGAAAAAGGCAGGTAGGTAGATCCCACCCAGTTGAGTTAATCAGGATATGAAAATCTTGGTTGGGGAGGAAGCCCAAGATTAGGATTGGTTGGCATAACTCTGATGATAAAGTCCCAAGAATGTACTCTGAAATAACTCAACATTTAAGAAAAGACTGGGTACCTACCCTCCAAGTGACTAAAAAGCAGCAAGCAACAGATTTATAATGCTATTACCAATGAAGTAAACTTGACCATTAACTACTGTAAGAAGAATTGCTTAGGAATGACCAATCTAAGATTTAACTATGCTAACAAGTCAATTCAACAGACAGAATTGTCCTGATAAACACCTTTGCCATTCTGCTTCTCAAATATAGAGCCAGCTGCTTATATAGTAACTAAATAGCAAAAGATCCCTCAATCTACAATCTTAAATCCTTCACACACTTTGCCATGAGCATATGCCATACTACTTTCAACCTATTCAATAAGATAAAATTCACCTTAAACACTTAAACCTTTGATTAGTTTTACTGAAATATTGTATAGGGGAAACACATGAGGGGCTAGAGAAGTGGCCTAGTAGTTCCCAGTACTCAACACTACGCAGCTCATAACTACCTCTAACTCCAGATACAGGGAACCTAATGCCCTTTTCTTTTCTGGCCTTGGAAGGCAAGGTGCATCTCTTTCCACATGGACTCACCCTAAAGCCTTAAAAGAAAAAAACTTTAAAAGAAAATCATAATAGTTAAAAATGTTAATTACCTTAGGCAAGTGAGTTATTTTATAGGAATATTTGAGACAAGGAATGTCTCAGCCTTCATATGAACATACAGAATTTTCTAACAATTGCATATAAAGAAGATATTTTGAAGCCTAAGTCTAAAAACAGAATTCAGGTGTTACTTCATACATACCAGCTATGCCAAAGGTATTTTAGTGAATCTGGTTACAGGATGTTGGGTGTACAACCTTCAATGTAAAGGTATTTTCCTAAGAAGTCATGAATTTTGGACAGATCTTTTCAAGTATTTAAAAAAACTGGACTTTGTTGTTTATAAATTAATCAACTATGTAGTATTAAGCAAATAACTTTTTAAAATGCATCAGGTTTCAAGCTGGGTATAGCGATAATGCCTTTAATTCCCAGGAATGGCAAGTGGATCTCTATAAATGAATCCGAGTTTGAGGACAGCCTGGTTCATATAGTGAGTCTCAGACAGTCAGGGATACATAATAGAAAAACCCTATCTCAAACAACAAAAAGTTATCAAGTCTCACAGAAAAAGCTTGCCAATCCCAGGAAAACCCAAGTGTTTAACTATTGCCAACAATAGCAAACTCCATTACCTCTACTAAGTACTCACTGTACTTAAGACTTAAGGTGGTAAAAAAACAATTTGTATACTACCACCAAACCCTATGGCCGGTCCTGTCCCATAAAATAAGGATCTGAATTTTCAAATACTTAAATATTACCTGTGCAATACAAATGGCAAAAACCATTTAAAAGTAAGGCTGGGAGTATGTGCTTTCTTCAAATGTTATCAGTTTAGAACCTTTTAAACTACCTAACCTAGCTAAATTTATTATTTCCTATATTGTTTCCTCAATTCTAAAACAGCATTATCTTTTTTTTGGTTTTTCGAGACAGGGTTTCTCTGTGTAGCCCTGGCTGTCCTGGAACTCACTTTGTAGACCAGGCTTGCCTTGAACTCAGAAATCTGCCTGCCTCTGCCTCCCGAGTGCTGGGATTAAAGGCGTGCGCCACCACACCTGGCTAGGATTATCTTTTTTAATGTGAATTTTGAGAGGCGAAAAAGACTTGGAAGGGACAGCAGGTACATAACATACTCTAACAGACCATTTGCAAACCACCCATTTTGAAGCCAAGCCGTGGTAAGGCTTTTTGATTCACTTCTTTATTTATTAAACAACAGAACTGCTTCTGCTTCATATATATGCCAAATAAAATAGCCCTAGCTCATGTAAATAAATCTTCAGACTATATGATAAATTTAAGTAGTCTAAAATATCTTTTTAGAATTTTAATCTAAAATTTGAATCAAGTGTTAAAATGTTTTAAAAGTAAGTGACATTTGGAATAATCAGGAAATAGCTTGGTTGATCAAGTGCCTGCTTCACAAGCATGAGGAGGACACGAATTACCACTTCTCACATCCAGGCATAGTGGTAACACGAGTGCTAAGAAAAATATTTCTAAAACTTGCTGGTCAGTCCATCTACCCTAAGCAATAAGGCTGAAAAGCGCATCAAAGAAGATGGAGAGGGAAGAGAGTAAAGTTGATGTTGACCTCTGGTCTCTGTAACAGGCAGGCATATACATGTAAACACAAAAAATTTTCAGTAATGTTTGGCTTAAACAAAATATCCAATAAACAACTTTAAAATTATCTTACTTATAAAGATGGTCAGAAAATTGTAAAGTTAACTATAATACATCATAATACATCATGGTGCTATTTGACAAATCTTATAAGAAAACTACTTTTTCTACATGTCATTTGTGAATCAGTAAGCCTTTACAACTTCAGAAGGTTCAGCCTTTTATTTTCTTAACTTTAGGCTCTTTTTTATTTAAATCATCCCCCCCTTAAATTCCTAAACGTCTATTTCCCAAGTTTCCATGACCAAAAGATACCTCTGCAGCAATAATCAGTAAATCTGCTTTATATTCAACACAAACTTTAAGTTGAGGGTTTAAGTAACAAAAAGCAGCAACAGGTCTCAATTTTATCATTTGGGAGGTAAAGACGGAGGATTATGCTCATTTTGGGATATGTGTCTCAAATTAATTGGGTGGAAATGCTATCTAATCCTACTTGTGTTTTATGTAGTACCCAACAATCATAATCAGATCATGCTTTTGAGATAATAGTGGTATTTGAATTCTTAGTAGGTATTGATGGGTAATTAAGCAGGCATTTATCAAACTAGTAAGAGAAAGATGGGTATTAAAGAGAAAAACCCAGGTAATGGTAGGGATTTACAAAGTATACACAGCTTAGAAATTTTCCTAGAAGATCAAGCACTAATATAGTTTAATAATCAGAGATCAGTTAAGAAAAAGTTTTGATTAGGACTTTAAGAACACCCAAGCATATCCCAAAAGTAAGCAGTTCCTAGAGTTTTAAGCATGAACTGAATTTGTTGGAAATATACTAGAAGTATGCTATCAAAGGTTATAATCTTAAATCACATCTATTAGTTTGATCTACAAATATATTTTACTATAGATCAAACAAAATACATAACAGTGTTCACACCATCAATTGTGAATTCCCCTAAAGTTTTTACTGTTAAGTCTTCATCAAACTGTACTGAGTGCAGTCATACATCTTTCTGAAGTTATATGGACTTGCAAAAGACTATTTTTGCATGCATGTATGTCTGTGCACCATGTGTGTGCCTGGTACCTATGGAGGTCAGAGGGCATTGGATCCCCGGGAAGTGAAATGGTTGTGAGCCACTATAGACACTGGAAACAGAACCAAAGTCAAGAACAGATTGCCACCTCTCCAGTTCCAACTTATATGATCTTAAATGAAAGCTAATTGAGACAATAATCTATTTCACACACAGAACATTGGAATGTGTTCCTGCCAATTATTATATAGACTAATGAAACCAGAAACAGTTGTCTGGCAGATATTAGTAATTGCTAAAGGCCCTACCATCTCTTAGGAGCACAAAATAACCTATCAGAAAGAAGAAACTCTACTACCTATTTGGAAAGAATTATCTTTTCCTCAACTGCTTCTTTTGAAACTTGGCAATCACATGGTTTACAGGGAGAGCTAAGCCCATTTCCTACTGGCAAGCTATTTTTCTGAGAGACTCACTAAGAAGCCAAGAAGGCCCCTCTACCCTTTTCCAATCCAGAAAAGATCCTAAAAGCTCTCCATGGTCTAGTTCACCTCATTAGGTTAAAACCACACAAAAGTATTTAGTACTGCAACTAACACCACATATCTGAACTATCTATTTTTTGTACACTTTCTGCTTAACTTGTAAGCAGCACAGCAAAACTTTGTGTATACTAAACAAAACTCTGAAAAGAGCAACAGGTATAATTATATTCTTAAAGGTTAGTGTGTGTGTGTGTGTGTGTGTGTGTGTGTGTGTGTTGTGTGTGCAAGAGTGTTTGCCCAAGGAGACCAGAAGAGTATGTTAGATGCCCTGGAACTGAGCTATAGTTGTTAACTGCCATGTGGATGCTGGAACTGAATAATCCTGGTCTTCTATAAAGAGCAAGTGCTCCTGACTGCTCAGCTATCTCTCAAACCCTCAAATTTTTGTTCAAAAGAATTTTTCTGAGGTATTTCTAAGAGAAAGCTCATAGAATTTAAAAGGATCCTTACCCTAACCATTATGGGACAGAGGATCTCTTTTGACAGTTCATTGTTGAAAATAGGAAATGGCTGACAGCAAGACTTAATACTTACACATAATACTCTGATTTTCTTTCCCCATGTTTGCACCTTTATTATCCCAGTATCTTAGATGTGATGGGCTGTGCTGTCAATAAGATAACCAACCTAAAACTATAATAACAGCTGACCAAATTCTTAAAAACACTAAAAAACCCAAAGGAAAAATACTGGAAAAACAATATGATCGGTACATTCAGAGCACTTTATAAATAGAAATATAAGATTTGTGAATGAAGCTGTACAATTATATCAGGTAAGCCTCAATAAAGATTCCATGTCTCTTATCATAATTTATCTCAGACCTACGAATTTATTCTCAATGACAAACATTACTTATGTGTCATATCAACACAGCCAAAGGAAAGCACTTACTAAGGGGAAGAATGTATTAGTAACCTGTCATTAAGACCCAACTCCATAAACCTATTCAACTTTGCAGAGTTCTGCTACAACCCAAAAGGCCTATCAAATTTTAATTCAATACAGCAACACCACCAAATTCATGGATTAAATCCTATATACAGTGTATCACTACTGACCCACCCCTTCCTAGTATCAGTTGTTCCAATCTGACACCACCTTGTATTTCAGCATATCAGGGTAAAAGGTAGTAACAAATTTTCTATCAGAAACTAATATTCTTCAAAGTTAATTTCCTGTTTACTTAGTTCAGTTTTCTAGAAGTAAACCTGATTTGACTTACAACAGAATCAAGACAGTCCTTGCTGTAATACCTAGTCTGAGTAACACTACTTAAATAAAGACAGGAGGCAGGAATAAAAAAAAAACCTCTAAAAAGTGTTGAGATTAAAAAAAAAAAAAACACCCTCAGCTGCTCATTACAACTGCATTACAAACTGAGTTTCTTTTATCAATTCTTATGAAGAATTGATCGTTTAGTTACTTACATATTTATTGATACCATGTACCTATTTATTGGTATCTGTTATATTTGGTATTTACTTATATCCCAGAAATTGATTTCTGAGATAAGTCTCAGAAATGTGCGGTTGCTTGCAATAAATTTCAGAAGATACTTGGCAAAAAATTCTGATCTGAACAAACTACAGAATCGTAGACAAAGATTCAAAAGGAATTATCCCTTAGTTGGCACAGTCTAGACAGGGGGATGAAGTTTGAGCAAGCCCAGAAAGTGACTCCACTGCAAGAAGCCAAAAACACAAACCACAACTCACACCCCCTTTAAACCCAGTTTGTTTGTAACCTTTCCAGAGGAAACCTGAGTTTTTTTATTGTATGGATTAAAAGGTAGGTTCTGTGTACTATGCTGCCTTACATCACAGACAAGGCATTAGCTTCCTGTTTAGTTCTAATTATAGGTGAGACAAGTATGTTTATTAGACAAGGTTCTAAGAATGGCCTGAGTGAATAATACTACAGTTTTCTTTCTTTAGATCACCCTTGAAGGTAAGTCACTTAAGATTATTCAAAACTAGGCCTAGTGACATGCAAATTTAGCTCTACTAAAGTTTTATCTCAGAAAAATCTTTTTGTAAGCAGTTTTGAATAGACCAAGAAGAAAGCTTTAATCCATGAAATCAAGTCAGGCATTTAGTAGACATGAAAAACAAAAACTTAGCTGTCTACTGGTAGTTAATATCCATTTGTTAGGATTAATGTGAATAAGCATTTCCATCCTGAAACATCTAAACAAGAAATACTAAGTCACAACTGAGAGAAATCAAAACACTTTAGGACAAATGTAGCTATGAAAAGTTATCTGAAAGGTCCCTAGATAATAAACTCACATGTCTAAACAAGGTATAAAATATAAACTTTTGCCCTTCTTTACCCTACATTAACAAGCTTGAGGACATTTTGTTTTATGTTGCAGACAGTACATTCCCAAAGTGACCTCCAATTTATATTGCCATACCTAAGTGTATGCATATATACTAGTTGCCTGAGTTTTAAAATTAGAATATTGTAAGGCAGACTTGGTTGGACACTTAAGAGATTAAATGCACTCATTAACACTAGTGAAATTTTAACTAAGATCTTAATAACAAACTCACAAAACTATTCAGATACAGGGTGACAGAATTTTGATAAACCTTTGAAAATACGTTGTACAAATAAACATACTGTGTTTGATGTTTGTATTTTTCCAACCAAAGCAGAGATTCTTGATTTCTTAAATGCAATTATAACCCCAGTGAAATACCAATTAAGTTAACCCCAAAGAGGTTTCTTTTTCTTTTGTTTTTTGAGACAGTGCCGCTTCTGTTGTTATGGAACTCACTCTGTGACCAGGCAGGCTGTGAATTTACAGATGCACGTGCCTCTGTCACCCTGGGATTAAAGGTGTGCACCACTGCCCAGCTCCACCACAAGTTTCTAAGTGCAAGTTCAGAATTCTCTAATGAACAATTTCACAATTTATATGTTTCTAGAGATGAAGATGTAATCCTTAAAAATCTAGAATCTTCTGAAATAAAAATGTAGTAATGTCAAAAACCTATCTAAGCAATAGATCTTATAGTCAGCAATAGAAGAAATTTTTATTAAAAACCACAAAGCAGCTGGATTTGGTGGCATCCTGTAATCCCAGATGGGAGACAGAGGCAGGGCTGCTCTAAATCCAAGGCCAATGCTTTGACAATGTAGTCAAAATCCATCTCAGAAAACAAAGTGCAAAAATAAATTAAACCAATAGATAAATACAGGCTGGGACAGGAGTTCCAGGCAAGCCTTTATGTGACACACTGCCTCAAAATGTAATCTGATAATTTTTCTTTTCTCTTTTAGAAAGCTATGGCTGATGAGATGGCTCATGGTTTGTTAAGACACTTGCCCAGATGAAATGACAATCTGAGCTCAATCTCCAGAAGCCATGGTAAAAGTAGGGATCTGACTACAGATGTCCTCTGAACTCCACAGCCATGCAAAGTGCTCCCTGCCAACTAATAGCACACCCCTCATGAATCCAATAAAGAAAAAATTCTTTGAGAATTGATTTGGACTTTTAAGAGACACCCAAACCTAGGAAGTAATAAGTAAAATTTGACAATATAGTTAAATTTATACAGGTAGCTTTCACCAGTGCTATGCAGGGTATTCAACTTAACCTTTATCTGCATAACAAACACTGGGTAAGCATGATGATGAAAGATAAGGATAGTGTGTCACAACTGCTTTTATCAAACTCAACACTGGGATCACTGATCGTCAGCAGCCCTCACTCACCTAAGTGTTCTTTACAGTATAAATAAACTTTGGGAACCAAATAAACAAAACAAAAACAAAATCAGGACCACAGGAAAAGCCTGTTAGCTTACAAAACTTGAAATACTATTTTGTTTACTTTAAAAGAATCCCAGCAGTTAACCAACACAGCAGTTTCTAGTCCTTAAGGAAACTACACAAGACTACATTTTATTCATCTTCATTTATAAATTAGTTGAAACATTAAAAAGAAAATCAGCCTCATATTTATATGAGGTAGAAGACAGTGTATTTCACACACACACACACAAAATCCACATTCATCTAGTAGGAATTTTAATGGTCCAAAATTCAGTTTTTTGTTTTTTTTTCTGGAGATCATCTTATTAGAAATCTATTACTAGTAGTGTGATTGAACAAGTCAAAAGTTAACTTTTTTGTCTGTTACCTCAGGGAATATCTCATATGGCTGCCTTGAGGCCTATTACACATGAGAACCTATGCTAGGTCTTAACTATCACAAAAACCCTAAAAAGATGCAGTTGTTGTCAGAACAACTTGGAATTAGATAGAAGGCCTGGGTCTTAATCCCAACTTGGTTACATCGACACCTGGGCGGGTGTTATTTATTTTACAGTCAATTTCCTTTATAGTGAAGAGGTCAACTGTACCTGTGTTTTTACATAAGAAAAACTACTTAAAGAGTTATGAAACATTACAAATACTTAACATAAATTTTTGTTTGATTGTTTCATGCTTGATCTCCAAAGTTCTCCAAGTGCCCCAAAAATGTCATTTTGCTTTGTAGCAGAAATTTTTCTTAATGCTTCAAAAATACAGGTTTGGAATTCAGTTTCTAAAATACCCATTTAATAACAGCACCATACTACAATTTGGTCCAAATAACAAATACAGCAAAAGAATACATGTATGGTTATTTGGGCAGCTAAGAAATAATCAAGCAAATACACAAAAGAAAAAAAACATATCTATCTATATAGAAGATAATAAGTTTCAACTTATACCAGTTTATCACTAAAGCTCACAGTTTTATATATAAACACTTTAAGAAATACTAAATGGCTTGTTAATTTGTTAATACTTGTTTAGGGAGAACCCAAAAAATAAATTCTAAAGAGAATAATACAAAAAAACCTCATGACAGTGTCAAATTGGCCCCTTATTTTTAAGAGAAGTAAGTAGCCTTTCAAAAACTATGCCAGCATTTGGGTGCCATTATTTTTTGTTTTTTAAGTAGCCTCATGATTCTGACAATATCTGAAGGAAAAAAACCTGATATGCTTGAAATCAGGTTGAATCAGCCATTTGGTATATCAAGTTTTCGAATATAAGGAAATTTACCTGTGAAGTATCAATACATAATTCTTTAAACTTGTAAAATCTGTTTTCCCTTGCCATCCCAGTATCTAGAAAAATTCTTGGTATAGATTAGGCAAATGGATAAACTTGCTTAGAGCCTGATTCTATCTCGTGTTATTTTACTACAAATGTTTACACTTAACCATTACTGCCTTGCTAGAGCTTAAGTCATTAAAATGGTGCCAGAGCAGCTGGGTATCACCTGTAAAAGAAAAAAATCTGTAAGACCTCCCTTTAAAATGTTCTGTTTTACACTTATAAGAAGCTATAGATCTGAATTTTGATTAGCACTGAATGTTACAGTTTCCATATTAGTTATGCTGCAAAGCACAACAATGCATCTCTAAAGTGAGGTTGACCCTCAAAACTGTCACACTAAGTGGTAATTTTAATGTTATCTTCTATTATCTATTTGAAGTCTTGAATACTAAGGTTTTCTTTCTCTTTGCATTATCATTGAAAATACAGTTAATTGTTTTGCAGAAAACTACAAAGATTACCCAGAGACAGACTAAGAATTCAAGATTTCAACATCAATATATACAGGTTAGACTTAACTTCATGAAACAGCTTTTCCAATCAAACTGGTCAGGTTATACATATTAAATAACTACAAATAAAGTAGTATTAGATCCTACCACAGTCATTTTAAGTCCTTGCCTTTCCACAGAACTCTTTAAAAACTGTGTTAATAAGCCAAAGTTTCTAATCCTTGGAGAACCTTCCCATTTTGTCTTTTCTATTAAGACTGAGTTTATTCCACAACATTTTTTTCAAGTTAGCTGTAAATACTCCACCCTCTCGATTGTGAAAGAACCAAATACAAAACACACACACATACACGCACAGAAACTTAGTCTGAGAGTTTGAATTTAGGTTAAGTCTTGGGGGCAGAGGCTGTGAGAGCTCCCTACAACAGGATAAAAAACGTTTAACGCTAACAGAGAACATTATCTTAAATAGAAAAGGAGATGCCGGAAAGAACCCGAGCCAGTTAAAGCAGCCGCCATCTTAAAATGCGGGATAGAAGTTAGAGCAAGAAAATGAGACTAAACCACTGGAGAGGTGGATCCACTCGCAAAATATTTCTGAAAAAAATTCTAGTTCTTGACAACTTATCAAACTACATCGACTTGCTCAAACAATCCTCTTTAAAGAAGGGTTTAAAGCAAAAACAGTCCCTCCATCCAGTTTCCCTGCACTGTCAACCCCCACCCTCGGGATCTTTCAGAAGGCTTTTTACACGGTTCCCGGTGCCTCAGATAAATAGCTTCGGGTGAGAGCAGCGACCACACAACACAGGAAGTGGCAACAGTGTCGGGCCACCTCCTCCCAACCCTACTTACTCTTGTGTAACTGCCCAGATTTGGTTAAGCTTCTGAACAGACTTCGTCACCACATTTTAGCGAACTGAGGTATGTTTGTCATACCCAGACTCTCAGTCAAGTTTGGAACAAAACGTTTTTCATCTGTTACATTCCTTTCTTTAGAATGCCAATAAGCCTTAGTAGCTGTAATAAGTTTTGAAGAACCAAGACTAGGAACCAGTACCATGACATTTGCCGAGGGCCTGTACACAATTCTACTTCCCAAACCTCTTAGGCAAAAAACCGAGGAGCCGAATAGCCACGCTCCCTCACCCATACTTACAGATTCTAGTGAAAGAAGCTAACATATTGCTTACCCAAACCATTCAGTTCCCTATCTTACAGCTCATTTCAAAGTGCACCTGCCTTTTCTTAACCCAAGAAAAGGTATTTTCAGAATTGTATCCACCAGCAGCCCCATGATTTTTTTCCTCTGGGCCCCAAGCCTCCTTTCTTCCCACGACCCTGTCGGCACCATTTAGTCCAAACTGCTCACCTTATTAATCCGTTTCAGCGCCATAGTCTGTGCTTTTCGCCGGGCTTCTCACTATCCCGAGGTGTACTCAAAGGTCCGGCCAAAACTCTTGATTATCCCGGCGGCGGGGAAGGGTTGTCTCTTCTTCTCACACCGGCTCTGCCAGACACAGGCGCCTTTTTGCAAAAACGGAGCAGGTCAGCGACTCGCCAGGGCCTTGGAGAAACCCTGCTGACTCCAGAACCCTGAAAACCGCCGCGATCCGGGCAGGGCGGGGCGGGGTGGCGGAGCCACCAGCTACCGAGATCCGCGCTTCGCCCCAGAGAGGGCGAGGGTGACGGGAAGCGCCGAGAGAGATGGTTACAAGTTTAACTTCCCGGCCTCTTGAAAGGAAGACGAGCCCCGGGTGGGAGAGGAAGAGGCGGAGGAGAAAGGGGTGGGTGCGGGGCAGGGTCCAGAGCCGGGCAGAGGAGGAGCCGGGGCCTAGTCGGCGCTAGGCCGGCGTCACTCGGGCAGAGAAAGGCAAGGGGGAGGGGAGCGGGCGGCTCCGGACCGACGCCGGGCTCCTTTCGGTTTCGGCTCCAAGGGACAGCGAGCCAGCACAAGGCAATGGGCCCCGGGTGCGCTCCCGTCCCCACAGCGAGGGCTGTTCTGGGTCGCCCCTGACACCACCGTACTCTCCGCCTCGCAGCGCGCTCCTGCGTGCGCGCGCCCGCCCGCTCGCTCGCTCGCCCGCCCGGCCACCACGCGCCCGGCGGCCGCGGAGCTCCGGCGCGAGGACGCGCCCATGCCCCCTCCCCCTGCGGCCGGGCCCCGGCTCCGCCGCCGGCCTCTCCCCACCCTACCCCACCCAGCCCCGAGGGCTGCCCGCTCGGGCCGCCCACAGCCCCCCGGGCACCGCGCCGGCCCCGGCCCGTCTCCCTCCCCTTTCCCGAGCTGTCCACACCCACGCGTACAGAGGGCCGGGGCCTCCCTCGAGCTGCGGCCTCGGCCTCCTCCCCGCGCGGCAGCTGGTGCCTCCCCGGCCCTACGGGGCTCACGCGCACGGCACAGCCACAAGATGTCCGCTCTGACGGAACTACTGCCAGCTGCCACGCTCCGCCCCTCCCCCCGCCTATTCACCGCCGCGTATCCGTCCGCCAACGCCGCCGTCGCGAGCGCGGGGCGAGCCGAGGGGTTCAAGGGGAGCGGTTTGCCTCCCTCGCCCGGGCCGAGTGGACGTGCCGCCCGCTTGCCGTCTCCCTGTCGGAACAGCACCTTCTCGCTAAAGCGATCGGAGGTCGGGCCGGGAGGGCGGGGGACGGAGGCGGGTCATGGGCTGAGGGGGAGGGTAGGCGAGTGGCGGAAACCCTTAAACTCAGAGAAGCATCGAGAACCGGAAGGAGACCTTAGGAGGAAGGTAATGGAAGCGGCAGCTGCGCGGTCGAGGCCCCACGCCCCTCCCTGAGTGGCCCCCCGTTTCCTCACTTGGGATGGAGGTGGCGGATCTCGCGAGAACCTCGTGGCAGGCTCGCCGGAGCTCCCGGTCTGCAATGACTTAAGGGCAGTTTTGTGCTCTCTTCCTGGCTCGGGACCCGCCCCCAAATCCGCAAGTTATCGCGAGATGCGCCGGCAAAACCCCCCTCCACCCCCCACGGGCTCTTACTGGGCGGATCTTGCGCGGGAAGCACCGCCCCTGAGTGCTTATGCTAGTGGGCGGGAGAGGAAATGGAATTCCCCCGGCCGGCCGTCGCGCGCCGACACGGCCCTCCCCCGGGCGTCCAATCGGGGAGGTGCTGTGGGCGGGGCCGCGGGGAGACTAGATGCCTTAGTCAAGGTGGAGTCGGTTCACGGCTTCTGCCGGTCCAGGTGATGGAGATTTCTTCCCGAGCTCCTCAGAGAGGGCTGAGCAGCGCGAAGAAGCTCCCCTCAAATTAGGAACAGCAAATTAAAACAGATCCAGGATGAGTGCTGATCGCACCGCCAAGTGCGGACACATGCGCGTTGTTAACCCCGAGGGGCCAATCTGAGAGCAGCGGCCTGCAGGGTTCTGCGTTTGCATAGCCTTAACAATACAGCTTTATTGTGATCGGATTGGGTAGAGCCTTGGAAAGGCAAAGTTAAGTATGGAACCGCAAGAGGAATATCCTAGAATCGTCTTTTCCTTCTGCTGTTTCAGTTTTTGAGCCCCAAAGTGACAAAATATTAGGGAATCGGTCTGGATTAAATCCTGGGGGTGGGATCTGTTAAGTGTGCCACTGCCCTGTTTTAGTCTGCCCTGCATAAAATGTAGAGGGCCGTTTGTCATCGAGAGTACTCTTTGGGTAAAAAGTAAGACTTTTAACTTTTGAAAGACATCCAAAAAGATCAACATGTTTAGGGTTTTCTAGTATCCTTAAATGACTCTACTTAAAGTGGAGGTCCTTCAGGACTACATGGAAATAATTTGAATTTTGAGAACCTGTTGCAGGCAATATTCCACAAGTAAAATGTTAAAGTCAATGTATAGCCGAAGAGTGACGTGTATACCATAGGTAATATCACTAGAGCAGTTAACGGAATGCAGCTGCCTCAACTACTCTCCACAGGAACACCTGGAGTCTTGTTTAAAATGCTGATTTTTATTTAGTAGGCCCGAGCAGAGGCCCGAGATTAGACTTACAACAAGCACCCAAGTGATAGAGATTACTTCATCAGAACCATTTTCTGAGTTAGTAAAACCCTCATTACTTACCTCATGCCCTACTGGACACCTCTGACCCTTTCTCCTCCCTGAACAGCCCATTATTCTCTCCTGGCTAACCAGTAGACACAAAGCAAAGAGTTAAGCATGGGGGTGGGAGGAGAACCCCAGATCTGAGTTCTTGCTTATTGCTTTCTATTTATGATACTGGTCTGGTTCCACATATTATAGGTTTGTTTCTTCACCACCACGTTAGATGTAATAATGCCTGTCCTTTGTCACAAAGTTGCTGTGTTTTAATGTCATAATGTGAAAAGACACTGTAGGCTGTTATTGGTTATATCAATGCTGTTTTAAGATAGCGTACAAATAATGGGTTCCCCTGTGACAGTGTCATGTATATGTCACACTTTGTTCTTGTTACCCTACACACACTGCTGCTCCTCCTTGCTATCAGTCACAACTCAGATATTTAACAGGCCAGTGTGAATGTGAAACATTTTGAAATATATATATATGTATATTAAAATAGATTATATCTATGAAAATTATGTGCCGGGCATGACACTTGTTCTCTTTTACAAATGAAGAAACTGGGCACAGATTGCTGTTACACCAAGGGGACAGAGCTATTAAGTGGGAGAAGTGGAATTTGAATGTAAGTATTCAATTTCAGAGTCGTTTGTTTGGCTTCTCTTTCCCTTGGTTTGTTTTTCAGAAGCCAGGGTGCACAGATTAGTGAGGACTACTGGGACCTACCAACCAGAAACTCAACACACGGGGAGGACAATGAAGCAGACTTCAAAGAAACCAGTTCCTGTTGCCCTCATCTAACAAGCTTCAACAGAGAAGTACACTGACACTTTACTGCTATGCAATAAAGCACAGCAAACCGGGAAAAATTGTGGTCAGAGTTCTTATATCTAAGAGTATGTGGGCAGTTCAGTAGAGCTGTTGACCCTGCTCAAATGTTTCATATGTGAATCCACCCTCACATACTCGGAAATTCATACTCTAGATGAGACATTGGAAGTAGTCAGCGTTAAAGAAAAGCAAACATGGTATGAGGGATTTTAATAGACGCTATAGTGTCTAGGAATATAGGTCAATTGGTACAATGTCTGTTTAGCATGCATGAAGCCCAAGGTTCAGTTCCTAGCACCTATAAAAAGGAATGGTAGCAGCATAGCTATAATCCCGGTCCTTGAACTTGAGTGTGTGTGTGTGTGTGTGTGTGGGGGGGGGGGTTGGAGTTTCTCCTTACCTTGTATCTAGTTCAAGGTCTGCTTGAGATGTGTAAGACCCTAACTGAAGAAATAAAACACAGTAGGGTCTAGTTGGTTAATAAAGACCCAAACTTTGAATTGATGATAAGGGAAATGATATGTCTAGTATTTATTAGAATTGTAATGTGGTGATACAAACTTACACACATTGAAAAGTAGGTTTGGCTAATACTCTGTTTATCTCCTACATCATTAGTTGAAGACGTGCAAAGTGATAAGGAAAAGATAAGATATAGAATTTTAACTGGGCATAGAATTGAAGGCCTGTCATCCCAACCTTTGGAGGTAGAGGCAGAACCTAAGAGTTGGAGCTGGAGAGATGGATGAAGAGTTAAGAACTCTTGTTGCTCTTCCAGAGAACCAGGTTCAGTACCCAGCATCTTCATGGTGGTTCACGATCATCAGTAACTCCAGTTCCAGTGGATCTGATACCTTCTGGCCTCCGTGGGCAACAGGTATGCATGTAAGATAGAAATACATATTAAAAATACACACGCACACACGCACTCGCGTAGGTAAAACATTCATACCATAAAAATTTGAGGCCAGCATATATGACTAGACTGTCTAAAACAAAAATAGTGTACCCTTACTCAATATATACCATATACAGAATAAAGTATTTATATGAATTTCTATTTGAAGCTCATTTGCATATTCTGCAAAAAGGTGATTTGAAGCCTAAGTGAAACAAATATGTGGTTTTCATAAAAATACAACTAATTTTATACTCTCTAGTTTACCATATCATTTTGTAAGGTTGAGTGAACTTCCTTCAGGAAGTTGTGTTTTGCTGGGCGTGGTGTCATTCCTCTAATTCTGGCACTGGGGAACCGGAGGAATGAGCGCACCAGCTAGAGCCAACCTGGGCTATAGAATGGCATTGTTTTTAAACAGAAGCTGTGCTTTCATGTTGAGAACAGTATTTTGACATTAAATTGGTAGGGTTCAGGCTGTCATGAGCCATGCACAAATCTTTGTGATTAAAAAATAGTGTTTTTCTCCACACAAAACATATATATAAATGTTCATAGTAGTTAAATCATAACATTCAAAAACAAGCAACCTAGATCCTTTCCAGTTGATTTAGGTTATTCATCAATGAAACAGAATTGCACTAAACGGAAGAGAATACTGGTATATAGTAGTACACACGTGTGATCCTAGAACTAAAGGAGGATCGTGAGTTTTAAGGTCGGCCTGGGCTACTCCTGAGGTCTAGGCCAGGCTAGATGAGATATGCAGAAAGAAATGGGAAGGAAAACATTACAAACCCATCTAAACTATTCGAGAAGGAATCCCAGCAAACGAAAATGTAAACAAGAAAGCTTTTTCCCCCTTTTTTGGGCATAAATATACTTTCTTATGCATATGTGTGTGCAAACAATTATTAAGCAATCACCTTTCTTACTCTTGTCATGTTATACAATACTTATTAGCACTTCATCAGTATTTTATATATTATTAATTTCATTGAGTAGTCCAGTTAGAAGTAAACATTAATCAAGGGCCTTATCTGGGGAAGGGACAGTGCCCCCAAAGCGATATGAAAAATATTATGATGCCCAACCTTGATGGAACACTCAGCTTGACTGGGTAGAGGGATGCCCAGATGGTTGGTAAAACATTATTTCTGGTGTATCCATGGTGTGTTCTTGGAAAAGCTTATCCTTTGAATCAATGAACTGAGACCAAAGACTGGCCTCAACACAAATAAGAAAATTTCAATCCATGTAGATTCTGAATAAAATAAAGTGGCAGAGGAAGGGAAATTTGTTTCTTATATTCTCCTTCTCTGGCCCTAAAATGGACACCAATACTTCTGGATTTCTGACCTTTGGATTCACTAGGAAGCTTTTATTGCATTCTCCCTTCTCCCCCCAGGCCTTCAGACTAGGGCTGAATTCCACCACTTGCTCATCATTTAAGCAGCATAATTTCAGACTTTGTGATCTCCATGATAGTGTCAGAGCCATTTCCACTGTTTCTTTAGAAAACTCTAATTATTGTGTTCCTCTTTTCTCAGGCAAGGCAGGACTATTGCCTTAGAACACAGAATTCAGTCTTACATTATTATACTCACTTTGTTTCATAAAACTTAATTATTTTGTATTTGTTAGCTTGCAATACTGTCACTATAACATTGTTCCTATATCTGAAAGTCATTCTGCCGTTCAGCCAACACTTATTTACAAGTATAGTTTTTAAAAACAAGCTCAGAGGTTGTTTTAAAAATAACCATTGTGAGATGGTTCAGTAGTTTAAAGCACTGGCCTCTCTTCCAAAGGACCTGGGTTCTATTCCCAGCACCCACTTTGTGGTTCACAGCCATCTGTAACTGCAGACCTATGGGATCAAATGCCCTCTTTTGGCAACCACAGGCACCAGAATGCATGCAGTGCACAGACGTATATAAGCAAAATACCCATACTCATTAAAAAAAAAAAAGACAAAACACCAAATCCACTTATAATCCAAGGCAGCTTTTGATGTGGGATCCAGTAGGTTAAGTGCCTATCCATAACTGTCACCCAGTGACCTTTATACATTTGAATAGGTTGCATGGGGTTCTGGAAAGAAATGTTATGTTGTGGTTCTTTGGTTTTGTTTCCTTTAAGATTAGGCCTAACTATGTAGCTCAAGCTGACCTCAAAGCCATTATGTTACGAGCTGGCCTAAAAGTTATGAATTTTCTGCATCTGCTTCTGGAGTGCTGATTTCACAGGGGTGATCACCATGCCTGACTCAGACCAACGGTTTCTAACCAGAATAGTATTCATGTATATCACTTTTTAAAAGTTTTTTTTATTTATTTATTTTTTATTTTTTAAAAGACAGGGTTTTTATAAAGTCCTGGCCATCAGTGGAACTATATAGACCAGGCTGGTCTCAAATCACAAAGATCTGCTTGCCTTTATCTCCCTAGCTCGGGGATTGAAGGTGTTCACTACTATCCTGGGCTTAACCCAAGGGAGTTAATCAGAGAATATGTCTGTGAGAAAAAAAAAAGTTGTTATTAAGTGAAAAAGTAGGACAAAGCTGGAAACAAAAAAAGGGAAAGTTCATAGGAGATAAATAAACATTGAAAGTATCAAGATGACTTAGTAAATTTGGGAAGCAATAAGTATTTTGCTGTGTGTGCCTATATATGCAGTCATGTACATGTACCCTTGAGACAAGACTGAAATATGGGATTCAATCTTGAGTTCTGAAGTGGATGAGATGAACTTTTTTTTTTTTAACAAAAAAAGGCTTGATTGGATTTCGTTCATAAAATATGTCTATGATAGCCTTGTAGAGGACATATGGAAGTGTGATGGGAGAGTCTTTGAGAAGCCCACACTCATGCTTTCAGGTACATTTCTTTTAACCTGTACGTTTACAGCATTAACTATAACCTGGACTTGTAAGCCAAATGAGCCCTTTCTTCTTTAAGTTGTATTTTGTCAAGGTGTTGGAACTTTGATAGTTCTAGATTGGGGGGGCGGGGAGGCAGTAGTTAGTTTAGAATAAAGGAATTGCTTTTTTCCTTTTCTTTCCAAATATGCCACAGCTTTTTTTTTTTTTTACAGCTTTATGGAACCATAAATAGAATGTAACAAATTATTGTGTGCTTAAAACATACAACTTTAGCAACCTGCATTTGTATAGACCAGTGAAAGTACCATTCAAAATACAGGATGGGACTGTGTGCCTTTTTTTTTTTTTTTCTACTTGTTTTTTAAGCTTTATTTATGTATTTTATGTATGTGAGTCACCATTGGCTGTCTTCAGACACAGCAGAAAAGGGCATGGGATCCCATTACAGATGGTTGTTACCACCATGTGGTTGCTGGGACTTGAACTCAGGACCTCTGGAAGAGCAGTTAGTGCTTTTAACCGCTGAGCCATCTCTCCAGGTCCTACTTTCTGTGTGTTTTTGCCCCATCTTCCTTTTCAAAGGAAACCATTTACCTGTTTTCATTTTTTATAGATTACTTTGCATTTTCTTTTTTAAGTTTTTTCTTTTTTTCCGAGACAGGGTTTTCTCTGGGTAGCCCTGGCTGTCCTGGAACTCAGAGATCCGCCTGCCTCTGCCTCCCAAGTGCTGGGACTAAAGGCGTGTGCCACCACTGCCTGGCCTTTTTTAAGTTTTTTTTTTTTTTTCATATTTTAAAATATTTGTTTTGTGGTTTGTTTGTTTGTTTGTTTGTTTGTTTGTTTTCTGTGTGGGCATGTGTGCCGTGGTCAGAAGGCAATTGTCAAATGCCAGTTTTCTCTTTCCCATGGTAGGTCCTGGAGAGTGAGTTTAGATTGTCAGACTTGGTGGCAGTCACTTTTCCATGATGAGGCATCTTGTCAGCCCTTCTTTGCATTTTCTAGCACTTTATTTGAGTTACACAGAAGGCCCTCTTTTCTGTTTTCTTTCACATAATATAATTATCAGATTTATCTATGATGACAGAGCTCTCCAAACTTCACTGATTTACAGAGACAACTAAAGCTGCAGTTACTGGAGAACTGGACTTCATAAAACTTTTGCTACAGAATAAAGTTTACAATATTGACTTTTGTTTCTCAAGGTTCCCTAAGGTTGAGAAACTCAAGTCTTACTACTAAATAAGAGGAAATGCTAACTCATTTCTGGGAACTCAGGCAACAGTGTAAAAATATATGTATTTAGGGTAGAACTCGAAAAGATGTTATTCATAAACTTGTGCTGGGTGTGAAAACAAAATAGAAAAATAAAATATTTACAGAAAACCAAAATTCTATACAACCAAAGTTGTATTCATTTAAAGGAAATTAAAATCAAACGGGCCAGGCGGTGGTGGTGCACGCCTTTGATCCCAGTACTTGGGAGGCAGAGGGAGGATCAGGAATTCAAAGCTGGTTTTGGTACAGTTTGAGGCTAGCCTGGACTCCAAGAGATTCTGTTTCAAATTAACATAAGAAGAGCGAAAAAATACATTAGGAGACATTTTTTTTTTTTTGAGATTTTGTTTTTATGTATTAAGTGCTGCTACCCAAAGTTACCACCAGCCAGTTAGTGGAATGCTATGGTAGCTTACACATAAGCACAAAGACTGAGGTAGAGCTAAGGCAGCTTGTCCGCTACCAAGAGAAACTTGGATTTTTAAAGAAGAACAGAACTACCTTACATTCTGTGTCTAAATATATACACATTTAAAAGAAACATCATACAGTTTTAAGTTATAAACAAGTTTCTTCAAATAGTTCATGTTTCTCAAAGATAGGGAATCTAAGATCTCAGGGCCCCATCTGGTGAAGGTCTTCCTTCTTTATCTTAACATGGCTGAAAGACCAGCGAACACATGGAAGACCTGGAGAAAAGGTACAGACTATACACTTCATCTTTTGAGAACCAACTCACTCACTGGATGCCTTTAATCCATTCCTGAAGGCAAAGGCCTCACCACCTAACCACCACCCATTACACACTATCCTTCAGGGACTGCTGAACCGAGGATTGCTTTCAACACAAGAACTTTGGAGGACATATTCAAACGCGTAGGCATCAGAGAACTGCAATGCTAAGAAGTAAGGCAGGTAACATGCAGGTGAGCAGTGGCTCCCTTTCAGGAGCTCCTCCATGCATGCAAGCCAAGAGGAAACTGATGATACAAGTTGAAAAGTGATTCTCGCCGGGCGTGGTGGCGCACGCCTTTAATCCCAGCACTCGGGAGGCAGAGGGAGGCGGATTTCTAAGTTCGAGGCCAGCCTGGTCTACAGTGTGAGTTCCAGGACAGCCAAGGCTACACAGAGAAACCCTGCCTCGAAAAACCAAAAAAAAAAAAAAAAAAAAAAAGAAAAGTGATTCTCTGAAGCAAGTTTGGAAGTTTGGTTTTTCTATTTCTCATGGGGTCTGTCTTTCCCCCGTGAGTTGAGCTTGTTTCTGTAATGACTATGACCAGCAGAATACAGTAAAAATGATGCTTCTCTGTGTCTACAACCAGACCTTAAATAATTACAAGCCCTTACTTCCTGCCCCTTAGTCAGGGAGGCCAGGATAGTCTAACCATGCTCAAGAGACATATCAGACAGGTGAATGAAGGGCCTCAAGCCAAGGCTATCACTGAGTACTACTGGAGAGCCTCAAAACAATGGCACAGGGAACAGAAGTCATCTATGTGAGTCAGATCTAAATTCCAGACCCAGCTTCTGAGATATAAGTACCCTAAGTTATTACTGGTGACAGCTAACATGGTATCATGAATTGCAGCCTAGTATTGAATGGGAAGAACCTAGAAAGTATTTTTTTTTTCAAAATGCTTTTGACAACTCATACATGTATTCAATGTATGTTGATATATACACTCCCTCTCAGACCATTCAACACATCTCCTTCTCACCTTCATCTTTTCCTAGCAAATGTTTATTAGTTAATGCCCTATATAATCACTTTGCCAATCAATTTTACAAATCAGATGGATCTTAGTAGTCTGTGAATTTTTGTCTTAATGAGACTATAGATCCTCTTAGAGGTAACATCTTTTTAATAACGTAAAAATTTCTGAAGATTAAAAAATCTCATTAAAATTATTAAATCAATGTGTTATCAATTGCCTGCTAGAATTTCTTCAATTAAAATCAAACTGTTTGTTCTTTAACCCTAGTCTTGGTTTTCAAAAATCAGTTCCTATCTTAGCTGGCCTGTCTGGGGTAAATACATATTTCTAGTCACCTCAATATATTCATCTCTGTCTTTCATATTTTTCCTTCACCAATCTCTAGTATACACTGCATTTTAAATTTTATTATGCACTTTTATCACTAATATGATGATTCCATAGGTTAACTAGAATTAATATTTCATCCAAATATTTACTGAGGACCTATGAGGTGACTAGTTATAAATAAGGAAGCAGCATCAGACAGGCTAAGTGACTTACCAGAGGTGACAGATCTGTATAATTATCAGCCCTGTGACTCTAACATCAGCATTCTTCTCATTCTCTATGATGACTCTCATCAACTCATATTTGGTCCATTATTATAGATAAAAATAGACCAGAGCTTATAGGGCCTGAATCATTTTAGGCTCCAACTAAAACCTGGTGAGCATAGTGTGCTAATGGCCTTGGTCTACCTCTCATACGATAAAGAAAAATAACAAAATAATCTCACTTTTCTTTTGTTTTGTGAGACAGGGTTTCTCTGTATAGCCCTGGCCCTGGCTGTCCTGGAACTCACTCTGTAGACCAGGCTGGCCTCGAACTCAAAAATCTGCCTGCCTCTGCCTCCCGAGTGCTGGGATTAAAGGCGTGTATCACCACACCAGGCTTGCCTTGTTAATTCAGAGATCCAACTGCCTCTGCTTCTTGAGTGCTGGTACTAAAGGTATGTGCCATCATACCAGCCAAGCTTGGTTTTCAAGCAGCTGATCATATTGTCTAAGTTTGTATGCATAGCTGCTTTTGTTTATTGCATATACCAATATTGTCTCACTCTGCCAACTAAGTTGAATAGAATTCTTTACTAAGGTAGGATGACTGAAACAAATATTGCTGTATGATCTAGGTCATAGTTGAAGCCCTTAAGAGATTATTCCATCCCCCTCCCCCCTCACCTATATATTAGTGGACTAGTGGATTAGTTCTCTGGGTCAGAGACCATAAAGAGGAAACTTGGTGAAAAATCCTACATTCCAAATATTATTCATTCTATTGAATAGCAGCACTCTTCTGTTAACTCCTGCCAGTTCCTTTTCTCTACCTTTTGGTTTCATGTTGTAAGAAGCCTAAACTTGGAGCTCAAGAGATGGCTCAGCTGGTAAGGACCCATGTACTGGTTATGTATCTGTGACCCAATGCTGAGAGCCACAGATTCCTAAAGCTCATTGCCCAGCCACCCTATCCAAATTCATGAGCCATGTACCACACTAAACACACACACACACACACACACACACACACACACACACACACACACGGTGGAGCTGGCGAGGGACAGAGAGGGAGAGAGATTCGCAGGAACGTGTATATACAGCACACATAGAGCCTTAAGTTGCCAGTAAATACCATGGTTCATTCACTAAAGCCATGCTTCTGGGGAAGCAGCCCTCACTTTCACACTTGACCTACTTTTCAAAGTGAGCTCCAAAGTCATAGGAACCTAAAAACTCTATCAGTGAGGTATTAGGTCTAAGAAAACTACCAACAAAATGCAAATAGGGGCATTCTAAAAAAATATGTACAAGAATTTCTTATTCCTACCAGTATGCTCTCAACCAAATAGTAAAAACCTATCCAATACGCACTAAGAGTAACATGGATAAATTGTGGTATACTGATAGAATAGTATAAAACAGTGAAATAAATGTACAGCTGCTACAAGTACCAACATGAATAAATCTCACAAAGATACACAAAGCCAGACACAAAATATACTATGTATAATTTAATATACATAAAGGTTAAGTACTAGTAAATCCAATATTTTATCTTAAAATTCGGAATATAGTGACTTACAGACAGATGAGTAATAATTAAGAGACAGTAATATAGTTGTGTACGTGGTGGCTATATAATTATCTTTATGATGCCATTGGTGCAGAGCAATTGTGTATGTTTCTGTATGTATGCCATGCTTCCATTAAATGTTTATTTAAAATAAATTCATCTAAGGGCTGAAGAAATGGTAGATAAAAATATTTCTTGATATCTACATGGGGATCCTTTAAGAATTTTATACTTACCAAAATCTTGAGTGCACAATAGACATACCAAGTATTGACATTTGGACTATAATAATTAGGCTGCCATATTATCTATGTAAAAAAAAAAAAACAAAAGAAAAGCTGATATATGCATATAATTCTAGCACTTGGGAGGCAAAGGTAGGAGGAGTGTGATTTTGAAGTTAGCTTGGGCTACATAAGACTCTGTCTTGTTTTTTTTTTTAAGATTTATTTTATATATGTGAGTACACTGTCACTGTCTTCATACACACCAGAAGAGGGTATTAGATCCCATTGTAGATGGTTGTGAGCCACCATGTCGTTGCTGGGAATTGAACTCAGGACCTCTGGAGGAACAGTCAGTGCTCTTAACCGCTGAGCCATCTCTCCAGCCCATTCTTGGGTTTTTTTTTAAAGGTGACATTTTAGAGCCAATAAACCCAGAATTTGTTGAATACTGTGTCATAACATAGTCAGATAAGCATGCCAGTTCTCTTTAGAACGTATTATTTTCAAGTGTGTGTCTTATGAATACCCAATGGTTTAGCTTCCACATTTATTTCCTGCTAACCCTGGTTTCAAAGAAGAATAATAAGACTAAGTTTAATAAATCACTGCTAGAATTTAAAAAAAAAAGAATGCCCAATGTTTTAGAGTTCTAGAAGAACAGACTTATAGAATGAATCTGTCTATTCATCTGTCCGTCAGTCCATCTACCCATCTGTGTGACTATCATCCATCTTTGTCCTCTCTGTCTCTAACTAGTTTATTATTTTAGAATGGCTGACAGGCTATGGTCCAGCTAGTCCAACATGGCCGTCTACCAATGGATGGTCCTTGAACCCAGTAGCTATTCAGTCTATGAAACTGGATGTCTCAGCTGGGCTTCAATATACACCTGTATACCAAAGAAGTGGGCTCTAATGCTAGTGAAGGAATGGACTTGCCAGAGAGAGGGAGAATTAGACAGAAAAGCTTCCTTCTTCCATGTCCTTTATATAGGCTAACAGCAGAAGGTGTGGTCCAGATTAAATATAGACCTTCCTACTTCAAAAGATCTGGATTAAAGTTGGGTCTTCCCACTTCAAGTTGTTTAAGAAAAAATTCCTTACAGGAGTACCCAGCTGCTTGAGTTTCAGTTAATATCAGATATAGTCCAGCTAGCCAATAAAGTAGACTGTTACAATAAAAATACTGGAAATGTACCAGATGTATTTGCAAGATTAGACTATCTGCATCCATTTAAAAGAAATAAAAATAAGAGGGTGAACAGTCAGTCAGTGACTAAATGCACCAGCTGCTCTACCGAAGGCCTGGGTTTGAGTTCCAGCATTTACACAGGGGCTTACAACAGTCTGTAACTCTAGTCCCTAGGCATCTGATGCCCTTTTCTGGTCTTCATAACTACCAGGCATGCACGTGGTACACAGACATACATGCAGGCAAAACAGACACAGTAAAAAAAGAAATTTAAAGAGAAAAGAAGTGAAACAGGATATAAATTTTGATGGGACTCTAAGACTATCCTTTAACATAGCTGGTGCCATTCAACAGAAACAGCTAATATTATATGATCCATACTTTTCTAAATTTCAAGGAAAAAAAGTTTTAGGCATATAAGCTTCCATGTAAAATATCAAGCCGGTATCTACAAATACTGCTGAGAGGAAGCTAATCCCATACACACACACACACACACCCCTGTAATTCTTTTTATATGGAATTCAAAAACATTCAAAGGAAAACAACAATTGCAGTGGTGGTATTGCCAAGTGTGGCTCGAAAGAATACTGAGTCTCTCTGGGTATTGGACATACCCTATGTGGTGACAATGGTGTCTGAGTACACTGAATTGTAATCTGGCACTTGAATATTTGTGTTTCTAAGACAGGTTTCTATTTTTTATCCCAAATGAAAAACTGTAGAGGTCTTAAGAATGTCATTCAACATAGCCTATTTTGTCCTTGTCAGGATGAATTAAAAGAAATATCCAATGTCCTTTCTCAGACATTCTTCAGTGTACCCTATGTTCAACTTACCTCCTACGTCAACCATTTCCACAAGGACGGTATACCTGGTTAGCAGAGGTAATACAGTCCAGAGGGCAAGCATGCTTAAATTTCACTCCTTTTAAGACAAACAACTTCTGGACCTTTTTGCTTCAGACAAAAACAAACCAAACAAACAAACCTCCCAAAAGGAATGGAAATATGGAAATCCTAATGGAAACAGTAATCTTTTATATCGCCACTTTTTGGTGTATCATTTGCTATACATAGACATGTTCTATATCCAAAAACCTTCAATTATCCAATTGTACTTGGTCAATCTGATCAGGCTAAAAATGATAGTAATTTTTAAAAAACTTTTCATCACCTGCTTCTTTTCTTTTTAGTGAAAAAGAAAATGATCAGAGTTAAATCTAAACAGTTCAAAGAACAGTCTACTTTTCAAACTTAAAATACCTATAAAAAAAAAGGGCTGGGCATGGTGGCGCCCTCCTTTAATCCCAGCACTTGGGAGGCAGAGGCAGGCGGATTTCTGAGTTCGAGACCAGCCTGGTCTACAAAGTGAGCTCCAGGACAGCCAGGGCTATACACAGATACAGAGAAACCCTGTCTCAAAACAACAACAAAAAATTCCAATTAAAAAAATAAAGCTGATTACAGCTTGATATTAGGTAGGCATACCAAATGCTGAATGTTAGAGAACACTGATGTGAAGTTTCCCGGATACTTTTACCAGGTACTTGCTCTGGCTCTAGTACTTGTGGTCTGTCGAAAGAATTTAAACAAGACACAGACAGGATAGTGAAGAGGACAAGAGTTTATTAAATGATAAAGTAGGGTACTCACAAAGGGGAGAAGAGACCAAAGGAACACTACAGAGGTGAACAATTTCATGAGGTGACAGTGGATAACAGCTAAACTATGGTGTTGTGACATGTTTTTTTTTTTTTTTTTTTTTTTTTGGTTTTTCGAGACAGGGTTTCTCTGTGTAGCCCTGGCTGTCCTGGCACTCACTTTGTAGACCAGGTGACATGTTTTTTAAGTAGACTTTGTACTATTTAAGTCTCTTGAATAGACAATTTTCCTATTTCCTTGACAGGCCCATTTGGATGAACTCATAAAGGAGGGAGGACAGTGGTTACGCCTTTATTCTTACCAGAAAGCCCTACTTTTCAGCACCAGATAGCAAACTTAAGATCTTTGGCTCAGTTTAGAATGTCATGTTTTCACCCAGGCCAGAGATGTGATTTTTTTTTTTTTTTTTTTTGACCAGTAATCAGAGTTGCAGTTTCAGTTCCTAGGATTGTAAGCTGCAGACTGAACTTGGGGGTCGGTCCATCCTCAGTGACCTTCAAGCCTGCTCATCTGACTAGCTAGCTTATTCAACAGTAGGCTTCTTGGTCCAAAGCCCTTAACCCCACAGCGAATGCATTACCCTGGCTATTCTAACCTCAGCCAAGATAGACAAATAAAACTATTCCAGTACCTTTACATTTTACAAGACGTAAGCCCTGTGTCAAAGAAACTCCGCAAGACAAGCGTGGTTATCCCAGCATTTGGAAGATGAAGATACTCATAGTTATCAGCCTCCTGCATGTCAGCTCAGCCTGGGTTACATGACTGTCTAAAAAAGGGGGTGGGGGGCAAAGACAATTTCCCCCCTTTAAAAAGAAAAGCCTTCGACTGCTGAACTGACAAAAGTTGCGGAGGTAAAACATCAGTGGGTAAGCTTTGGGTTTCTTTCAGAACCCGGCCACCCGCTTCCGCAGACGTCAAGGGCCGAAAGCGGGCGCCCACCTCCGCAGCCGAGCTGAGGGCAGGCCGGCTCCGCACGCTGGGCGCTGCGCTGCGCTGCGCTGCGCTGCGCTCGGCTCCGCTCCGCAGCGCGCACGTCACTCGCCGCGCGCCAATCGCGGCCTGGCGGGCCACCTCCCGCCCGAGCCCGCGAGCCCGCCGGCCGCTTCCGCTCTCACGCAAGCGCAGCAGCTGGGCAGCCGACGCCGCCGGCGGCAGGATGGTCCTGGACAGCGTGGCCCGCATCGTGAAGGTGCAGCTGCCCGCCTACCTCAAGCAGCTCCCGGTACCCGACAGCATCACCGGGTTCGCCCGCCTCACAGGTAACCCTCCCGCCGCCGTCCCATCCTCGCGCGCCGCCCCCGTGGGGGCAGCGGTGGAGAGCGCGGCGCGGCGCGGGGCGGGCCGAGGCGGGGCGCCAGGCCTTGGCACGTGACCCGCGGCCGGCGTGCGCCTGCGCGGCACGAGGCGGCCCCGGGAAGGGTTCTTCTCCCGGGCGACCCAACCGGTTAATGCCGGGGAGAAGGTGCTGAGGTAGGAGCGACGCGGCTCGTTCCTGAACTCACTGTCGCGTGCATCTTGTAAAGCACTTTCCAAGTCCTCGCAGTGTGAGGCGCCCAGCGCGTGGGGAAGAAGTACTGCCTCCACGCCATTCGCGTGTGTGATGCCTGTATTAACGAAATCGCCAGTGACCTCCCTTCCCGACAGCACTTGGAGGCTTGAAGTCACCTATCATGGAGGCATTTGAGGTCACCTCCATAACTACAGTCCCTGGAGCAAGTTGAGGTGCAGAAAAAGTAGCCGGATGTATTCCAAGGCTCTATGATTTTGGAGCATTGAATCTATTGTGAATTAAGGTTCTGCCTGTATGAAAAAGTTCCCACAGCTCAGTAATAAATATCTTGACTATAAAAGTCGACAGAATGCAGTCAGTACTTGAAAGATTGTGTTGGGTTTGGAGCATGATGGTGTAGGTTAAGTTTTTCTTTTCTTTTTTTTTTTTTTTAAATAATTTTATTCTTTTGTTTTTACATCTGGGGAGCTTTAACTTTTCTTTTTAAGATTTATTTATTTTTATTATATATAAGTACACTGTAGCTGTCTTCAGACACTCCAGAAGAGGGAGTCAGATCTCATTACGGATGGTTGTGAGCCACCATGTGGTTGCTGGGATTTGAACTTCAGACCTTCGGAAGAGCAGTCGGGTGCTCTTACCCACTGAGCCATCTCACCAGCCCCAGGTTAAGTTTTTCTAAACCGTGTCCGCAGACTGTATGAGATGGTGACAAAATCAGCAGTACTGGACCCGGGCGTGGTGGCGCACGCCTTTAATCCCAGCACTCGGGAAGGCAGAGGCAGGCGGATTTCTGAGTTCGAGGCCACCCTGGTCTACAAAGTGAGTTCCAGGACAGCCAGGGCTACACAGAGAAACCCTGTCTCGAAAAACCAAAAAAAAAAAAAAAAAAAAAAAATCAGCAGTACCTGAGGTCCCTAATATCAGCGAATGCAAACATGAATTCAGATAACTCAGAGGTGAGTAGGCTTGATTGGCCTGCAGTATTCTAGAGACATCTGACTTAAAATACAATTGGGAGACTTGGAAGAAAAAGTAATTCTGTGTACCAGAAGATGGAGTTCATAACAAATTGTTGAGGAGTATTTGGAGATGGGTGTCAGCCCCATTCCAAGCAAATTATTTTGTTTGCAGTTTGGCTTTTCTTGAGTGAGTTCCTCAAAGAGATGTGCATTTGATACTTGCCCCTCCCAGGGATAAAAAGTAAAAACAAAAAAGACTCATGTATTTATATGGATACACTTATACAGACTTTAACAAACTTAGAGATTTTTTTTAAATTGTCACTGACAACTGCTCTGTTAACAAGTAGGTTTTAAGCTTTTAAAGTGTTTAAACGTTAGCTCCAGTAGAGTGTATGAAATAGATTAGAAAGCACTGTAGCTGACTAATCCACACCAAGGAAACTTGTAGACACTCGAAGTAACATAAAAGTAACAAGAACAAATAATTCCAAATCTTCTGTTCTCTATAAATATCAAAATCTCTTGGTCCTATGCCCTTATTTTTAAAAACTGTAGCAAGTACACGAAGACTTGACTTTCCTCCTCTGTCATTTCTTTACCTCGGCACTGTTTCGTGTAACCCTCCTGCAGGTATTCTGACAAGTACTGATCTTGTCCTCTGCCTTCCTGCCCCTTTATAGCTTGAAATTTAGAGTTCTTTATTTGAAATAAGTGAGTTGTAGTAGTTTAATGTTAAGTATGCATAAACCAATTGTTTTTTCTCTTCTGAATGGTATAGTCTTGAATGTAATTCGCTAAACTGGGAATTCAAAGCCAAAGGGGCATAGTCATTTTGTGGCATTGTTCTGCTTTGCCAATTTATCCTAATAATACACATTAATTAGGAGTTTAAATTGTTTTTTTTCTCATCCTACTGAAGGGCATCTTGCATGTGTTGGTTATGACTGTGGCTGCATTTATGTTTCAGTTTTTTGTGGATGAAATGTTGTTGAAGCAGGTTAGATGGTATGACTCTTTGTTTAGTGGCTAGAAAGCCTGATAAGCGTATGTCCTTACAGGTCTATTCATTCTGTCAGTAAATAATTCTTACTGAAGCCACTCAGGAAGTTCAGCCATACCTTGCCCCCTCCTAAACCAACAGTGTGCAGTAGCTTTCTCTCTACAATTATGAAATATTTGATGTTAGCACTGTTTCTTAAAAATAACAACCACTCTGGTGTTCTTTCTGTTTCAGTCACGGTCTCCTGTAATGCAGGCAGCTTCAGACTGTCACTGAGGGTAATCTGGAACTCATGATCCTTCTGCCCTCGCCTCGCTAGGAACAGGCTCGGTGAAATGTGGGTGGCAGTTTAGTAGTAGCTATTTAAGCCCCAACACAGTGTCTACAACTCTAGTTATAATCTGAATCGCTAGCTTGTCCAAGAAACATGAGCTTGCTTGCAGTAATGGCTTTCTGAGAACATTCTGTCTGGAATCTGACAATAACGGTTACAGAGTCTGTTTTGGAGGACTGGTAAAACCCTGCAGGCTACTTTTCACCTGGTGTCCCCTTCAAAGTATATCGTAATAGTGTGATGTTTGTTTTCTTAAGGGAGCTACTTGAAGAATCTTTCATGTAGATTTTCACTGAAATAAAAACTTAGAAGACAGCTTTTAAGAAATTCATTTACATCTTTAGAAAACCAAAAGTGTCCTCATTTTCTTCCGTGAGAATCAGCCAGAAAAGGTTGTAGTTCACATCACCTCTTCCCCTATTTAGATTTAGCTAGCTCCCTACCCCACAGTTCCCTCATGATGAGTCTGCATTCTTAGAAAACATGCCGGTTCTAAATTACCACACAGGATTTAAATACTGACAGTTTGGAGCTGTCAGAAACCATCTTTCTTTCTGTTAGATTCTCAAGAACAGTGCCTTTAAGGTAAGCTGGTATAATTCTGCTCTTTGGAAACATAGTACACTGATCTTAAAAAACATTTTCTATCATCTTAGGAAGCTTTAAAAATAAAAATGTAGGAAGAAAAATGTTCCTGTTCAAAAGCCAGAAGGCAGTTGATCCCTAGATTCATAAACTAGCCGGGATATTCACTCAAGAAAATTTGTTCAGTTCTTTGAACTTGACAAAAAAGTTAACTTAAAACCCAGAAAGTGTGAGACTTTAATAATGCTTTTTTCACTGGTATGGTGGTATACACCTTTGATCCCAGCACTTGGGAGGCCAAGGCAGATGGATCTGGGTTCATGGCCAGTCTTGTCTATATAGTGAGTTCCAGGATAGACAGGACTACACAGAGAAATCCTGTCTCAAAAAAGAAAAAAAAAGTATTTTCCAGGATAACACAGGCACACCAGCCTGAGATAGTTCATTCCTTTACTTTTGCCCAAAGGGACAAGTTTTAGCAGGAAGATAGGTCATCCACATAAGGTCTTGCTCATTTATGTTTGTATCACTCTTATTCATAATGATCTTTCAAACTGGAAGCAACCCAAATATCTACCTATCAACAGGAAAGCCAATTTTATTCCTGAAGTAGTACATTGGTCAGCAATAAAAAGAAATGAGTTTCCAGTCTATGGATGAATTTCAACAACTTTATGTTGAATAAAAGAACATCTGATCACAGAAATCTGTAGTAGAGGAATAGGCTTGAAAAATTCAGAAAAGGACTTCCTTAGGATATTTACAGAAAAGTTTACTTACCAGAAAAGTTTACTGGTGACTATAGGGGTGCCAATACTTGTCACATGACAGAGCTAACTGCTTAATATGTTTATTTTACTCTAAATACACCTCAATTTTTAAAAGGTGGGACAAAGGTGAGTTTTCTCAATAAAAAAAACATGAGTAAAAACAAAAGATAGTTGTTTTTATTAACATGTAAATAATTTCTAAAAGATAAGAATTTAACTTTAGAAAATGTCTTGATAAGTTGGGGAAATATATAGGTATTTTTAGATTATACATTTTTCTTTCTCCTAGTAAGCCCAACTATGCTTAAAAGCCAGTGTGATTAAGAATTAACTTGGGGGGTTGGAGAGATGGCTCAGTGGTTAAGAGCATTGTGTGCTCTTCCAGAGGACCTGGGTTCAATTCCCAGCACCCACATGGCAGCTCACAACTGTCTGTAACTCCAGGATCCGTAACACCCTCACACAGACACACAGGCAGGCAAAACACTAATGCGCATATATAAATAAGATAAATTATATATACATGTATGTATATATAAGAATTAACTTAGTCTCTGTGGATAGTGTTTGGGGCTCACACATTTTCTGCCATATAGCTATTTCAAAAGTTAAATTTCCTTAAGCCATCACATATTTATTGAGTATCTGTGATAGGCCATGCAACTTTCTAGGTACTAGGATATTGCTGTGTTCATCATAGAATGGGGAAATTTTTTGAAAGTTTATTAAATTTATTGGCCCTTTACTAGTTAATATCAGGCTTTAAGTAGTAACAGTAAAGTATTCAATTATATTAATGACTTTCCTCACAGTAGAGAGATGGAGGCAGGAGGAACTGCTCAGACAGGATTGGCACTTTAAGACTAGATTGGGTTATATAAATGGAGTTCTAGGACTTCGTCATAGGAACCTCTGTTATAGCCTGCACTGTAGTCTTTCCCCCTTTCCCTCCTTTCTTTTCTTTCCCTCTCTCTCTTTAAAAACAAGAAAAGTTCATGTGTGTGAGTGTTTTGCGTACATGTGTATCTGTGACCCACATATACATGTACCAGGTGTGTGTGGAGGGCACAAGAGGGCACTGGATCCCATGAAACTGGAACTTCATACAGCTGTGAGCCACCATGTGGGTGCTGGGAGCTGAATTCACATCCTCTGCAAGAGCAGTTCTCCCAGCCTCTGAGCCGGCTCCAGCCCTCTTTCTTTCTTCTTCTTGTGGTCCCTGTAACTCAGACTGACTTGGAACTGGTGGCCCAGGCTGTTGTCACATTCACAAGCTGTCCTCTTGCCTCGCGTCATGGCCCACCATGCCCAGCAGCAGAGGGTTTTCAATGTTGGAGAAACAGAAATAATGTTTTGTGTCTTAGCTGTAAATAATGCATTAAAAATTCATCAAGAAAACAGTAAGCAAGGTTTTTATGGCATTATATGTGAACTTGAAAAGGATCCTAGTTGCTTATTTCTTTTTAATAATAGCAAATGATTTATTGGTTGAATTATCAATCATGGAACTCCTCAATAACAATATAAGATAAGTAGGTAATTCACCAGAGTCTGGATTGGAGGCACTAATTTTAATTACTTTGATAACAAAATTTAGTCACAAATGCCCAACAAGTTCCCACTATAACTGCTAGTCAGTGAAATCACCATCAGCTGCCCAAAGCTCATTCACTTTTCTCTTGACAACAGGTGGTAGAAGGTACTGAGGAAAGGCTGTGTTTGCTAGTCCAGCACCAGAGTGCCACTTAGGACCCTCAGATAGCTGGACAGAAGATACAAGAGGAGGGAGGCTGCTGGAGACGTGTAGTGTGACTCTTCCGGCAACACACGGTGTCTGAAACTACAGGGGAACACAAAGCTTTGGGATGTGGCTGTAAAGGATGTGGCTTTGGGGTGTGGCTTCTAGAGGGAGTCAGGGGGTCAGAGGTAGGTGCTGGCTAGGGCATCAGGAACAGGGAGTTCCTTTTGACTTCTAAGTCCTTTTTAATCTCCTCAAGATTTTTAGCCAGGTTTAGCAGGTCACAGTTCTAAGCCAGATACATTCCAACCACGTTGCCCAATGTAAATCCAGGCAGGAACTGGATAGTGATGTCAGTGGGGAGGGGGAGGGTGTGAAGGGGGCCTGTCCTAGTTTCTTAGGATATTCCATCTTGGGCTGGAGATGTAGCTCAGTTGGTAATGTCTAGTATCACAAAGCCCTGGTTAAATCTTCTCTACCACATACACCTGGCATGGTGGCACATACCTGTGGTCTCAGCATCCACACTGTACAGACAGGAGGATTAGAAGTTCAAGGCCAGCTTGAGGTACAAACCTCCCCTTTCTGCATATACAGATACACACACACACACTTAGGATTAGAAGTTCAAGGCCAGCTTGAGATACAAAGCTGCCCTTTCTGCATATACAGATACACACACACACACACACACACACACACACATACATGCATATATTCCTTCCTGAGATCCGTGTGTACTCTATTTGGCTTTAGAGTGGTTGGTTAGGGTGGAGGGTATCACTCAGTGATAGAGTATGCGCTGACTGTGTGTGAGAGATCTAGAGTTCAAACTCCAGCACTACAAGGAAAAGAGCAGTTTTTCTGTATCCTGATCAGCAACATCATAGGAAACGTAATTCTTCTTCCTTAAGGAGCTACTTTGACCTTCTTGTTCCTCTCTCTCTCTCTCTCTCTCTCTCTCTCTCTCTTTCTTTTTCAGTGTACTATTACTTGCTCTCCACGTTTTATTTCCTCCTTTTCTCTGGTGATGCCAGTTCATCTGTCTTCTTAATCTTACTGCTTATCATAATTGCTGGTTATAAAAGTCATATAACTTTTAGGACCCTGCTCAGTAACAATGTAATTATGTCTGAGTGGTTTTTTTTTTAATTAGAAACAGGTAATTTTTCTTTCCCTTAAATTAGAAACAGCAAGAAAAAAATTGTCTAAGTTCTTTTAATTAAGAGAAAATTTTAAGAAAATTCAACCATTTTACCCTAAAGTACAAAGCAAAATGTTCCCTGTTTGTTTGTTTGTTTGTTTGTTTTTAATAGACCAAGTGCAGCTTGTCAGCCAGTGCTGTCTGGGAGGGCAGCTTCTAGCCAAAGTGCATTCTCTCCCACCTCCAGTCCACTTGAGACTTCAATCTTCAATCCTGGCTTGTTTCCTAGCCAATAATATTCCTTATAAACGTGCCTCCAGCCCATAAGGGAAATAAAGCTGGCACTGAAGACAGCGCCTCACTCAGCGCTCCTGAGTGGCAGTCCCTGCTTACCAGTCCTTGTCCATCGGGGATGGATGAAACAGAGAGAACTGGAGATTTCTGGCCCGCACAGCTCCTTCCATTCAGACCCTGTCTTCCTTTAAAGCCTGTACCGTGCATTTGTAAGGTCTAACCAGTGCTCCTGTTAACGACCTTACTCTGCTACGTTCTGTAATGATGCTGACCTGCTACTCACCTGCCTCTTACACTGCAGAAGATGGACTGTTTCATGGTATCAGAGCTTCCATATATAAAGTAAAACCAGAAGTCTAAAATCTAGAAAAAGCTTCCCTTCTTGCAGGATGCTCAGTAACGAATCAACCACTAAAACCTGTTGACTTCACTCTCTAAGCTACCGGTTGTTACATCGCCAGAGAATCAGTCAGGTGTGGTGCATTGCCTGTGTCACAACCACTGAGGCAGGAAGGTCTTGATACCAGCCTGGACTACGTAGCCAAGTTTCAGCCTGGCATGGCTTTCATAGTCAGTCCCTGGGTCAGTTCACAGGTTTTTTGCTTTTAAAGAGGTTGGGAGTTATTCACAGGCCTCAGAAAATGTCCACAGGCTGTTTATCAAGTTTTACAGAACCTCGAATCAGACAATTTCTCACAATTTTCTCTTTCTCTGCCTTGATAGTCTACTTCTGGACTAGTCTTTGTGGATTTATTCATTTATTTATTTATTTATTTATTTACTTATTGAGACCTGGTCTGTAGCATATGCTGGTCCCCGTTATGAGCGTGCACCACCACCACCACACCAGGTTCAGTATATTTCCAGTAGGATTCGAGAAGCCTCATCTTCCCCACTCTAACTCATGGCCCTCCTCTAATCCATCTTCCATCAGATTCTGGCTTGACTTTGTAAATAGGTAATTTTCTAAGTACATTTATATGCTTCAGTGTTTCCCTATCATGCCCAGGGCAGATTCCTACCTACCTGTTGCATCTCAGAATGTCTCATCACGTGATACCTGCTCACATCTTTAATACTTCTTCCTCTATATTCTAAAGATACCACGGCACTGAGTGTCCCAGGCATTCCTAAGTGTCTGTGTGCACCTTGCCTGCAGTTATCTTAAGTGTCCCGTGTGTACCTTGCCTGCAGTTAGCTCTGCCTTTGTCATCCGGAACTGTTCTCTTACTCATCATTTAGAAAGGTCCATACAAGTGTCGGAGCTGAAGGTTTTGTTCATCTCAGCAACGAATTGTCACTTCTCGTCTACACGGCTGATCTGTAGTTGCCCCCAGCTTACAGTATTGTAATCCTTTTTTATATGTCTCTATTCTGTGCAGATGGAAAGCTCTTTTGTGGCAGTTCGTTGGTCTATAAATTTTTTTTTTTAAGATTTATTTATTTATCGTATGTAAGACACTGTAGCTGTCTTCAGACACACCAGAAGAGGGCATCAGATCTCATTACGGATGGTTGTGAGCCACCATGTGGTTGCTGGGATTTGAACTCAGGACCTTTGGAAGAGCAGTCAGTGCTCTTACCCGCTGAGCCATCTCACCAGCCCTCGTTGGTCTATAAATTTGGTATCTTAAATCCATCACTTCACTAAGATGTTGATGAGGGGTTTGTAAGGTTTAGAAGTCCTAGAAGCTTATTTCTGAGACGCCTGCAAGTCTTTCTCTGTCTTCATGTCATAAGCTGTGGGAGAAAGGCAAACACAAACCACAGGGTTCTCTGGGAACCGTCTAAATGTCTGCGTGATGAGGAATAAACTCAGTTTAACTAAACGTCATTGTGGAGTTAGTTTATGCAAGTCTAGTGGAGGACTGGGAATTGGAATCTCTTGGAGAGGTGACGGTCATTCCCATCACTGGAGCTTCGCAGCAGAAGGTGTCAGTAGATTTCTTTCAAGTAGTGCTGTGCAGTGCTTGCTGAATGACAGGCAGGCTGGGAGGTTTTCTGTGTTCTCTGTGTCATGAAGACTCGACTCCTACTTCTGCCTCTCCTCTTCCTTTCGGAAACCTTCCTGGCTCTTACCTACACTTGCAGTCAACTCACTGCTGTGCTGCCAGGCTGTTTGCGTGCTTGCTTGGTTTTGGTTTGTTACTTTTATGTCACCTTGTTTGTTTGCTTTGAGGCTCTCTCTTAGGACAGCGGTGTCGACACGATTTGTGTTTTGCTTCCTTATTGTCTGCCCTCCTGCCTCATTCTCCATCAGTGGGCATCCCCATTCCTAATGCAGCAACCAGAATATAAGCTACTTAGTAAATGGTGTTGATTAAAGGAATGAGTGGTTGTTATTCCTGTTTTACAGACAAATGAAACCTGGACTTAGACTAAAGATAAACAGTGATTAAGTTGTTTGCTGCATTCCTGGTCTGCCCCAGGCACTGCACTGTGCACCACATGCGTAGAAACAGCAAGGAGCTACTGTTTTTATGCTGAACAGTTTCTCCACAAAGTGGGTGCTACTTATACAGTAAAAAACTGTAACATACCGATTTACAAGAGGAAGTTCATGAGATTTCATTTGGAAGCATCTATTATGCACTTACATTTTTAGTGCATGTGTTTGCATGCTCACATGCATGTGTATTGATGCACAGTATGCACATGCATGTGGAAGCCAGACAACAGCCTTGAGTGTCATCCTCAGAATGCGGTCTGCCTACTCTGAGACACACTGTCTCACTGGTCTGGAACTCACCACTTAGGCTAGACTGCTGGCCATTGAGCCTTGGGGAGTCTCATGGCTGCCTAATTACAACTACATGTCACCATGCCTGGCTTTTTTTTTTTTTTTTTTTTTTTAATGTGGATCTGGGGATTGGACTTGGGTTTTCACGATCATACGGCAAGCATTTTAACTTACTGAGCCATCCCCTAAACCTTCTGCCCTTAAATCAGTAACCTAAACCAGAAGGGGACTGGTGAAATGGCTCACTGGGTAAAAAACGCTTCCTGCACAGGCCTGACAACCTGAATTAGATCTGCTTACTTCACAGTGGAAGATGAGGACTAAGTCCAAACAGTCTGTTCCCTGACTACATGTGTCCAGTGGCAAATTCCCAAACACCATATACGCTAATAATGATAGTAATGATGATGATGATAATAATAGTAAATGAGAAAGGGGTGGTTATAAGGTGTAAAAGCAAATGTGCAGGGATAGTAGAAGTTACCTGGTTACCTGCAGGAAGAAACAGCATACTTTATTTTTGGTGATGCTCTCAGATCCATAATTTTAAAACTTAATTGTTCAGAACCTTGAATACAATGCTAAAGGAATGAAGGTATAAATTTTGAATGCCTTAGTAAAAAGTAAACTAGCAGATTGAGCCAAGCACTGTTTAGGTACTGAGAATACAGTGGTGACCCAGATGTATGACCGTGGTGACCTCATGCTCTTGTAGACCTTTATTGTAAGTGGGACACTTGGGCGGTTGAAAGAAGCCATTAACACACATGTTTCCAGAGCCTGGAGAGGTGGCTCAGCACTTAAGATCGCTGGTTGCTCTTCCAGAGGACCCAAGTTTTTTACTGTGGGGGGCCAGAGACAGCAAGCAGATCCTCAGGGCTTGCCAGGCAGTCAGCCTAGCAAAAAGGTGAGTTTGTAAGCCAGTGAGAGACCCCCGTCTCAAGACAATAAATCAGAGAGCAATAGAGGAAGACACCCAGTTTCTTATTTTGACTTTGTGTGCACAACATACACATATACCACACAAATACTAACAGCTGAGATTATAGGAGGGTGCTTCCATGTCACTCTAGTGATTCTTAAATACTGTATTGAGTAATACTTAATATTTTCTATATTCAGCGATTTTTTTTTTTTTTTGCTTACATAAGTGAGTTATTTCATTTCTGTCTCTGGCACTGTTGAATCAAAACAATTCTGTTTGCATTTTGGTAGGCCCTCACTCAACCACTGAGGCACATGCTGGAAGAGTAACTGGTGGGATGCAGTGGTTAGGTAGTAGCGTCTCTTTAGAATAGTTCTATTAAGAGAAAAACATTTCTTTGTGGATCTGTGGAATTTGACATGTGGTGCTGTAGAACAGGCTTTGGATTTAGGCTGATAAACTAGTCCTGCTTAGTGTCCATTTAATCTACATAGAGTAACGTACAGTTCTCAAAACTAACAGTGTTAGATGAGTTGGTTCAGCTGCATTCGGAAGCACAGTGCATCACTTAGCAACAGTGTTTGTTAGCATCCTTATCACATAGGCTTTTCTTAGCTAGGCTGTCGTGCCAGCTGGGTGTCAGGCAGGTCAGAGGGTGCCCAGAGGTGACTGGGAGCACTCTCAGACATTCCAGAGCCATTTCATTTGCATTGTTTGTATTTCATGTGTTCAAAAGGCTGACTGGATATTCTAAAAGGTGTTTAATAAGCAACTTAAAATGGGAATATTCAATGTGTAAAGGTTTCAATTAATTAAAATAGTCCTTTTAAAAAGGATTGTCTTTTTTACTTAAAGAGTAAGTTGACTGATCAGGATGTATTGTATGAGAGAAGACTCTATTTTCAATAAAAGAAAAGTAAGTTGAAACATTTGTTGCAATGGTTTGTCTGAAATTATAAATCAGTAGTAAGTTTTGTGGAAATCCCATTATATGGTTTTAGATACGGCATTAAGAGGAAACGAGGGAAAATGTTTTCTAAGTTTAATAAGACATTTTTGTTAATAATTATGTTGGTTATAATTCCATATAAAAGTAAATACAAGCACAAATATATTTAGCAGATCTAATGAGATAGGATATTTAAAATAGTATTTGTTTCCAAGAATTTCAGTTTCACGAATGGAGTTAGGCTACAGATAAAATTCGATAATCCTGGCTGGGTTGGGTCTGCTGTGTATATGGTTTACCGATGAGGAGATAGGTTGTGAGATGCACGGGTGAGGCACCACGGTGAGCTAGACAGGCCCTGCGTTCCTTCCAGGAGAGCCGTGCATTCTGACATCTGTGCTGTGTTCAGTTTCAGACTGGCTCCGCTTACTGCCCTTCCTCGGGGTACTTGCGCTTCTGGGCTACCTCGCAGTGCGCCCATTCTTCCCAAAGAAGAAGCAACAGAAGGACAGCTTGATCAATCTTAAGATACAAAAGGAAAATCCCAAGGTGGTGAATGAGATAAACATTGAAGATCTGTGTCTCACCAAAGCAGCTTATTGTAGGTGCTGGCGGTCCAAGACGGTAAGATAGCCATTTATACATAGGGTAAGACTGTGTGCAGTTACAATGGCTTTGCCCCTTTAGTCCTCGGTTTTGAAATTCTGTGAGAGTAGGAATTTCTCCATACTGTTTAATATTCAGAGCCGATAGTCCCAAATTGAGGTTTGCCCTTTTTTGCTTGATTGTGTCTGTAGTAAAGAGCAGAGAGCAGCAGACTCTGCGTCGGTCTAGAGCAGTGTGTTTTAGTCTTCCGGGATGAGGGGGAGATTTAAGAATTTAAGATTTAATGAAAAGGAGCCTAAACCTTGATGTCTAAATAATTACTTAAATTTGATGTCAGTCTGTCACTTGGCAGGTTAAGCCAATTGCCAGCTTGATTTGGATTGCCCCCCTACCCCCCGTATGTCTGTTTCCTCCCTCCCTCTCCCTCCTTCCCTCCCTTTCTCACACACACCAGGGTCTCATGTCCCACACTAAATGGCCTAGAATTGGTGGAATTTACCAGGCAACGCTGGAACTGGGAGAAACTTAGGGGGCTCTTCCCCCTGATCGCTGGTGTTAAACGTGTGGAGCCAGTTTGCCTGCCCTGAGTTCCTTAACTTTTAATCTCTGGTTATGGGGTGTTGTTGTTGTTGTATTTTTTGCTGTTGTTTGTTTATTTTGTTTTTCAACCTTTTCTATTGGTATTACAGGTGGATACATATAAAATACCTTACATAGACTAAGCTAGTCAATGTAACCGTAAAAACATAAGTTTTAATGAGGGAAATGAACTGGGGGTGATAAGTATTCTAGTTGATATAAATCTGTTTTCTTGTGTTTGATGAGTTATTTCAGACCTTAAATACAATGTTTTTGTAACATTCTTTGGAACAGGAAGATTTTAGAAACAATATAATGGGCCTCAGTTAAAGTACAGGAAACTGATGGGATATTGGGAAGTCAATAGAAATCACATTTTTAAAGAAATGTTTATTGTCTCAAAAAAAAAAAAAGAGAGGGAAAGAAAGAAAGAAAGATAGATAGATTTCCTGGGAAGATGGCTCTGTGGATGAAGTTTTGCTGCCCAGGTTTAAGGACCTGAGTTCTGCTCTCAGAACCCCTCTAAGAGCCCAGCATGGTGGTGGGCCCCTAGGGATGGGGGATGGGGCAGTGCTTCCTGGCCAGCCAGCAGGGACATTGCAGGTTCATTGAGAGGTCCTCTCTCAAAAATTAAGGTGGAGAAGCAATTGGAGAAGGCATTGCTATGTCAGTCCCTGGCCCCCACGTGTGCCCCCTCCAGTAATCATGCATGCACACACACACACACACACACCTACCTTATGCACAGACGCCCAAGCACATAACGACACGAGGTCCTGCTTTATATACAAGAAAAGCATATTACAATAGGATTGCAATTTTGCTTTTAAAAAATGAATGCCACGGGGCTGGAGAGATGGCTAGTGGTTAAGAGCACTGCCTGCTTTTCCAGAAGTCATGAGTCCAATTCCCAGCAACCACATGGTGGCTCACAACCATCTGTAATGGGATCTGATGCCCTCTTCTGGTTTGTCTGAAGATGGCAACAGTGTACTTACATAAAACAAATAAATCTTAGGGAAAAAAATGAATAACTATAATCAGATGGACTGAGCATTTATTATCACACCTTGTAATATTTTCACGAACTTTACTGTATGAGTTTTATAACATTGTAAAATTTACTTTGCACGTAAATCTTTTTATTTAAATGAGAAATTAGTTCCAATGTTGAGCTCCACAGAAATCAAAAGCTTATTTTGAGCCCTTTTTAAAGTTTTATAGTCACTGAGAAGGATTGCTCTGTAGACGAGCTGGCCTCAAACTCTGAGACCTGCCTGCCTCTGCCTCCTGAGAGCAGGAAAGAGTTTTCTGTTTTCCTTCATTGCCGGCTGCATGGGGTGGGGTGGGGTGGGGTCTGTCAGGAAGCTCTCTGGTGAACTTCTTTTGTAGTAAGTGGCACACTGGCTCCAAGAGCATTTCACAGATGTCCCTACTTCTTGAATCTTGCTGTAAAATAACATTTGCAATTCTCTTTCCTTTTAGTTTCCTGCCTGTGACGGATCCCATAATAAGCATAATGAATTGACAGGCGATAACGTGGGTCCGCTCATCCTGAAGAAGAAAGAAGTATAGCAGTAGCCATTTGAGATGAAACTCTGACATAGTGTTTCCACGTTTTGACATAGTGTTTCCACGTTTGTTGTGCATAGAAAAATCTTTGGAAGTTTTAACTCTCAGTACTGGTTGAATAATTATTTCTGCCAGTTATTTTCTTGCTACACTACTGCTTATATTTGGTACTTTATATAGTCAGTCATTTGTATAGAAATCAGATGGTCAAGTCTCATTCTGAAATCAAGTTTAATGTGTCTTTCAACAATAAAGTCAGCACTTCAAATTTTAATTAATTGGGAATTTAAAGTTTGACTGTGGGCCAAAAGTTATTTCTTTGTATATCAGTATTTCAACAGAATATATAGTTTAAAAAAATTATCCTTTGTTCTGTTAAATGTATCTTTATATTGTCTTGTTTTGCTCATTTGAAGTCATTTGCCATTTTTTGGCCTTTTGTGGAACTTTGCTGCTTTTAGAAGAATTATGAAAAATAATTTCCATCAACAATATTTTGAGGCAGTAAAACCCCTTGTTTTATAGAGACTTTCATCTTATTACCTTGATTATCCCAATTTTTAAAAAGTAAATCAGATATAAACATTTCCAATTAGAAACAATTATTTTCATCATAAAAATGGTTCACCTTACAAAAGCCTTGTTGTGTGTGTGAGGGTGTGTGTGTGTGTGTGTGTGTGTGTGTGTGTGAGAGAGAGAGAGAGAGAGTATGTGTGTGTGTGGTGCTTAACTTGGAGACTGCTGGGTGGCAAGAGCACTCATGAACTACAGTTTGAAGGTCAGTTAGATATTAAGTATCTGAATTTGCATTAAAATGATGCATAGTTCATTGCTCAAAATTATGTTTTATCTTTTCTGTTGTAAATTATAGAGAAACGGCAACAGGATATTAAGTTCTTGTATTCTAATGGATTGAATTTGTACATACTGAGAGAAAATATTTTGATCTTTTTTAAAAGAGATAACTCTTTTGTTGTATTTTTTTAACGTCACAAAATATAGATCAAACACTTGTGTGTATAATGACAGAGAAAAAGTCTGGAAGGACCAAGGACTGTGACACAGCATGGTCCGCTTGCACAGATAAGGACGGACGAGGACTTAGCAAAGGTTGCTGCTTTTCCTCTCCATTTCTCTCCTTGTCTACCCACCCCAAACAAACCTTTATATGCTTTGCTTTTAATTGATTTTTTTTTTTTAAATCGAGGCTTTGAATAGAATTGTCATAGCACAGTTAAGCTCTTTAGGCCCGAGTGATAAGACCTTTGATTGATTGTTTAAGAATAGGGTGGAGCCAGCAGGGCAGGAAGCGTCATCACAAGTGGATTAGACAGAGGCTGTGTGGGGAAAGGAAGCCACACACATGTTACAGCAAATACTGAAAAAACCAAAACACCTACACTCCTTTCACTTCTGGCTCCTAAGTGAAATGGCAAGATAGGCTAAATAAAGAAGGTGAGATTTAAGTATGTACTTCAGCTCTGCCATAGACCCGTGTTACCTCAGAAGCAGGGTAAAAGCAAGACAGTTAAATTTGGGGACACTCATCTGTCAAGCCTGCTGGATTAGATGGACCATCTCTAGGATTTCTTCTTTATTAAATGAGCACACAGTAAGCCTGGTGCCACATGAATTCTGTTTGTTCTCTTTCTTTAGCTGTCCTATCTAGCAGTTTGAGAAAGACTAGTGATGGCAAGCTAAAAAGGAAAATGATTACCAGTCAACTTGTCACAAAATTAAGTTACACTGACTTACACAGTTTGTAGTCTTAGTTTGTGTATTGTGAAGTGTAAATAATGTTAAAACAGACAGACCTGTTTTAGAAAGACTTATTTCATGTGTATGAGTGCTTGTCAGCCTGCCTGCCTGTCTGTCTGTGCATCATGCCTGGTGCCCGAGGAAGCCAGAGAGAATGTTGGATCCCCTGGAACTGGAATTAACAGATAGTTGTGAGCTACCGTGTGGGAACTGAACCCTGGTCTCCTACAAGAACATCCAGAGCCATCTCTCTAACCCTATAAAACTTTTAATAAAAGAGGTTATGATTGGTTTGAAGTAGCAACTGAAATGTGGAAGGAAGTATTCTGAAAGGCAGAAGTGGTATAAGTGGTACTGTACTGCTCACTCCTCTCATGGTACTGAGGGTGGGACCCAGGGCCTCCCACACCCTGGCAAGAGCCCTTCACACTGAGCTCTGTCTTGAGTTGTATCTTTTCAATAGCATAAACCATTGAGACAAAATACAAGAAAGTTTTCCATATAGGTTTACTGGAACTTTGAATTATTTGTAATTTTAGTCTACTATCAGAAGTCTCTTTAGTTTTATTTTACAAGTCTCATGTAAGAGCTATTCTTAAACTATTAAAGATACAACCTACTCGTTCATGATGTTTTCTTTTTTATTTATGTATGTGTGTATACACATGGGTCTGCAGATGGGAACATGGAGGCCCAGGGCTCAGTGTGCAGTGTCTTCCTCAATTGCTCTCTCGGTGTCTTAGGGTTTTACTGCTGTGAACAGACACCATGACCAAGGCAACTCTTATAAGGACATCATTTAATTGGGGCTGGCTTACAAGTTCAGAAGTTCAGTCCATTATCATGAAGTGGGGAGTAAGGCAGCATCCAAGCAGGCATGGTGCAGGAGAAGCTGAGAGTTCTACATCTTCATCTGAAGTCGGCTAGTGGAAGACTGACTTCCAGGCAGCTAGGGTGAGGGTCTTAAAGCCCACACCCACAGTTACACACCTACTCCAACAAGGCCACACCTACTCCAGCAGGGCCACACCTTTTAATAGTGCCACTTCCTGGGCCAAGCATATATAAACCATCTCACTCACTGAATTTAAAGCTCATAGCTTGAACTAGGCTGAGCAGCCTAGTGAGCCCCGGAACAGCTCATGTCTCCTCCTCCTCAGCAGTTGGGTTACAGCTATGTGCCTCAGTGAGGAAGGGCCAGGGATCAGAACTCGGGTTCTCATGATCTGTCCATCTCCTGAACCCGTAGTCTTCCCATGTAGGTGTAAGAAACATTCAATCTTTGTGGTAATAAGGCTAAGAATTATTGAGTATTTATGTGTACCAGACATTACATCAAGCATGGACAGGGACCATAAATGTATTTCATGTCAGTGAATTCCACTATGTGATTTTACCTTTCTTGTGACCAACAGCAAGATCCAAAATTAGAGTTGGAAAATATCTGTGCTGAGAGAGTTTTACAAGGTCTGCACTCCAAGCTCATAACTGCCTATAGGCAGGGGAGAGGTAGAGGCTTTCTTATCTGTGGCGGTGGGGAGTTCAGAGACTCTTGATTCAGTGCCCCCAAGCGCCTATCCTCTATGCAGGTACTTTTCCACAGATGGTCAAGTTCCCAGCACGAGTTCGGATGCCTTGTTTGTGGAAGCCATTCTGCTTCTCTGTAAAACCATTGCTACAATTCACAGCAACAGTCATTGCAAAATGTTCCAGTTGCTGCCATACTTTTGGGGCTTCACAGAAGGCACATTTATTGGAGATTGGTGGTCTAGAATGAGATGGTCAACCTTGAATTTTGTCAAATAAGAACAGTGAGAAAAGTGAAAACTGTCTCAGACTGTAATCCTAAGTGCCTTGAGAAGAAAATAGTTCCCTCCCCTCCACATTTTCCACTTTCAAACATACTGTTACTCTACCCAGAAGTCCACGTCTGGGCACAGGCTGGGGTTTTAATAAGCTTTCACATGAGCACAAGAATTGCCATCCTCTGTAAATTCCCAGAGTTCTATCATGTGTACTGTACACAGGCACTGAACAACCACACACACGTGAATTGATAAACCACTTGAGTGTTGTAGAACCTTAGAGAAACAGCTTTCTTAGATTCCTCACGGTTGTTACGGGGCCACCTAGCTGCTGAAGTAGATAGAGCACTACTCCTTCCTTACTCAGCAAACAGGCACCAGCTTACAAAATACCAGGTATCCTGGGAGCATTAGCAGGGTAATGGACTAATGACTCACTGGTGTGGATAATTAAGCAAGATGTGTTGTGGAAAGCACGTCACAACTCAGCTGCGAGTTTGCTGCCTCCTGGTGATTCACTCACTGAAATGCTTTTGTGTTTTGTAACCTAATTTGTTAATAAGTTTATAGGAAGCCAATTAAGCTAGCTGCTGATCTGTATAATTTTTGTTTCATAGTCTTTGACTAGAAATGGCAGACTGTATTCCTAAACTATTTTAAAGCTCCACTCCAAAACCAAACCAAACCAGGTGACTGTTGAACTTGATACCTGCCCAACAAGTTTAACTAATGGGGTTTCACTCATTCAGATTCATCAGGGCCAGCATCATCAATCTGAAAAGGCCTAAGGATGTGGAACTGCTCACACGGTCCAAAGCCAGTGCCTGAGCCCCTTCCATCTTCAGTCTACTTATTTTTCCTTCATAGCAAAATCCAATAAGTTGGTTATGTGTTTTCTATTCCTAAACATAACACTTGTATTAGGAACTTTCTACAGCAACCACATGGTGGCTCACAACCATCTGTAATGCTATCCAATGCCCTATTCTGGTGTGTCTACAGTGTACTCATATAAAAGTAAATAACTAAACCTTAAAAAAAAACATTACATTTAAAAAAGGGGTGGTGGTGGCTGGAGAGATGGCTCAGTGGTTAAGAGCACTGACTGCTCTTCCAAATGTCCTGAGTTTAAATCCCAGCAACCACATGGAGGCTCACGACCATCTGTAATGAGATCAGATGCCCTCTTCTAGTGTGTCTGAAGACAGCTACAGTATACTTACATGTAATAAATAAATAAGTCTTAAAAAATTCTATCCAAAGGCAGGTGAACAATAAAATGTGACTGCTGACCAGAGAAATAACCGGAAAAAAAAAAGTGAGAATTGAAAATGAAAGGCGAGCAGCTTGAGAAGATGTAAGAGAGGGAGGACCCTGCACCTCAGCTCCTGAGGACATCTCTGCGGTCAAATGATGCAAGTCATGTTTCATGACAAATTTGCATCAGGTAGTGTGATAGTTGAGAAGGTAGGATGTTACATTCACTGATATGATACAGTACCCACTTTTGAAAGCTTAGTGCTAAACGTGGTATATCCGGGTGGGAAAGATACCCAGGATGGTTTTTGTTTTGTTTTGTTTTTGTTTTTTCGAGACAGGGTTTCTCTGTGTAGTCCTGGCTGTCCTAGAACTCACTCTGTAGACCAGGCTGGCCTCGAACTCAGAAATTTGTCTGCCTCTGCCTCCCAAGTGCTGGGATTAAAGGCGTGTGCCACCACGCTCGGCCCCAGGATGTTCTTGGTATGTGAGGGCTTCACTGCAAGAAGTTTCTCCATTGGGCTGGAACATTTCCAAACTTAATTGCTAATTTACTGCATAATTTTCTAAAATATGACAGGTGGTGTTTGAATCGCATAGATTGTGTTAGAGAATTTGCCCTCTACAGGGGCAATTGAAAGCCAAGTGTGCAGCTGTGCCGTGACTGCCTCCACGTCTCAGGTGCACACAGACTGGATGAAGGAGGACACCTGTAGCTGCTTTCTGTGTTTAACTGCTGCATCTGGCCCCAGGCTTTTGTTCATAGTGGATTTTGACTGGAAGCCCTATTTTTCATTTTACTCAACAAGTCTATCTTTTGCAGAAGTCATGAACACAGTCAGGTACACACTGGTAAGGACATTGCTCAAAGAGGCAGTAATAGGGTTTTTCAGCTCTCCCTTGGCGGGGGGTTTAGAAACGATGCTTTAAACAGTCTGGGTGAAACAGCTGGCAGACCCTGCTGCTTCTCTCCTCCTTGAGGGTCCTGGGAACTGGACTCAGGGTCTCAGACTTGGCAGCAAGCACCTGCTGAGGTCTGCTCTTCTGATATGTTTTGTAATGATAAGTACCGGCCCCAAGGCCTGGCTGCTCCCTGGAAGGAGAGGATCTGCATGGACAATGTGACCTTGCTTCTTGATTTAAAGTATTGGTTAAATAAAGACGCCAACAGCCAATGGCTGGGCAGAAGAGACATGGGAGTGGTTTGGGGTTCCCAGGCTTGGAGTTGGAGGAGATCCTGAGGAGGGAGAAGAGGAGGAAGTGGAAAAAGCAGAGGACACCACGGGTAAGAATCCTAAAATAATGGCCACGTAGGCTGGCTGATTGGAGTTAAGAGCAGTCCAGACAAAACATGGCAAATTATATAATGGGATTATTGGCTGGGAAATAGACATAAACTGCATAGAGGATAGATATTCTGCCCAGCACAAGATATCTTGTGCTGACTGAAGTTTATCAATATAAAGGTTGTGTGTGTCTTTGATCTGGAAACTACCCTGCCTAGTCTAGGGCAGGGTAGAAACCCCAGTTTGAGATGAAAAATATTCAACAACAAGTACCTCTACACACTAAGCCATTTACTAGTCCTAAAATTATTTTTTAATGATGTAATATATTGGAATGAGTAAGGGAGAGGGAAAACGAGATTGGAAGTGGAAAATCTTTTAGCAAATGATAACATAATAAATAAAATAAAGCCAGTAATTCATAATAATATGGGAGAAATTGCAATATGGAAGAACAGTAAGCGAACATAAATTTTTTAAGGTTTATTTTTATTTTATATGTTAGGGTATTTGCCTCCATGTATGTCTGTTTACCATGTAAATGCTTGGTACGGAAGCAGGCGTTGCATATCCTGGAACTAGAGTTACTGAAAAGAAAATAAATTCTGCTATAAAATCCCATTGTGAAAATTTACAAATATGTGCATACAATGAATTTAAAACATGAAATAACTCAATAGCTTCAAATTATTGAGTCTGCTTTATGTATGGGTATTTCTTTAATGTGCTAATTTCATTTCTTTTGAATTCATATTCATAAGTATATGGGCATAAGAATAGCTGGGTATACAGTAAAATTAGTTTTTTAAAAAGAACCTTGATATTATTCATCATAGTGGCTATCAAGTAACTTCCCATCAAACGTGCACAGGAGTGCCCCTTTTTCTGTTTTGACTTTTTTTTTTTTAAATAATAGCCATTCAGACTGGAGAGAGATAATAGAGATCATTGTGGTTTTGATTAGATAGAGGAGGCTGTGAAGTGGGAGAAAGGGAGATAGAGGGAGTTTAGATAATAGGTATCAAACCAGTATTAGAAGGAGTAAGTTCTGGCGTTCTGTAGCCCAGTTGGGCAGCTACAGTTCACAGTAACCTATTCCCTACTTTATGAATAGCTAGGGGACAAAAGACGTCAGAGGCTGCACACAAAGTGATGACAAGAAGTTAGAACTGTTTATGAACTTGACATTGTGTAAGCCCTAGGCTAAAAAGGCCCGAAGCCTTTGCTGCTATCTGGTGTTCTCTGACCCAAAGATGTCAGGATGCTGGGTGACATCACTAAGCCAGATGTGCCCTTTCTGTGGTCTTCCCCCACCCCAACCTTGAGGATTTACCTTCCCTACTTCAGCTGGTGGTGGGGCCTGTGGTTGGCCACTTCCTTTCACCAGATGAGACCTATCTATCAGGGCTCGCCCATAGAAATGGTGTGTACACTACTGCCTCCTTGTGGCCATATGTTCTTCACTCTCGTAGCACCATAAAAATTCAGTGCCAGAAACTTGAGCAGTGTGCATTTTTCCTGACCACATCTTATCAAGCCACTGCTAATGCTGGACGTTGAAACTACCAGCGATAATGCAGATCATAGGTTTCAATGTGGCAAGTCCCGTAAGGACAGTGACTGGCCACATTAAAATGGTTAAGCGCCTAGCTCTCTGTGCAGTGATGACAGATGTGTCTACTCATTAAGCAGAAACTTTGCCTTGGTGAAGCATTTTTGTCGTGGAAAGAGACCATGACAGATAAAAATGTCTTCTAAAGGAATCTACAGCAGTGGAAATGTGGACACCGGGTACAGTAGAATTTCTAAAGTACTGTCCCCCGGAGATTTCCTCACCCCAGTTCCTAGAACCTGTGAATCTATCCCACCTGTGAATATACCACGTGATTTGATGGGCCATACTCCAGAAAATTATCTATGCAGGCCCAATCTAATCATGTAAGTCGTCGTCTTCTTCTTCTTCTTCTTCTTCTTCTTCTTCTCCTTCTCCTTCTCCTTCTCCTTCTCCTTCTCTTCTTCTTCTTCTCCTTCTCCTTCTCCTTCTCCTTCTCCTTCTCCTTCTCCTTCTCCTTCTCCTTCTCCTTCTCCTTCTCCTTCTCCTTCTCCTTCTCCTCCTTCTCCTTCTCCTTCTCCTTCTCCTTCTCCTTCTCTTCTTCTTCTTCTTCTTCTTCTTCTTCTTCTTCTTCTTCTTCTTCTTCTTCTTCTTCTTCTTTTAACATTTATTTATTTGGTGAGCATGTGTGCACACACTCACTCATGCACACAAGAGCAAGCGCGCAAACACATATGTAGATGTCCCCTTCGGGGCATGTGCTCACCCCGTGGTACTCATGCCAAGAGCTGGTTTTCTCTTTCTATCAAGGGTTCCAGGGATCAAGCTCAGGTTGCCAGTCGTGACTGCAGCCCCCTTCACCACCTGGGCTCCTCTTGCAGACCCCACAGAAGCTTTCTGAAAACATTATTATTTGTACCGGGTGTGGTGGCTCACACCTTTCATCTCAGTACTTCGGGAAGCAGGGGCAGGTAGATCTCTGTGAGTTTGCAGCCACCCTGGTGGCTTCCAATAAGATACTAGGCCAGACAGACGTACATAGTGAGTCCGTGTCTTAACAAAGTTGTTTGGTTTTTAAATCATGGCAAACTACATACACAATTCATCATCGTTCCCCATCGTAAGTGCGCACTATAGCAGTTTAACTGTGCTTGCATTAGGTGGCCAGCTGCCAGTACACTCCTAGTTCAGTTGAAGTTGAGGACCACTGAACAACAGTCTCCACTCCCCCAAACGCTTCTTACTTGCTGACTGTCCTGCTGTATTGTTATTGTTGCTCAAACTGTACACGGAACTCCTATTAACAATAAAGGGAGTGACACAAAATTGTCTCTTGCGTACATAAAGGGGTTTTCTTTGTGACTGTATTTTTCAGTTCTCTCCGTTAGAAATCTATTGATATTAAGGAAAGTGGCAGACTGCAGCATCAGTTTGACCAATTGGATGTATGCTTTCATTTCTTCCATTTTCAGTGGGAGGTGGTGCCCCGGTGCACGTGTGGAGTCAGAGAGCAATTGTGGGAGTCAGTTCCCACCTTCCACATGGACTCGTGAAGTCAGATTCGGTCGTAGGGCTCGGACACGAGAATCTTCACCCTTCCGGAAAGCCTAGTATGTCTTCATTCTTAAGAAAACAGGTATGGTGCCAGGCATGGTGGTGACACCTTTAATGCCAGCTCTAGGGAGGCAGAGGCAGGTAGATCTCTGAGTTCAAGGATAGCCTGGTCTACAGAGTGAGTTCCAGGACAGCCTGAGCTATACATGACAAGGATGTTGTAACTGAAATCCCGCATTGTGCCGAGGAACCGGTTGGTAAAAGCATTCAGTAAGAAGACAGAAGTAAGCCCTTAAGTAACGTTAAGGCTAGTGTTATTGTTATAAACAGTCTTTTAAACGTTTATTTTATGTGTGTGTATCTGGGGTATGGGAAGGCATGTGTATCATAGAGCATCATGGGAGTTATGGAAAACCTTGCTGGAGTTAGCTTTCTCCAGCCACTGTGTGGAATCTAAAGATTGAACTTGCTATGCCTTAGTGGTAAGCTCCTTTAGCTTGTGGGAAATCTGGCCAGCCCTAGGCTATTTTAACATAGTTTAGATGTACTTGTGTTTTTTCTACATGTAGTCTGTGCACCATGTCCCTGCCTCGGGTCCACAGAAGCCCCTGGAATCCTGTTCTGATCCTCTTGAAGAGCAGCCAAGCCTCTTAGCCACTGAGCCCTCCACCAACCCCGCTCCACCTCTATGTTTCAGGAGACATTACTTATAGGCAGGAAGAGAGTTTGAAGCAGTTACCAGAAGCTCTCCCAGAAGCCCCCGCATCCTCTAAAGAGCAACGCCCACTCTTCCCCACCCCCAACCTGGCAAACATCATTCTGTTGTCTGAGCTCACAGAGCATAATGTCCTCAAGGGCCATGAACATCACAGCATGTGTCAACATGTCAAGCTTTATTAATTAATGGTAAGTGTTCCCAAGTCTCTACAGATCCCACTTTATTTACCGGTACGCCTGTTGGTTGGCACTGGCCTTTGTGCTATTGTGATAACACCATTATGAATGAGTTCACACAACTGTCTCAAGAACCTTATTTGCATTTGTTCTGGGTATAGACCCAGAAGTAGAAACGCTAGATCACATGCAAGTTTTGTTTGACGGTTAGAGTATATGAGAGAACACATTCATACGTGCACATGAGTGTGTGTGTGTGTGTGTAGAACAAGAAGCCAAAGGAACAGCTCATGATCGTACATGATTGAGAGAGAACGAGAGAACACATCTATACTTGTGTCTTTGTGCAGGCCAGAGTTGTCAACCTTGGTTTTGTTTTGTTTTGTTTTGTTTTTAAAAGTCTCTCTGACTAGCCTGTAGGTCATAAAATAAGCAAGCCTAGCTGGCCAGAGCCTCAGGGATCTGCCTGTGCCTCTTCAGCACTGGGTTTACAGAGAGCCCATCATCTGGCTTTTTAACTGAGGTCTTCACACTTGCACTGCGAGTTCCCCCTACTGTTTTTTGGAAACAGAGTCTCATCTAGCCTGGGACTGCCTCACACTCATTATGCATCCAAGAGAGACCTAGAACTTTAGACCCTTCTGGATCTATTTCCTAAGTGTTGGGAGTTATAGGCATGGGCCACCGTGACAGGCTTTATAAAGTGCCAGGAATCAAATTTATGTATTCATGCATGCTAGAGGAGCGCTCTACCACCAGTCATAACCCTAGTGCTCATAAAATCTCTTTTAAAATGTATAGGTGTGTGTATGCCTGCATGTGTATGTGCCTGTATGTGTATCATAGGTATTCAGTATGTATGGCCAGAGGGGACTGGACCCACTGGAACTGGAATTACATATAGGTGTGGACCACGGTATGGATGGTGGAAACTGGACCTGGTGGGTCATCTGCAGGAGCAACAAGTGCGCTTAATTGCTGAGACATCTCTCTAGCCCCAACAGAAGCACTTTTAAAAGTAAATTCTATTTTGTGATAGAATCTTAGCTCTGGCTGGTCTTGAATTCCTGACGTAGCAGAGCCTGAACTGTGAACCCTCCTGCCTCTACTTCCTGAGTGTTGGGGTTAGAAGCATGTTTGACGATTTCCCACTGGGGTTGAACACTGGACTCCACTAGACAAGCATCTTACCAACTGTCCTTTGTCTCCCACCTCCCAAAAGCACTTCTAAAAGGCAAGCTTAAAGTCCTGGCTGCCGACATTTAAAAAAGGGATCTCCTATTGTTGATGTTATTTTAAGGCAGAGATGTATTATGTAGCCCAATCTGTCCTTGAACTGTGTAGCCCAGGCTGGCCCTTTCTTTATGTGTGATCCTGCCTTAGCCTCCTGACTGCTGGGATAGAAATCTATCATCATCCTGGCTTCACAAAATTTTTTGAACATTTTATTTATTTTTATGTGTATGATGTAGAGGGAGGTATTGATTCCCTAATTGGTTATTGATTGTGTCAATAAAGGAGGCAGAAGCAGATTGCTGGGCAAAAGGAAAAAGATGGGATTTCCAAGTCCCTAAAGGAGGAGAAGGGATGCAGGAAAGGAGGGGCTTTGGACCAGGTTTTGGAGAGAGGACACAACAACCACGTAAGGCCTTAGGGCAACCAGAGCAGGTGGTGGCCTCCGCCACTGGCAGATTGCTGATATAGGATAGCAGATAAGTTGAGGGCAATAGGTTCTACACCCAGCAATTGTGTTATCTGGCAAGTTTTAAAATATAAAACTGTCTAGTGTTTTTCATCCATGGAGCTAAGGTGGACAAGAGAAGAAAGTGAGCAAGTTTTCTTTTTTTTCCCCTAATTTATTTGTTTGTATCTTTCTATGCAGCCCTGACTGGCTTGTGTAGACCAAGTTGGTCTTGAACTCGACAAACAGAGCTTGCCTCTGTCTCTATAGTGCTGGGAATAAAGGCATGTGCCAACATGCCCAGCCTCTGACTAATTCTTTAACTAAAGTGATGGGAATTCAAGGGAATTTTTTCTTTCTCTTTAGGTTCATTTAGTTTTATTATGCTTACTTTGTATTACAATATAGAATTCACAAAGACCACCTTGCATTTTTCTAGGGTATTTGCTGACTGACTTGATTCTTGAACTATGCAGATATTAAACTGAAGGAGCACTGCAGTTGATTGTTTTTATTAAAATTTACTTTGAACCAAAAACTAGAGGAAAGCCCAGTAGAGAAATTGGGTTTAGTGAATCCTGGTTTTTACAAACAATCTTTAAACTTCTGTATTGTAACTTTTTTTTTTTTTTTGGTCAGGTGAGATAAATCATGAGACATTGCAGGTGATGACAGCAAGCTTTTTAATGATGGAAGTTCGAGAGCTCAACTTTTAAAGGGAATGTCACCTCACTCTGTTCAAGGATTTTGGGTCCCAGTATGCCGATGAGGAGGGCTCCATTTGGAGCTGTAATCAGGATGGCTAGGAAGGCCACTGTCATCACAGCCTTTGCGTATCCTTCCAAGTGGGGTGCCATGACCCTTGCTGTTTCTAGAGCCAGAGGTCCTAAGACAGCCTGCAGTTGGGGATGATACAGGGGGAAAATGTTGCTCAGAGTCAACACTTGATAAAAGTAAATGGCTGTTATAGATGCACACAATGAAACTGAGTGATAAAGTCCTGGAAAGAAAGAAACCAGGGTAATTTGTATCATCTAGTCACTAATTGTATATCCTTCCTAGCAAATCTATCTGGAAGAAAGCGACCTGAACAAATCAGAATGGGGGAGAAGCAGGCAGAAGTGTTAAATTGAAATCATTTGTTCTAACTCATATGTGGGACACATGCCTCTACTTGTGTAAAAATGTTGGTTGGTGGTATAGTTTAGTGATAGAGCACTTGCCAACCATGTGCAAGATCTTGAGTTTGAAAAAAAAAAATTGATACATTGGTTTCTCCAGTTCTTAAAATTTGCACAAAGTACAATGTAGGCCAGATGCCAGGAAGAGGGGACAAGGAGAAGGCAGAGTGAACAAGCTGCAAGCTGGGCGGGGGCGGGTGTGTGTGTGTGGGGGGAGAGGCTCTTCTGCACAACTGCTTGCTTCTCACTCTGCCTGCTTTAGGAAATGACGAATAATGTGCAAAACCACCATGTATCACTGAAAGTAGGTGTAACAGACAGACAGACAGGCATTCTTTTTATAGACCTATTGTTTCCTAGAATAAAACAGGTTATTACTGTGTATGACTTAAAGGTAAGATAAAGTAACTATAATATTGCTCGTGGATCAGCACTATATGCCAGAAATTATGCTGAGAGTTTTACAGGAATTCTTTCACCCACTCCCACCATACAACCTTTTAGTAAATATGGTCCTAGGCCCTTATATAAAATGAGCAAATCAATGAGCTGAGAGATAAGGGAGGGCTAATGACCAGCTAATGACCGAGCATGCAACAGAGCATTCAACACCAAGTCTGGCCTTAATGCCTTCAGTTCTATTCCTAATCATTTTGGGTTTCACAGAAATGTACAACCTTCTATTTTGTAACAGCAAAATGGAGGAGAAAAAAAAAAATCCCAGGAAAGCAAGGTCTTATGCTGCTGTGTTAACAGTTGAACAATAAGTAACAATACCGCTTAATATCAGGAAATCATTGCAGGATTGGATGACAAGACTACAGTCTTCATTAATTCAGCCATTTGTTTGTGTAGGCATGCAGGCCACAGTAACCTCTGTCCTGGCTAGGGGGTTTGTTTCTCAACTTGACACAAGTTAGAGGGTTTGGGAAGAAGAACCTCAATTGAGAAAAATGTCGCTAGCAGATCGCCTATGTCTGCACAGCATTTTCTTGATTAATGATTGATGTGGGAGGGCCCAGCCCACTGTGGGAGGTGCTACCCTTGGATCCATCCGTGGTCTTGAATGATTTATGGAAAGCAAGCCAGTAAGCAACACTGATTCTCCATGACCTTTGCTTTGGGCCCTGCCCCAACTTCCTGTGCTGACTTCCCATGATGAGGTCTGTGACATCGAAGTCTAAGATGAAATAACCCTTTCCTCCTCGAGCTGCTCTTGGTCATCAGCAGAAACCCTAACTAAGACAACTTTCTTTCTATCAGGTATGATGACAAGCAGTAGGGGAAATGACAAAGGAAACAAATAAAATGACCCCCCACAATACTCTCTGTCCTTCCTGTGCAGTGACAGTTATGTAACATAAAAACAAATATCTGTATGTGCTTGTGTGCTGGAGGGAGTGTCAGGATGTGCAAAGATGTACTTACAAAAATCAATGTGTCTCCAGTCATAACACTTATCTCTGTAGCAGCCAGTAAAATAAAAAGTCATATATTGTGATATATACTTATTTTAAACTTTTTGTTTGTTTTAAGATAGGGTCTATATATGCAGCAGCCCTGGCAGTCCTAGAACTCGCCACATAGACCAGGCTGTCCTGGAGCTTACAGTGATCTGCCTGCCTCTGCCTTCCAGGGGAGGAATAAAAGTATATGCCCCAACACCCTTGATTTATTTTATACTTTAGGGAAATAGAAAAAGAAAGCATTTTCATAAAATTTAGAGATTGTTATTTTCTTCTCAATTTCAGAGTAATTGCTTTAAAAATAAACCTTTTAAAATTTTGTATTAAGTGTGCATGTGTGTACATGTGTGCATGTGTATACATGTATGTGTGGTACATGAGCGTGTGTGTACATATGTATAAATGTTTGCGCACATGGGGAGGCCAGATGACATCAGCCATTCTCCTCTGTCACTCTCTGCCTTATTCCTGGGAAACAAGTTTTACCGATGTGCTGGAGGCTGCCAAGCCACATTAATCCTCGTATCACCTCTGCCCCTGCCCTTCCTTCTCCACACCCAGTGCTGAGATCACAGGCTCTGAAGCCAAGCCTTTTTCATGCTGGGGACCCACATTCAGCTTCTAGACTTGCGTAATAACACTCTTTCCCCTTGAGCATTCTCTCCAGCTCGGGGTTTGAAAATGTAAAGAACCAAACATGACAAAAGTTAGGTAAATTAGAGGATAATTTGTGATTCGAGAAATATTTTTCATTTAGAACTTTTAAAACTTGTCAAAACTAAAATTATTATAATAACTTAGTATGTTCCTACCTGGACTGTAGCTTTAGGGATCCATGATAAAGCAATAAATACTTTCTCCTTAAAACGGAAGTTAGCAAAAGACATCAGTACAAAAGTGGATAGAATTCGAACACATAGTGCCAAACCCAAGGTAGCAAGGCACATGCCTATAACACATATAAACAAATGTAAAAAACAAAGCTATTTTTGCAATGAGAGAGGAATTTCTCTGAATTCTAAAATTTCTGAAAATATTTTGAGGCTGTTGTTTCATTATATCTATTTTTAATTAAAAACAGTAATTATAACGAGTATAAAACAAAGATGAGGGGTATAGGGTGTGTGTGTAGAGGTGCAGGGGTGTGCTGGGGTGTGCGTGTGCACTTGCTCAGCCTGAGGTTTGTCCTGTCTCTCTCGATGGCTTCTCTGTGAGACTTACTACTTTCCTATACTGGGAAGCCTCAGGGATCCTGTCTCTCCTCCCAGGGTGGCTGAGACTGCTTCTGACGTGGGTGCTGGGGATGGATCAAGCAGAGTCATAAGGATGGCATGACTAGTAATTTACCGGCCATGCCATCTCCCTAGCCTCTGTGGAGGCTCTGTCTAAAGTCTTAGATGAGGTCGTGGTAGGGCAACCATGAGAAGAAGGACTGAGACATGCCATTCTGTTCACTCAATGGAATGCGTTTACAGAAATGCAATCAGAAGCACCTGACAGTGTCTGGTGTTTCCTGTAGACTCTTTCTAGGGATCATGTGGGAGACAGGGTTGCCTTTGACTGAAACAAAGAAATGTACAAGGTGGGGGAAAAGAAAGAGGAAATGTGCTCACTGTCATCTCTGAGGGTCTTTAAAGCTCCTCAAATACACGGTATAAACAAAAATAAAGCAGTCATCACTGTAAAAATCTTGTATTTTCAACCTCTGCTCTATGCAGTCTTACCGATGGTTTTTGACTCAAGAGATTCAACAGATACTTCTGTTCCAACTAAGCCAAAAAGAAGTGGCTGAAAAACATTCCATGTGTTTGCAACAATTTTTTGGATTCCAACCTAGGGGAAAGAGAAATGTGCTTTAGTTATTATAGCACGTAAAGATTACTGCACTTCAGAGTTTTTATGGTTTTATTATTATTGTAGGCATAAACTTAGCTGCATTTCAGAAACTTAAAGCCATTTTTAAAACTTAGTAAACTGGGTCAGGTGAGGTGGCGCCGTGGTTAAGGGCACTGACTGCTCCAGAGGTCTTGAATTTAATTCCCAGCAACCACATAGTGGCTCACAACCATCTGAAATGAGATCTAATGCCCTCTTCTGGTGTGTCTGAAAACAGTGACAGTGTACTACTCACATATATAAAATAAATAAATCTTTTTAAAAAATAATAAACTGATGATACTTCATTTTTTAGGAAAAGGTTAAAACTTAACTTTTGAAAATTGAATCATGTGTTTGGTTAAGGATGCGCACATAGCTATACAGTATGCAGTCTCATCTCATCATTGTGTTCCAGAAAAAGAAAGTCTTTGGAGACCTAGTAATACTCAAAGCGAGTCCTATGGGTGGAGACATGGCATGTAGGATGAGAACAGGCACAGCTCAGGCAACTGTCTGGGCTTTCAAGGGCAGGAAACCGTCCTAATGACAATTCTGGAGCCAGCCCATGACACTGAAGTTAGATAGGTCGTGAGCAGGCAGGAAGAAAATACTCTGACACTTTCATAGCCCTGCTTCCCAAGACCCATGTTGACCATTTCAAAGTTGATTTTAATAACTCTCCCATTCTGTTGACTGGAGTATAAATACTGAAAATCTTCCCAAGTGATAATTTGCAGTATCTATTTTTAACCCAGAAATTCCATTTCTAGGAGTCCATTCCTACACAATACTTGTATATATAAAAAAGATAGATGAAGAAATCTGTTCATGGCTGTAATATTTTTATTTTAAAAATGAAATATATGTATATATGTGTGTATATACACACATAGTATTGCTTAAAATGATCTATTTATGGGAATAAGCTGAATATTTAGGGGGTAGGGACTTTTGCATTCATCTATGTTTTGATCTTTATACATATGTTCCCTCTTTTGTACCATGGTTTTTATGCCATCAGTTGGGTGGGTAAACTGTCTCAGTGGGTATAGCTCCTGCCACAAAGCTTGGCAACCTGGCTTTGAGTGCCAGGAAAGAAACAAGTGACTTCTGTAGGTTGTCCTCTGACTTCCATGCCCCTTCCCATAAATGAATGTGATGATGGTGGTGGAGGTCATACTAATGATGAAGCATAAATTAAACAAGTTCATCTAATGAAAGGGAAGGCAAACATAAATAGTGAGCTGAGTGAAGATCCCCGTTAGCCGACTTAACTCAAATACTAACTAATAGAATAGAATAAGAAAACAAAAACCAAACAAACCAAGGTAGTCTGAGGTAGAGATATGGTAAAATTTAGAAACATGTTCTCATGGATGAATTGTAGAACTAAAAATTCAAAGACTAAGATAATTCATAAGAGCCACATGATCAAATCACAAAACACTTGGGGAAAACCTTGGCGTGGGAACACAACTTCTGACTGCATTTAACTGTAGTTCAGAGTGGCTGTCCGCAAACCTAACTCCTCCATCCCTGCTCCTTACTTCCTGGAGGAATCGGAACACCTTCCAACCAGATGGAGGTGACTTCCTGAATACCCATTATATATTTCAAATTTCAGCTATTTTGTCTTTAAAAAAAAAAACCCTCACCTTCTCTTCAGCCCATCTTTTTGCTGCCATGAACGACAATACTAGTGTGACCAGTCCTCCAGATCCATGTAAGCCAATGTGCTGGCAGCCTAAGACAGCAGAAATACACATACTCAGAACTAGGAAGGCTCGCCTCTGCGTAAGTCTCTCCTAGAAATACACATTTAGAAGTTGTTTTACATCAAACATATAAGATGTGGCATATCTTTTTTTTTTAACCCTTTGCTACAATATTTGTAAAGGTTATATCAAATGATCAAATTGTTGAATTGATTTTCCATCAAAACTTCGGGCAGACGCAGAACCACATAATAATTCATCATGTGTGAGCCTTTTACCCTTTACACAGCTCTGACACCAACAGCAAAAGGCCTGCCAGACTCTACCTGCAAAGGGAGGAAACGAGTTCCTCCAAAAATGCCTTGTTAAAAATGAGTAGTACAAAAGATTGGGTAACTTTGATGCAAATTATCAAATTACAAGCTGAGGCAGGAAAATGACAACTGTTGAGTTCAAAACCAGCCTCAGCTGTACAGTGGCTCTGTCTCAAAATTACTGGCCTAAAACCCCTGTCAAAGGGAATGGAGGCAAATTTAAATCAGAAAACATGGAAGGATAAATGGGAACTTATCTCTATTTCAAAGATGTTTGAGAAAAAAAATTGGGAAAAAAGACTCAGAAAATTGTCAAGCATCAATGGCTGTCTTAGTGGAAATGTGGATGGATGGAAGGGAAATGAGGGTCGGTGGAAGGGAAATGTGGATGGGTGGAAGGGAAATGTGGATGGGTAGAATGGAAATGTGGATGGGTGGAAGGGAAGTGTGGATGGGTGGAAGGGAAATGAGGATGGGTGGAAGGGAAATGTGGATGGGTGGAAGGGAAATGTGGATGGGTAGAATGGAAATGTGGATGGGTGGAAGGGAAATGTGGATGGGTGGAAGGGAAATGAGGATGGGTGGAAGGGAAATGTGAACGGGTGGAAGGGAAATGTGGATGGGTGGAAGGGAAATGTGGATGGGTGGAAGGGAAATGTGGATGGGTGGAAGGGAAATGAGGATGGGTGGAAGGGAAATGAGGATGGGTGGAAGGGAAATGTGGATGGGTGGAAGGGAAATGAGGGTCGGTGGAAGGTAAATTAGGATGGGTGGAAGGGAAATGTGGATGGGTGGAAGGGAAATGTGGACGGGTGGAAGGGAAATGAGGATGGGTGGAAGGGAAATGAGGATGGGTGGAAGGGAAATGTGGACAGGTGGAAGGGAAATGAGGATGGGTGGAAGGGAAATGAGGGTTGGTGGAAGGGAAATGAGGGTCGGAAGGAAAACGGCAATCATTTTTCACTGTTCTCAGTAGTTTAATTTGCCAGATGAGGACACAGTGACATTAACTGAGAATGCTTGGAATCAACCACTTTTAGGCTCTGTTTTAGGCAGACAGTAGGCACCAGGGCAGCTCTGGAGGAGACTGAAGTATGGAATCTCACATTTCACGGGCCTTTCTAAAGTCATCTCAGGAAGCTCTGTACTACACCCATGCTGTAGCTCGGATGTGGTCTGTGCCCCCCAAAGCCCTCATGTTACACGTTTGATTGGGGTGGTGGCACAGGGCATGGTGGGAGTTCTGGAAGCCAGGGAAGCATACGCCTAAAGCAAGTTGTTGGGTTCTAGTCCCTCCCTTCTTTGGTTGTGCTCCAGTGTGTTGCAAAGGTACACTTGCCAGGGTGATGGGGCAGGTTCATAGCAGACTACAACTGCCAGAACCTTGCGTGTTACAGATTAAGCACCCCGGGAGTTCATTATAGTAATGGGAGGCTGACTAATGCACTAATGTTCTACAAACCATATAAGTTATTATTATTTACCTGATCTCCACTTGGAAAATACTGAACAAAAACTCCCATAACAATTCCTACCAGCACACCAATAAGAACGTCCCGCAAGGACGATAGGATATTGCTAATCACACTACCTGTAAAGGCACAAAACAAGAGAAACTTTTTACTAAGAAATATTTTCATGTACACTATACATTACAGAATACGACCTATGTGGTTCATGAGGAAGAATAACATTTCATAGAACAAAGTACAAAACTGGTTGTGGCATGTGTGAAAATATATTCAGATCTATCTGAAGTTAAATGTGTACTCTTAATAGTTTAATATAAACACACACCTAGAAATGTCCATTGTATAAATGGGTCAGAAAACAAAGAAATCATGTGTTCCTTCTTGACCTATCATGGACCTATCAGGCCATATAAAGGAGACAAGTACGGAACCAGTGACAGGGACTCTGGTCCGGGGTTGGTCATGCTGACAGTTTTGATATGCTCTATGCAAAATAAACCAACCATGTACACGTAGATGGGACAACTTACCAGCAAAACCATAAAACAACTGTATCCCACGGTTAATCCTAGACATAGACAAGCCAATTAGGTTTTCAGTATGTTTTCATATGAATAAATAATGTATACCCAGAGTCCACCCACATCTGTGCGCACACTTGTACACAACGAGACACAAAGAGAGCTCTAACATTCATCCTCCCAACATTAACCTATCAGAACTAAGAAACGAAACCGGGAAAGTCGTGTGCTCCCAAGTCAACGGTGACATACCAGTTCCATATAGTGAAAAGAAAAGGAAGGAACTTCCTTTGAGTAATATAAAAAAGAATAAAGAATAAATGTAATTAAGGAGGTGAAAGGTTGTACTGGTATTTACAAACATGGCTGATGGAAGTTATGGATACACATAAGTGGAAAATACATTCTTGCATGATTAAAAGATTGAATATAGTTATGATAAGCCCATACTAGCTGAAGAAACCTCTTGGGGCTATGTGATCCCTATAAAAAAAATTCAAGGATACTTTATTAGAGATGGAAAAGAAAATCCTAAAATTTACACTGAATGTTGAAGAATGGAGAAGAACAACATTCTAGTGCTTTTAATGCATGCGCCGTCTGACACTTTGTTCTTTTTATGAAGCACAGCTGGAGTTTAAGAAAAGGTATTCTAATACAGACTTTTAAGCACAAGGGTTAAGGCAAAGAGGGGTAAGTGACACCCAAGAACTTGGGTGTAGACTTCTTGAAGAAGACTTGCAGAAAGTGAAACCCGAGTGCGGGTGGGTAGGGACTGCTCGGAGGAGAGCTGCCAGCCCTGCTCTTGATTTGTACTGCTCTCACTATTTCATATGCTGAACAGTTTTCAGATGCGTCTTAGTGATCTGTGTCTCTTCTTTCACGTCTAATTCCAGCCTTTAAGCAGTAGTCATCCGCAAACAATCTAGATTTACTTTTCTCAATTCTGGAGAGCAAGAAGGCAAACATCACCAGCTTTGGAATCTGGTCTAAGTCTTTTCCTCCCGGGTCCTCTTTTCTGCAGTCTCCTGTGGAGGAAGAGCTCCAGTGATGCCTTTGGAAAGCGCCATAACAGCATCCGTGAGGACTGCTCACTCTCATCATTCCCTATAGGCCAAAGCTCAGACGTCACACTGTGAATTCTGGAGACATGTAAACTTTCAGACGACAGCAAGGGCTTCCTCTTTCATTTTAGTCGGAGGCATTTTCTTGTTCTTGCATTAGTTTGTCCACATAATCTTCACACTATGAACCCCTCATGTGACGACATTCTCCAATTCCAAGGGCCATACTTGCACTCTGGTAGGTGTGGTGTGTGCGTTTTTAAGTTTAATATCCATATTATACCAATATTTGCTTTTGCAGCTGGTAATTGTTAGTGTTACATCCAAGAAACCATTGCCAAGTTCAATGTCATAAAGCCTCTCCTTCATTTTACTCTTTCGTGGAAGGACATGAAGTCTCCCAGCACAATGTGCAGAGGATACTTTCCTTTCTCCATTAAAACAACAGTGGTGGCTCACACTGTTAATCTAGTACTGGGGAGCCTGAGACAGGAGAATTGCAGCAAGTGGAAGGCTAACCTGGGCTACATAGTGAGTTCCAGGCCAGCCTGGGCTAGGGAGTGAGGCTGTCTCAAAACAAACAAAATTAAAGCAGAAAGGAAAGAAAACACTTAGTCCAGGTACAGCTACTTTTACATAAGATAGTCATCCTATTATTATTTTAATAGTAAATATTGTACTCAGTTACAATTTTGTACAGGTTAGTAATTCTGAAGCAGTCCACTAACACTATACAATCGTTCAAAATGACAAAAAATAGTCCCAGATTTTTATGTGTAACTAGTCCTGGTTGTTTGATAGCCTTGACAAGTAAGGCAGTACAGTCCCTGCCAGCCACTTTAACAACAGCTATCCTGTCTCAAGACAAACTATTTTTTATATGAAAAGTATGTTTGTGATAATAAAGTTAGCAGCAAAGTCATTTAGATTATGTGTAGCAATGAAAGGCAAAAACTGGAGCTGTTAACAGGGCTGGAAAGATGGCTCAGCAGTTAAGAGCACTGGCCTCTTGCAGAGGATCTGGATTCAGTTCAAGGCCCCCCATGGTGGCTAATAACCACCTGTAACTCCAGTTCAAATGACCTAACACCCTCTTCTGGCTTCTGTGGGCACTGAACACATCGGGTGCACAAACACACATTTAGGCAAAACACACATAAACATAAAAATAAAATAAATCAATAAAAATAAACTTTAAAAAATTAGGACTGATGGGCTGGCTCAGCAGGTATAGAAGCCCTTGCCACGCAAGCCTGGCATCTGATCCAATGCCCAGGACCCAGGGGTGAAAGGAGAGGGCAGGGGATGGAGGGATGACTCCAGAGCTAGGACGGAGGCTGAAAGTTGTTCTTAGCATTCACAGTGGGTAGCACACATCTGCCTGTGACTGCAGTGCCACACCTAAGAGTTGTCTTTGAGCTCTGTGGGTATCCACATACGGGCAGCAAACATACACATAAAAAAAACCAACAAAACCTAAAATAAAAAAGGAGAAACCCAAGTCCTGAAAGTTGTCCTCTGACCTCTACACCTGGCCTGTGCATGCATCCCATATCCCCTACCCCTACCCCATCCACCACAGTAACAATAAAAGAAGTAATAAAGTAAAAAATAAAGGGGCCCAAAATAAAAAGCACAACTCCCCAATCCCTAATGGTGGGACTCTAACTGCTTAGATGCTGTCCCAGTGGATTGTAATACCATAAACAATTAGAGCCTGTTACTGGCCCCTCATTCCCAATGGTCAGTTTTAAGGACAAGTGGCCTTTTTCATTTATGACTTCAAGATAGTGAGTTGCCCTCCTGAACTCTATTAGAATACAATTGCACACATATGGCCCAGGAGGCAAGGCCAAAAAACTACTCTTAACTGTTACATAAAAGGACACACTCGCAAGAGCACAACTCTTTTTGAGAATTATCTTGCTGTGCTCGCTAGTAAATAATTTTATCTATATGCCTCAAGGCTTTTCTGCCAGTAGTATGGTCAATGTTCAGAGTTTTGTTTTTATAAGAACAATGGCAGAGGCCCTATTAGTAAAATACTAGATGGCAGGCCTGAGAAACGGATGTGGATCCTCTGCGTGTAAAAAGCTGGGCATCTCTAGTCCCAGGCCTGAGAAGGTGGACACAGGAGGATCTCTAGAACTCACTGGCCAGTCAGCCTAGCACAGGGAAGGATCCTGTCTCAACAAGTAAAATGGAGAATGACTGAAGAAAACACCTAATGCCAACCTCTGGCCTCCACAAGGCTACACATGCACATAAGTACACACTTAGACATGGAGACACACAGAAGAGTGGGAAACAGAGAGAAAGAGAAGAGAGGTGAGAGAGAGAAGGTTTATATAATAAGGCTGAGAAAGATATTCTTACCTTATGGGGATGGCAATTACAGATGTTATTCTTATCTTAATTTTCTGATTTAAAAAGAAGGAGACAGAGTCTAGCTGGCCTTGAACCCCTGGATCATGTGATCCCCTCCCCTTCTCCTAAAATGCTAAGGATGCAGGCATACTATCACATCCAGCTCTTTCCACACCACTTTTCAGACTAAAACCATCTTAATGCTTCTACCACACAGACAACTGAATTTTAAATACTGTAGATAATCTGCGCATTAATGCCTGTGGACACGTTCACCTTTGAAAATATTTTTAAACCTAAGAATTCCAAATAGCACTTTTGAGACCTGATTTTCTTGCTATGTGTTTTCCACCCAATTCCATGGTTGTCATCTCCGTCAACAGATTTTCAAAACTTCATAAATATGTCTTCAGGAGGGCAGCCTCTGTGCCTACCTATCTTCCTAATGAGCATGTCCTGTGTTAGAATGGCACCTTCTGGCATTCTCACCTTGGTCACTAGGGACTTTGTCAGCTTCTCACTGCCAGTCACCTCACAGACAGCACAGCAGCTATTTGGCTGGAGAGCCTGGTGCTTTCTGCACTTGATGCCACGAGTGTTGCCAGTTCCCCAAGCTCCAGGAGGGCCAAGGGGTCACTCCTCCTCCAGGTCTTGTCTAGAATTATCTTCCAACACCATGACTGCCAGAGGCACCATGGGCACAGTTACTGCCTTTTCAAGTCTTAGACCTGCTGGGAATGTCAGAAAGGAGCTTCCGAGATTCCCAAATGAGCAGCAGGCAGTGACCACAAGCAATGGTGCTGTTGGGAGTAGAGGCTGGGGCTGAGGGACTTCTGGCTATGACAGACTGACTTCATGATAAACTTCTTTCCAAAAAAGAAAATTGTGTCTGCCACTCCAACTCTGAAAAACAGAGCACTCAGTTTACACAAAAGGCATCTGCAATTTCATCCATGCAGAGTCCGAGGAGAAGATGCAACCTCCTTTGTATCTCACTTCAGCTCCCTGTACTAGACCAAGCTGAATTCTAGGTGCCAGTTGGGTTTCCATCTGTTTCCCCCTGAGAATGCTTCTAGCATATTGTCTTTCAGGGCCTCTGATCAACTGGAATTCCGGTGTACTCTCCTTGGCTGTGTGGACCTAACACTTATTGTGTCTAGGTCACCCCAGTGGGTTCTCAGCAGTGGTGAAGCCTGGGCACTACAGCACCCATGACAGTGTGGCCTCTAGTGATATGATGGTGGCTCTTAACACTTCACTGCAGTCTGGGCTCTCTGTGAGCCCAGTTTCTACTTTCACAGGATCTGCCCAGCTGGTCAAGACCGCACACTAGCTTGTGAATCTGAACTGGTGCATTAAGATTTTCGCCTTAACACTACCAAAAGGGCACACTGTTGGCCCAGCTTTGAAGGTCTGAATTGTCTTAACACCAAGGAGCATGTTATTAGGATGCTAAACAACAGACATCTGAAAAACACTTAGTCAATGTATTAGTAACACTATTACTACTGCTGCTTATAATTTAATAGTGAAAACTGACAAGATTCCAAAGCACCAAAACTAGATCAATGTCAAAGATGAAAATAAACTAGTTAGAAAAGTTCTGCACAAAAATGAAGTCATTTGGTTACATATTATTTTGGAGAATTTGTTGTATTTTTTAATTTTTAAAAGATCTACTGAAGCATCTTACCTGGTCAAGGTGAGTTTTCTATGAAGAATGAGGAGATATTAAAGTCTTGGTTAATAAACACAGAGGGAATGGCATAAACCCAGCATAAGGACTACAGAAAAAGGTAATTTTCTTATTTACCCGAGGAAAAGACTATGCTCAAGAATGTGTTGAATCCAGTGATGGCCACAATGTCGTCCATGCTGCTAGCTGCCACCAGCAAGGTCGGGATGCCTTTCTCAACACCATACCCATTCTCCTGCAACATTAGCATGTTGGGGACGACAACAGCAGGAGAGACAGCGCCTAGGACAAAACTGAAAGACAGACTTTGAGAACCCATCTGTCTGTCTAGGCAACTTTTGTTGTTCATTTCACAGGACATCATTATGCATTTGAGTGGAAGCCACTTCATGGTGATAGGGCACTGTGCATGTTATTTAGTGCTGGGTAAAACTTCACAAAGATGTGTCTTTTTTTTTAAGATTTATTTATTTATTTATTATATGTGTGTACACTGTAGCTGTCTTCAGATACTCCAGAAGAAGGCATCAGATTTTTGTTACGGATGGTTGTGAGCCACCATGTGGTTGCTGGGATTTGAACTCAGGACCTTTGGAAGAGCAATCGGTGCTCTTAACCACTGAGCCATCTCACCAGCCCCACAAAGACGTGTCTTAAGAAATTGGACTGAGCACAAATTGTAGGCCTCTCCTCTATCTAGCCTTACATCATTTAAAATGAAGATGTTACTACAATTAGAAAATTCATAACACAGCTAGTAGGCAACAGGACACTCCTCAAGGGATAAGAAACCAGTATTTCAAGTGTAATCGACACAGGAGGATTTCAGAAGGAAAACACAAGCCCAATGTGTCTAGCATTGCTGCAAAAGATACGTTACCCATATAAAGGCACTGTAACTGCACCACAGTGTATGCTCTAAAATACTTACATAGTGACTCTACCATTTCCTAATTTCACCAGCAAAACACATAGTTTCTCCACACCCTTGCCAATATTATACATACATGTAAGCCTAATGTATGCACAGAGATACATTTTTTAAATTTTGTTTTCTAATACTGAGAGATGACAAACATTTCAGATGTTTGTTGGCCATTTGTATATTTTTCTGTGGAGAAATGTCTTTGGCATACACACACACACACACACACACACACTTCTTTTAATGGAAACTTTTCATTTCTCTTTCAATTTTCTTTTTTTTTAAATTTTTAATATTTTTTATTACATATTTTCCTCAACTACATTTCCAATGCTATCCCAAAAGTCCCCCATAGCGCCCCCCCACTTCCCTACCCACCCATTCCCATTCTTTTGGCCCTGGCATTCCCCTATATTGGGGCATATAAAGTTTGCAAGTCCAATGGGCCTCTCTTTCCATTGAAGGCCGACTAGGCCATCTTTCGATACATATGTAGCTAGAGACAAGAGCTCCGGGGTTCTGGTTAGTTCATCATGTTGTTCCAACAATAGGGTTGCAGATCCCTTTAGCTCCTTGGGTACTTTCTCTAGCTTCTCCATTGGGAGCCCTGTGATACATCCAATAGCTGACTGTGAGCATCCACTCCTGTGTTTGCTAGGGCCGGCATAGTCTCACAAGAGACAGCTATATTTGGGTCCTTTCAGCAAAATCTTGCTAGTGTATGCAATGGTGTCCGAGTTTAGAAGCTGATTATGTGATGGATCCCTGGATACGGCAGTCTCTAGATGGTCCATCCTTTCATCACAGCTCCAAACTTTGTCTCTGTAACTCCTTCCATGGGTGTTTTGTTCCCAATTCTAAGAAGGGGCACAGTGTCCACATTTTGGTCTTCATTCTTCTTGAGTTTCATGCGTTTAGCAAATTGTATCTTATATCTTGGGTATCCTAAGTTTTGGGCTAATATCCACTTATCAGTGAATACATATTGTGTGAGTTCCTTTGTGATTGTGTTACCTCACTCAAGATGATGCCCTCCAGGTCCATCCATTTGGCTAGGAATTTCATAAATTCATTCTTTTTAGTAGCTGAGTAGTACTCCATTGTGTAAATGTACCATAATTTCTGTATCCATTCCTCTGTTGAGGGTCATCTGGGCTCTTTCCAGCTTCTGGCTTTAGTCTCTCACCATGAGCCCTCCAATTCTGGGTTTTCCACTGCAAGCTGAACCTTCACCAGTGGCCTCTCTTGGCCTTTCACAGTGCCAAGCTCTCCACAGGCCCTTCATGCAAAACCATGGTCGCCTGGGGAACTCTTACATATTACCAAGTTAAACTGTCTGTATGAGATGCAGCCTTGACCGTCTCTGGACCACAGCTTCTGTGTGCTGACACTTGGGAAATATGCTGAGATTTCCCACAGTGAAGCAGATCTCTTCTTAGTCACCACTGATTTCTCAGCCCCAGTGAGTGTGCCCTTTAACCCAGTAATCAGCATAAAGCAATGCTTTCACTTCAGTGGTTCTGGTCTCTCTTCGTCGCCATTGATTCTTCAGCTCTAGCTGATCATCTTAATAGAAAATATTACACCAATGGCCTAGGTAGAGTCTTTGCTTCCCTTTGAAACTTTACAAGCCAGGTCTCCACCATCTGTATCCCTTTCAGCATCCCCATCTTCCAAGATCCTTCAACAGTTCATCAAACTCTGAGCACCAATGGCTTTTCTAGCCCAATGTTCCAAACCCCATCCACATCCTCTCCCAAACACTAGAGTCAGGTTTGTCATAGTAATACTCCATGATACTGGGACACATTTCTGTCCTAATTTGGTTTGTACTGTTTGGGTAAATACCATGACCAAAAGCAACTTGGGGGAGGAAAGGGTTTTATTTAATCTTTTGGCTCATAGTCCATCATGGAGAGAAGTCAGGGCAGGAACTCAAGGCTGGAACCTGGAGGCAAGAGCTGATGAAAAGACAACGTTCACTGCTTGCTGGCTTGCTCCTCATGGCTTGGTGCATCTGATTCTTGATGCTATGCAGGACCACCTGTCCAGGGAGGTCACTGCCCCCAGTTGGGTTGGTCCTTTCTATATCAAGCATTCATTAGTCAAGAAAAGACCCCATAAACTTGCCTACGAGCTATATAATGGAGGAATTTTCTCAACTGATGCTCCCTTCTATATAACCCTATTTGTGTCAAGCTGACAAAAAGCATAGCCTGCATAAATCATGAAATATGAAAGTCTGTATCAGAGGAAAGGTAGATACTGTGCAGGGAGCAACCAGATCCCGACTTTTACCACAGATGTCCCCTAAATAGTAAAAATACACAGACTCGGCCACCAACACTCTAAGTACAGTTCTCAGATATCAGCAATTCATTTACAAAATGTAAAATCCAAATAGATATAGCTGAAGGGTCATTTAAAGCAGGAATAATTAGCAGGCAGAATTTTCCATTCAGTTCTATAAAAGTCTATGCAAACAAACTCTGTGGGTACCAGAAACGCACACAGTGCACAGACATTCATTAGGTAAGCATTCATAAAATAAAAATAAATACATCTTTAAAACAAATAAAAATCCACATTAAATGCACAAATATGTATGTGTATGCATACTACATTTTCTATAGAACAACAATGGATAATTGAAAGTTAAAAAAAAAAAAAGCTTTGCTGGGCCTGGTGGCACGCACCTTTACTCCCAGCTGTAGGAAGGCAAAGGCAGGCAGATCTCTGTGAGTTTGAAGCCAGCTTGGTCTACAGTGAGCATTCCAAGATAGCTAGGGCTCTTACACAGAGAGAGCCTGAGTTGAAAATACAAAAAGAAAAACAATAAATAAATAAATAAATAAATAACCCAGTTTTATAAGAGTATGGAAAAACAAAAATGCTTAGGAATCAACCTTAAAACCCAGTATCAAATTTACACTAAACACCTGCAAACTATAAAACATTGATTGAAAAATTAAGTAGGACTCAATTCAATAGATAGGTTAGGTCACCATCGTAGATTCTACACTGTGTAAGGTAACCAATTTCAAATTATCTATAGAGTCAACTCAATCACATTAAAAGTCCAAGAAGCTATTTTTAAATAATAATTGACAAACTAATCTAAAATGAGTGTGAAAATGGAAAGGACTCAGAATAATCCAATCCCGTAAAATACTAAATAGTTATTATATATAAGTATAAATAATGATTTTCTGGCAAAGCTGTTACGGTGCAGTAACTGGTGTGGGAACAACTATAAACCCTTGCAGAAAAGCAACGCAGGTGCACCTCGGCTCCTACCTCACAGAGCACGAGGAAAATTGCCTGACGGTGGCCAATGCACCTGCCTAAGCCTAAAAGCTTGTATTAGGAAACCTGTGATATTCTACAAATAGAACCAACCATAAAAGAAACAGAAAACTGAAATCAAATTTTAAATTTCCTCTTTGAGACACTGTTAAAAATTAATGGGCAGATTAGGAAGCCACATGCCGACAGAGACAAGACAGAGCCAGGCAGGAGGAAAGGATGCATGCTTTGCTGTGGTGCGCAGGGACAGGTGATACGTGGTATTCTTGAGCACTCCTGAGTGAGCGCTGCATCTTTTCCCCGCCAACACACAACTGTCAGGCCATACATACTGAGGTCACATTTAACCATGTCGTGACCCACGTGTGTTTCTAGGTAGCATGTTGTATATCACCACTGCTCACTTTACTTGCTTATTTAAAACAAACAAATGTTTTGTCTTGTAAACTTAAAAAAAAAAAAAAAAGAAATCTGAGCCAGGTGGTGGTGGCACCATGTCTTTTTTACCAACACTAGGGAGGCAGAGGGTGTAATCTCTGAGTTTAAGGCCGGCATGGTCTGTATTTCAAGACGGCCAGGCTACACAGAGAAACACTGTATGGAAAACAAAGAAAGAAATCTGAATGTTTTCTACTTTCAACCTTTTAACTTAAACATTTTCAGTCTTCATTTGACATATACTGGAAGAAAAATATCAAAATGTAGTTTCTCCTCAAATAATATTCTAATTTCCTTAATATGCTTTTTGACTAAAACTTCCTTAATCTGACTTGAAATGTCAACTTATGATAAGTGTTATTCACACACGTACAGCGCTGAGCATGGAAGCCGTGTGTTCAGACTACAATATACTCACTACAGGCTGTATAACTTGAAGCGATTCATCTAACTATCCCATAACTGTTTCTCCATCTGTAAAACTGAAATAATGTGAGACTGAAACCATCATGACAAAGATAAAGAGGGGCTAACATGTGAGAAGCTCACAGAAGAATCAGCAAATTCTTCAAAAATGTTCATTCCTTGCTGCAGTAAGTTCGGGATATAAAGCGAAACGCTAACCATTTCCCATGGTAATTTCTCGTGTCTGAGATGGGTACAACCTCTGACTGGAGAGACGGGGTCCTCTTCTTCTGATGTGGCACTGTCACTTAGAGAAGCTGCCAGGTGCTTCCTGTGTTCAAGGCAATGAGCCTTGAATGCTGTGTCTGAAAGTTAATAGCTTATAGACAGAATTTGAAACCATAGAAGTTACAGGAGAATGAGAAGGTCTCATACTGGCCCTATATCATTCCTATACTTAAAGGCTGGAAGAGAGAAAAGGATGACTGTTAGAGAAAACAGGAAGGAAGGTTTGGCAAGTTAGGGACTATTATGGACTGAACTGTGTCCCTGATCTCACAAAACCACATGCCAAGCTGACCAGCAATGAGACTAGATTCAGAGAGAAAGCCTTTGAAGAACCAGTAACAGTTAAAGGCATTCATAAGTTAGGTGGACCTGGATCAAAGAGGCCCAGTATTTCATCAGAACAGGAAGAGACCACAAGGATGTCTACAATGAGAGGACAGGGCATGGAAAGGCACAGAAAGATGGTGGCAATCTGAAAGCCAGACAGAGAGGCTGAAAGAGAAATCAAACCTGCCAATATCTTCATTTTAGCCTTCCAATCTTCAGAACTTTGAAGAACAAATTTCTGTTCTTTTAGTCACTATTTAGCTAGTTATGGAAGGAATTAAAGCAAGTCACATATTAGAAGGAAAAATTCGGATTGTATATCCTAGATGAAAGACTGGTCTAGACATAAACATAGAGACCTGGAGAGATGCTCAGTGGTGAACAGCACTGGCTGCCCTTCCCAAGGGTCTGGGTTGAAACTCCAGAATGTACAAGGCAGCTCACAATCATATGCAACTCCATTTCCAGGGGATCTTGACACCCTCTTCTCACTTCTGTGGATGTAGCATGCATGTAGTGCACGGATATACATGCAGGCAGAACACTCATACACATAAAATAAAAAAGAAATCATTTGAAATTCAGTAAGAAATCAATGGACAACATTTTTAAAACTGGCGAAAGATTTGACTGTCATTTTACCAAAGCAGCTGTATGGGCAGTTCCAGTACCTACAGCAGGGCTTAGTGCAGGTGCTTATTAATTAGAGAAACAGAAGCTAAATTCCACACAGAGAGTCACTCATGGTCTCTAAGAAATGTTATGAGTGAGTCGGCAGTGTCAGTGCAGAGGCCATGGCACCCTGGTAACTTTCAGCTGAAGGGATAACCAGAAGGCACGTCAAGTGGCTGTGCCTTACACGTGGCTGTGCTTTAATTTATACATGATAAAAACATGCTAGGAGTGTAGCTGAGTGACAAAATCCTTGCCTCATATATTTGAGGCAGTGGGTTTGATTTCCAGCACAGACTTATGTGTATGTGCATATGTATGCATGTATGTATGCATGTATGCATATATGTATTAGGGTATTTCACAGTTAAAGTGTGAAATTCACTACATTTAGCAATAAGTATGCAATGAGTGATCGTTTTAAAATTTTGGCTGGAATGTGTAAGTGGATACAAGAGTTAATGAACTGAAAATGAAAATAAGCTACGAGCTATGGACAATACTTCCAACTTGAAGGATTTTAACACAAGGGAATGGATAATAGAGAAGATTGATAGGGCTCTTTGTGCTGACAGAAAAGGTCGTTTTACATTTTAATGCTCTGAGAATAGAAGCATTTTTATTTACATGCCCATTAATAAAATCTCTCACATATATAATAAATATATGTATATGTGTACAAATACATATGTACACACAATACAATAGTGTACATACTAAAACACAGACACACAACAGGAGCAGGAATAAGATGAGGGACTATACACTGTACTATACTATTTGACACTATACACTGAGGAGCTAAGAATGTGTGAGTAACTGACAGCAGATTTTTTCAGAGATAGAACCTTGATCTGTACCCCTGACTGGCTACTGCGTCAGCCTTCCTAGTGTGGGATGGCGGGGAGAGGGGGTGCCACAATGCCCAGCAGCATTTGGTAGATATGGAACATGACTCTATCTTTGATCAATTGATTTTTGAGGATTCTTTTTTTGTTTGTTTTTCGAGACAGGGTTTCTCTGTATAACCCTGGCTGTCCTGGAACTCACTTTGTAGACCAGGCTGGCCTTGAACTCAGAAATCCGCCTGCCTCTGCCTCCCGAGTGCTGGGATTTAAAGGTGTGCGCCACCATGCCCGGTGATTTTTGAGGATTCTTGCTCACCCCTAATAGAATGAATTTAATGAAGAACCTGGCTATACAATATTCAGAGTATCTAAAGCTTTAATCAAAAACATATAGCTGTGTAACCTCATGTTATGAGGAAAGGAAAAAAATATTACCCTAGTAGGAACCCCCATTGCCAAGGAAAGTTCATAATGAAGTGGGAGAAGAGAGCGGCTGAGCACGCTTCTAGGAAGCATGGACCAAATGACAACCGCAGACAGACTCCCTTCAGATGCTTCAAAGCCTGAAACAGAAAGGTTGCATTTAGATCAATTAGAAAGGCCAACAAGACAATTACTTAGGCAAACTTTATAGCACACCATTTCTTGAAGGGATAGCAATTCACCCTTGATAAAGTACATCTATATCACTAATAACCTATAGTCACCAATAATCTATAGTCACCAATAATCTATAGTCACCAATAAAGATTTACCTCTCTAATTACTTCTACCTCCTTTAATTTTCCCATTGTACATTACAGTGACAATATCCCATTGGATTTTCCCCACCAGTTAATTGGTGGTGAACTATTTAATAGTAATAATAAAAAAGACTAACATGTTAAAAGTAAAAAGAAAAATTCAATATATTTCAAAAGGAAAAAATTTTCTATTTTCTTTATGGCTCAATCATCACTAGCAATAATTATTTACCCTTTTGGTATAAATTCACTAACTCTATATATACAACTCCCACATTTATTTCTGTAGCTATTATGTCCATGACAAGTCACCTTTCAATAATTCAAACAGATTTCTGATCTCCAGATTATAGTATTTTAAGAAATATGTTAAATGAGCTTTTACATTAATATAAAGTTAATCATGAACATATTTATACATAATCATAAAACAAATTATTGAACTTTTTGATCTTTTTGAAAACAGAGAGGAAAGGAAGCTTTTACAGGATTACTCCATCCTTTGTTAACCGGAAGAAAACAGTGCCTATGGGATAGCCTCTCAGTTAACTACTAGTAGTCTTGCCTAAGGCACATCTATTTCTATGCACGTTACTAAAGATGACAACTAATAGAGGTCTTATATCATTTATACAAAGATCTCTCTTCATATAAATGCTGATGGCTGGAAATAGAAATTATGAAACCAACATTTCGTCAAGTCTTGGATCTTTATCTTAGTTTTACATGTAGACTCAGAACAGCTATACCAAAAATCTTGCTTCTTTTCATTTCTGTAATTTTCTAATATGTCAAAGAATTTTTACTCAAAATTGAATAGGAAACTTACCTGTGGATCCAGTCCAAGCCCAGCTCGTACTAGGATAATAGTAAGGGCAGTGTTTCTTAAAGCTGAAGACCATGAGGTAGGAATATGGACAAATTCATAAATAATCGGAACATTCCTGATGATGAAACCAGCCAGTAACATCCCTAAGGCAGGAGGGAAGGAAGGGAAAAGAAAGTAGAAAACATAGTATATCTGATTAAGCTGATTTTTCCAAGACAAAAACACGGGGTAGGTTGCATACAAGCAAAAGTTGTGCATGGCTAAAGGAATGAAAAGCAGACACATGCAGGTGTGGTGCAGGTGTGGTGCAGGTGTGGTGCAGGTGTGGTGCAGGTGTGGTGCAGGTGTGGTGCAGGTGTGGTGCAGGTGTGGTGCAGGTGTGGTGCAGGTGTGGTGCAGGTGCGGTATGGTTAGCAATGCAGTGATGCCAGGACACAGACATCAAGGGTGAGAGTGAAAATGAGAGGCAGAGGTCATATCCTGCAAGGCTCCTCCGCTTTGGCAGAGTCAGGGGCTGAGAAGATTTTATAAAGGAATTGATACAAGAGTTGCAGTTTTTATGTGTTGATCTTGGGGAATTAGCCAGTGATTAAACAGGCCACAGACACCAGTAAGAAGGCTATGTTATTGTTCATGGAAAAGTTGGAGACAGAAGTTATGGAGAAAGGGGTAGAGAGTCAGTAAATATTTAGAGATTGGGATGCAAGGGTATCGTGGACATGTTAAGAGGCACTGAGACAATCTCTTCAGATGGTGCTTTGCCTACTTAGACGTCTTGGTTATGAAGAAGATATGAGACCTCAGAAAAAGTGCTGCCACTAACTTTCCTGTCCACCTGCAGATCACAGAGCACTAAGATGAAGAAGTGATACAGGAGTGTCAGATTGACATATACAAGATGCTCAGACACAACAGATGCTCAAGCTCACACAGCTTATACAGTACTCACAGGGCATGCAGGGGTGCAATGTTTTAGTTCCACGACATGGACAAAACTTAAGCCTTTTCTAAATTTTCTTCCTTCTAGAATGCATTTTAAACTAATCTTACAACGACTTAAATAATAAACCAATGTCAATAATATATTCAGAATCTTCAAATTACTTTTAAAAATAGACTAAAAAGATCTGTGTGTAGAGCATAAATCTATACAGAAAGCTATATATACATATACAGTAAATGTATATAATTAGAAGTTAGATACTTTATTAAATAAAATTATATATATATACATATATATATATAGTTCAAACAGAAAATGATCAAAATTTACAAATTATCAACAAAGAATACAGATGATTATACACTTACCAATGAGAGGTGGGAGGGGAGGCACTACAGGTATTCTAATGACTTCTAAAATTTTACCCCCAAGGAAAGCACTGTAAAAAATAACTACAAGTCCAAACAAATTTCCACCAGGGAGAACTTCTTGACCTATAAGGGCCCAGAGTAGAGTCCATAGTGCAATGAGTGCAGCTCCTAAAATATAAAAAAATTACATCTATATAGATATAAGTACATGTACCAAACATGAATTCTACTAACTATATTAATATGCAGACTAACATAGCTACTCACAATGTTGATTAATATTACATACTGGCATAATTGAAGGATAGTTGTTAAGATATATTTCAGAGGCCCTATCAGTTTATAGGACAAGTCTTAAACAATTTTCTGAAAGCATTTTAAGGAGCCAGGTAAAAGTACTTGCCATAAAGCCTGATGATTTATGCCAATCTTTGAAACCCATGTAAATACTGAAGGAGAAAATCAGAACCTATGCCACAAGACTGTTTGCTGAACTTAGCATATGTTCCATGGCACATCTGTCCTCTCATTACACATGCACGTGCATACACGCATGCACACACATACATGTGCCCCAAGAGAGACAGGGAAATAAAATATTTCAAACTCTATGTGAATGTTTTTCATTGTAGTGTTGGGAACTCAACCTATGACCTCACACATGTTGAGCAAGGTATCTACACTCAATGGTATCCCTGAACTCTGTAAGGCACTAAAGGTTTCTTGTAATAGCTAAGTATTTCTCTGTTCGTTTCTGGTCTTAAGGTAGGGTTTGACTTTGTCACCTAGGCAGGCTTCCAAGTGTCCTCTTTTGCCTCTGCCCCTAACAGCTGTCATGATGGCCCACACAATAAAGCTAAGTCATTAAGAAATGTTATGACAACATGTTGAGATTTTCTTAAGTTTTAAAACAACCTGACTGGCTATGATACAAATTCTCAACTAAATTCATCATCACAATGGCAGAGCAAATTTTTTTTAACATGAGCTTATAAACCCTTGACCTAAAAAATATTTATTTGGGTAATATTTTTGTTGTTGTTGTTGTGTGTGTGTGTGTGTTTCTTGAGACAGGGTTTCTCTGTGTAATAGCCCTGACTGTCCTGGAACTCACTCTGCTGACCACACTGGCCTTGAACTCACAGATATCTGCCTGCCTCTACCTCCTGAGTCCTGGGATGCAAGGCCGCCACCACCCAACTGTGTGTGTGTGTGTGTGTGTATTAGAAAGAACAAAGCCTGGGGCAAAAATGAACCTGTATATTGTGGGAATAATTATAAGGCACTTTATGCACAGGAAGTATTGGTGGACATGGTGAGTAAATACTTAGAGCAGAAGTATTGGTGTTACAGAGCTAAGGAGATGGGTCAGCATGCAAGAGTGTTTGCCATGCAACTCTAGCTGCCTGATTGATCTCCAGCACCCAAGTCAAAATGCTGCAAGCTGTGGTTTATATCTAATCCCAGCACCAGCACCACTGAGGGGAGATGGGGGTTGGAGGCAGGAGAAGGAGCAGAAAGTTTGCATAGGCAGTGCAGTGCAGAGAAAAGAAGATACCTTATCCCAAGAGCAGGTAGAAGGAGAGAACTGACTCCCCTCAAATTGTCCCCTCACCTGAACAGAATGTCCCTCCAAACCATCAGGTGTCCATCAACTAAGTTAGGTAACAGGGACACAGGAAACCCAGGAGCAAATAAACCAAACAACAATGACAATACACACAAATGAAAGATGTTAGGTGCTGGAAGCCAAGGGTCAGAAGGATCTCACAGTTCAACAAGAGGCAGGCAGAAGAGATCTTAAGAATTCCTAGCTTGGGGGCTGGAGAGATGGCTCAGCGGTTAAGAGCACTGACTGCTCTTGCAGGGGTCCTGAGTTCAATTCCCAGCCACCACATGGTAGCTCACAACCATCTGTAATGGGACCAATACCCTCTTCTGGGTGTGTGAGAGGACAATAACAAGTGTACTTATATAAATCTTCAAAAAAAAAAAAATCCTGGCTTTTGCCGTATATACTTCTTCTAGCATGCTAATATATTCCTTCTAGCAAGGCTATAGAATGTATTTCACAAAACTTTATTAGTTCCATATTTACTGAATAAGAAAGCACTTCTTTTAAAATTAATCTATTTATTATTCTGTCCAACATCATATGTAGAATATTCAAAGCAAAGGAGCAAGGTCTGATTAGGTGAAGGGGGGTTGGAATATGAAGAAAATCAAGCAAGCTAGGTCCTCATGGCAGATGGGACACACACAACTGAACTATAACAAAATTAAATAGCACCAATGAACACACAAAAATCAGTAGTCTTCCTATATGCCAACAGAAAACATGCTGAAACCAAATCGTGAAAAATAGTTCTGTTCATAACTACTGCAAAAAATTAGAATAAATCTAACCTTTAAGAAATCAAATAACTCAATTAAAAAAATTAGTTACTGAAATGAGTCAGAAGTTATCAAAAGCTCCCTAATGATCAGTGAAATGGGAATAAAGACTACATTAAAATTTCATCTTACCCTAATCAGAGTGGTGCTCACTAAGGAAACAAATAACAACAAATGCTAGTGTGGATGCAGACTGAGGGCAACTCCTTCTCTGTTGGCAAAAATGTACAGTAGTCCAGCTGGTGTGGAAATCAGCATGGGGCTTCCTTAAACAAACTAAAAGCCAATCAACTATATGACCTGTCTTAGTCAGGGTTTCTATTCCTGCACAAACATCATGACCAAGAAGCAAGTTGGGGAGGAAAGGGTTTATTCAGCTTACAATTCCATACTGCTGTTTATCACCAAGGAAGTCAGGACTGGAACTCAAGTAGGTCAGAAAGCAGGAGCTGATGCAGAGGCCATGGAGGGATGTTATTTACTGGCTTGCTTCCCCTGGTTTGCTCAGCCTGCCCTCTTATAGAACCAAGACTACCAGCCCAGAGATGGTCCCACACACAAGGGGCCTTTCCCCCTTGATCACTAATTGAGAAAATGCCTTACAGTTGGATCTCATGGAGGCATTTCCTCAACTGAAGCTCCTTTCTCTGTGATAACTCCAGCTGTATCAAGTTGACACAAAAATAGCCAGTACAATTGACCCCTTGTCAACTTGACACACAAACACATCACTAGTAAACCTTAACCCTACATTCTTATTCATCCCCAAGGTCTAAATAAGTTTAAATGTCCCACAGTCTTTACATATTCTTAAAATTTCAATCTCTTTAAAATATCCATCTCTTTTAAAGTCCAAAGTCTTTTTACAATTAAAAGTCTCTTAACTGTGGGCTCCACTAAAATAGTTTCTTCCCTCAAGAGGGAAAATATCAGGGCACAGTCACAATCAAAAGCAAAAATCAATCTCCAATCATCCAATGTCTGGGATCCAACTCACGATCTTCTAGGCTCCTCCAAGTGCTTGGGTCACTTCTCCAGCCATGCCCTTTGTAGCACATGCATCGTCCTCTAGGTTCCAGATGCCTGTACTCCACTGCTGCTGCTGCTCTTGGTGGTCATCTCATGGTGCTGGCATCTCCAAAACACTGCATGACCCCTTCAGGCCTGGGCCGTCAATTGCAACTGAGGCTGCACTTTCACCAATGGCTTTCCATGGCCTCTCACAGTGCAGAGCCTCAGCTGCTCTGCATGACCCCTTCATGCCTTCAAAACTAGTACCACCTGGGTGACCCTTACACATTACCAAGTCCTGCTGCAGCAGGAGTACAAACTTGGCTATCTCTGGAACACAGCCTCTTTGTGCTTTCAGAAAACACTTCCCAGAAGATGTCACCTCAATAATGCTGGTCTCTTCTTAATCACCACTAATTTCTTAGCTCCAGCTAACCAGCACCAATAGTCCCAGTAATGCAAAGTTTTTGCTTTAGTAGTTCTGGTATCTTGCTAATCACAGCTGATTCTTCAGCCCCAGCTAACCAGAACCACAGAATCTTCACAATCCAAAATAGTAATGGCCCTGAAAAGAGTCTTTAATTTTCCCTCTGAAATTTCACAAGCCAAGCCTCCATCTTCTGCACTGTTCTCAACATTATCTCCCAAGCTCCTACACAACATCTGACAGAGCTCTTAACAACGAATGGATCTTCAAGCCCAAAGTTCCAAAGTCCTTCCACAGTCCTCCCCAAAACATGTTCATGTTGTCACAGGAATACCCCACTCCTGTTACCAATTTGTCTTAGTCTGGGTTTCTATTCCTGCACAAACATCATGACCAAGAAGCAAGTTGGGGAGGAAAGGGTTTATTCAGCTTACACTTCCATACTGCTGTTTATCATCAAGGAAGTCAGGATTGGAACTCAAGTAGGTCAGAAAGCAGGAGCTGATGCAGAGGCCATGGAGGGATGTTATTTACTGGCTTGCTTCCCCTGGTTTGCTCAGCCTGCCCTCTTATAGAACCAAGACTACCAGCCCAGAGATGGTCTCACCCACAAGGGGCCTTTCCCCCTTGATCACTAATTGAGAAAATGCCTTACAGTTGGATCTCATGGAGGCATTTCCTCAACTGAAGCTCCTTTCTCTGTGATAACTCCAGCTGTGTCAAGTTGACACAAAACTAGCCAATACATGACCCAACTACATCACTCAGGCATTACCCAAAGTAATAGAGGCCAACATATCACAGAGAGACCTGCATAGCCATGTTTATGGCAGCACTGTTCACAAGAGCTGAGTTACGGAACCAACCTTAGGGTCCAACAGCAGAGGAATGAGGAACAGGTAACAAAACAAAATATATAAAGGACGAAGTTGCCATTTGCAGAGAGATGGATGTAGTTCAAGACAACCAACTGAATCTCAAAAAGAAAACCACATGCCACCTTTCTCTCATCTGTGGATTATGGATTTTATGTAGATAAACACAATCATATATGTGCATATGATAGGAAAGTAGAAACCTAACTGTATAGCGCCACAGGCCAAGTTTGGCTCTAATGTTTCCTATTTCTTCTCTCCTGCTTTCTTTGGATGCCATTACTTTCTTTTTCTGCTTACTCAGGTGATGGTTTTTATTAATTTTACTTATTTTTAATGTTTCCTGAATGTGCATACTTTATGCACTACTTTGTTACATCCTATAAGCTTTGATAAACTTCATTTTCATTTTCATTTAAAGTATTTTTAATTTTCCTTGAGTTCCTCTTTCATACAGTGTTACATCCCTCCATGAGTTTGAGTTGTGTTGTTTTGTTATTAATTATTTTAGGAATTTTCAATTGCCTTTATTATGACTTTTTAAACTTCATTATTGCATAAGAATATATCATTTTATTCTTTCAATATGGTTTCATAGTATAGTTTTGATTTGCAGTTTCCATATAGATAAAAATATTGACCATTTTTCATCTATTTATTGGCCATTTATATTTTTTTTATTTGAGAACTATGTGTTCAACTCATCTGTTCATTTGTTGACTAGATTATTTGATTTTGGCATTTAATTTTTAAAATGTATATATTCTCAATACAATCCCTTTGGCTGTATAACTGGCAGAGATATTCTCTCATTCTGTAAGTTGTCTCTTCGCTCCATCATCTGTTTTTCTTTATTGTAGACAGCTTTAAATTTCATGTATTTCTACTGCTCAGTTCTTGCTAGATCTCCAGAAGTGTCGGTTCCCTTTTCAGAAAGTTCTTGCCTATGACTAAATCTTAAAGTGTTTTCTTTAACATGCCTAGCACTTTCAAAGTTTCCAGTTCTTAGATACAATTTCAAGTTATTTTTTACACAGAGAGATATAGACATGGTTTCATTCTTCTACATATGGATATGTAGTTTTCTTAACACCATTGACGGTTTGATGAAGCTATCTTTTCTCTGTGCTCATGGCACCTTTGTAGAAAATTGGATGGTTAGAGCTATGTGTGTTTATTTCTTGCTGTCATGCTTTCCTGCCATGATGGACTCTTATGCCTGGGACAGCTCACCAACTCTATTGCACTGACTTATGTAATATACTTGTACAATGATGGGTAGTAGAGTAGCTCTGCTTATAGCCATATCACCACAAATAAGGAGCTGCAATATAGCACAGTGGCTCCAACGTCACAGGTGACATCAACTGTAGCACAACCACAGTCTAACAGGACCATACTTGTATAGAGTTCATCACTGACAGAAAGAAAGCCAGGACTCCACACATGACTGGAATCAAGTACTTGTGGGGTTTTCTGTCTTTTGCTCATATAATTGTTATTCATACCACACACACATATAAGGTGTAATTATTGAACATACTGTATTTTTAATAAACTTATTAGATAAGGAAAATAAAAAGAAGTTTTAACCTTCAATCTTTTTCTCCATTCTGTAGGTCTGAGTTGCTGTCCTATATAAAACTGCCTTCTATCTGAAAAGCTCCTGACAGATGTTGCCAGGGAAATCCCTTGACAATAGTGTATCTTCACCTTTTTTTAAAAATAAAAATCAAAAGATGATTTATTCACCCTTAGTTTGTGAAAGATAATTTCACTAAACATGGAACTCTGGATTGATGTTTATTTTTCTTCTCAACATTTTAACCCCTTCTCTCCATTCTTCTCACATCATTTCTGAGGATGGAGGACACACATTTTATTTGTACTCCCAGACAGGTAAGGCTTCTTCTTTGTCTTATTCAAGGTTTTCTCTCCGCCTACTAAGGTTTTAATGATCATACTGTTAGGTGTAGATGGATTTACCCCCCGTGTTCTCTAGTTATTGACTTATAGATATTGTCTACGTAGTCCTGGCTGTCCTCTAAATCACAGAGACCTACCTACCTCTGAATCTCAAGCGCAGGGATTAAAGGTGCAGTCCCATGTTGTGCTCTTTTTAATGTGCTTTGCCTATGAGTTGGTGTCTGACATTTGAGAAAATAATCAGTCATGACTTCTCAAGAATGTCATTGGTTCCTTTCCAGAATTCTTCTCTCTTGACATTCCCAATTTACATATAATCTTACAGTCTCCCTTTAGTTCTTAAACATTTGCTCATTTTCAGCTTTTTTTTGTCCTTGCTCTTTAGTTCTAGAAGTTTATTGTCACATGTTTTCATGTATAGGCTTTTGCTTCCACTTAGTCTACTAGTGACCCAATCCAAATTAAGTATTCATTCCTCCAGTGTCCTCATCTGCGCTATTCCTTCCCTATGATTTTTATCTCTTAGCTTACAACACTCAAATATTTTTCACATATATTCTAGCATATTAGCCATACTTGGTTTAAACTCACAGTCCCAGAATTCTAGCATTCCCACTCTAATGGTTTCTCTTCCTTCAAAAACGTTGCCATTAAAAAATAGACATAGATACAATTTACAAAACACATGAAACTCAAGAAGAAGGGAAGACCAAAGTGTGGATACTTCGCTCCTTCTTAGAATGGGGAACAAAATACCCATGGAAGGAGTTACAGAGACAAAGTTCAGAGCCGAGATGGAAGGAAAGACCATCCAGAGCCAGCCCCACCCAAGGATCCATCCCATATACAATCATCAAACCTAGACTCTATTGTATATGCCAGAAAGATTTTGCTGACAGGACCCTGACTTAGCTCTCTCTTGTGAGGTTATACCAATGCTTGGCAAATACAGAAGTGGATGCTCACAGTCATCTATTGGATGGAACACAGGGCCCCTAATGAAGGAGTTAGAGAAAGTACCCAAGGAGCTAAAGGGGTCTGCAACCCTATAGGAGGAACAACAATATGAACTAACCAGTACCCCCCAGAGCTGTGTCTCTAGTTGCATATGTAGCAGAGGATGGCCTAGTTGGCCATCAAAGGGAGGAGAGGCCTTTGGTCTTCTGAAGATCATATACCCCAGTACAGGGGAATGCCAGGGTCAGGAAGCAGGAGTGGGTGGGTTGGGGAGCAGGGTGGGGGGAGGGTATAGGGGGCTTTGGGGATAGCATTTGAAATGTAAATGAAGCTGGGAGTGGTGGCATACGCCTTTAATCCCAGCCCTTGGGAGGCAGAGGCAGGCGAATTTCTGAGTTCGAGGCCAGCCTGGTCTACAGAGTGAGTTCCAGGCCAGCCAGCAAAAAAAACAAAAAAACCAAACAACAACAACAACAACAAAAAAAAAACCCAAAAACCGAAAAGAAAAGAAAAGAAAAGAAATGTAAATGAAGAAAATATCTAATAAAAAAATAGACATAAATTTTAACAGAAAGGTGAGCATGCTCTAGTGTGGAAGAAGACCAGTTATAAATAAGCCTTTGCTAACATGGTCCAGAGTGGAGGTGAAGCACTGCTGGCCCTAAAGCTCTGTCTGTTAGTGTGTCCCTTCCTATGTACACTGTGAATATTGCAACAGTGTCCCAAATGTTGGTTTTTTAAAAGTCCCTTAATTGCTTCAGTCTGACCAAAGGATGCTAGAGATGTGTATTTTCTTTCTAGACAGATGAATAAAGGTGGCTGGAATTGAATCCCCTTCCCTTAGGTTGGTTAAGCAATAGTAAGCAATGGTTAGACTTTAGTACATTTACTGTTTCTGGACAGGGTCTCTTTATAGATCCCTAGCTGACATCCATTTCCTTGAGAGCAGGCCACAGTAAGGGCAGAAGACAGAGCTGTAGTTCATAATGATTGTTCTCCCTCCTGTTAGTTGGTTCTAGAAGTTAAGTTTAACAAGTCTGCAGGCCACTGTTTTATGCCTGGGCCTGTCCGGTCTCTAAGTTGTCTACAATTAACAATCACAATTCAGGTTTCCTTATGCGCTGCTGGTTCCCACAGAGTTTTCTACAGAAAATTATGATTCACTACATCTGTCTGTGTATACATACAAGCTTTGGGGCAGCAGTTTAGATCTATATGGATCTAAAGAGACTTAATTTCAGGGTTTTTTTTTAAATTTGCTGTTATGTTAAAGCATATGTAAGATCCTTACCTACAGAATCAGAAATAGAAAGTAACACCACAAGTACAAACCAATGACACTTTCAGGGTGAAGCAGAACTGGTCAGTCCTTTAGTGTTCCTGTCACTGACCTCTGACTGCTCTGCCATGCCACCTGGCTGAACACTGGCTTTCTCTAGTTTATAAGTGCATACACAACTATCTATATGAATTTTAAAAATTATCTGCACAAAAACAATAATAAATTATATACAGAAAATTGGTTTTTAAAAGTACAAAAATGATAGCTGTCACTTCTGTCATGCCAATAATTTGACATGTATACACATGCAGAAAAAAAGTTCAAATTCAGTCATCTGAATGCTAATATGAACAAACCACCACTAAGTTTTCATAATGACAGAAGAGATATATTGCCAATACTTCACAGAACACTTAATTATTCTCTGCATGTATAAAGGCTGGTTATATTAGTGTTTGTTTTACTTAATTAGAAGTATGTCTTAAGCCAGCAAACATCAAATGCACTAAAATTCACTACAGTTCAGGAATCTCTGACTTGATATAAAGACATCCAAAATATGCAACCGTAAGAATTCCAGAAACACTTATTACCACGCAATAGTTAAGCTAAAAGCTGCACAGAAATCCAGTTGAAAAAGCCGACTCTGATGTGTATAGCGCTCAAAGGTCGGCAATGGGCTCTCTCAACACAACAGACTTAGAAAACATATTCTCTTGCTGATATAATTCAAACCTTCAAATAGAGGAACAAGCCATCTGTCCTCCATAACAAGGGATCAGCTCTTTACAGCAGGTTTTATTTTTTTGTTTATTTGTTTGTTTTTTGTCTGTTCTTTTTTCTTTCTCCAAAGTTTTTCTGTGTGGTTCTGACGTCCTGGGATTCAGGGACTCACTCTGTAGACCAGGCTGGCTTTCAACTCAGAGACCCAACTGTCTCTGTCTCCTGTGCATGGGGATTACAGGTGCACACTGCCACCACCTCAGCTTTACAGCTATTTTAATGAAATCTCGGTCACATCATAAGCAAGATAATTTTCTCACACCTACCTGCTCTTTAACGTTAGCGTCTGCCAGTAATTGTTTTTGCTATTTGCTTTAACTTTCCATCTGCAGACTGTTTCTTTGACACATGAATTAGAGGTTCATCATCTGACCCATCTTCAGATCCAGGCTCCTTTTGCCTTCGCTGGATCTCCCTGATTGGCTGCTTTTGGGGGTGGGGGGTGGGGTTTGCTTTTAGCAGTAGCTTTTTGTTTCCTTTTTTTAAGATGTCTTTTTTGATGGCTGATCCTCTTTATCTCAACCTTCAAAAGACTCTTCTATTTTTATCTTCATCACTGCTGGATTTACCAGACAGAATTTCAGGAAACCTGGTTTACCTTGACTTTCACTGTCCTTAAGTTTGTTTACATGCTATGTTACATGTATTGATTTACATGTCAAACCAACCTGGTCTTTCTAGAATGAAGCACACCTGATTATAATGTATAACCTTCATGTATTCCTGAATTCGGTTTGGAAATGTGTATTAAAGAGCCACTAAAATCCCAGGCTGCATAGGTATACAGGAAAGGGAGAGAGGCTTGAAAAACGATACTATGCTACTCGAATGCCTGATCTCTCCAAGACTTTTGTCAAAGACGTTTTTGGCATTGCATGACAGAATCATTTGGGTTTTTCTTTCAGTGTGTTTATATGGTGGATTATGTTGACAGATTTTCATACATTGTAACACACTGGGATAAAGCCTACTTGATCATGGTGGATGGTATTTTTGATGTATTCTTGGATTATTTTACTAAGTAGTCTTGCGTCAATGTTCATAAGGGAAATTGGTCTGAAATTCACTTTCTTTATTGAGTCTTTGTGTGGTTTAGGTATTAGGGTGGCTGTGGCTTCATAGAGCACATTTGGCAGTGTTTCTTATGTTTTCATCTTGTGGGATAGTTTGAGGAGTATTCGTATTAGCTCCTCGTTGAAAGGCTGGTAGAATCTGGGCTAAAACCATCTGGCCCTGGGCTTTTTTTTTTGGTGGGAGATTTTTAATGATTGCTTCTATTTACTTAGGGATTACAGGATTACGTAGATTGCTTGCCTGATTGTGATTTAACTTTGGTAAGTGAAATCTATCCAGAAAATAATACATTTCATTTATATTTTCCAATTTTGGGGAACACAGGCATTTCAAGAAAGGCCTGATGATTCTTTGGATCCCCTCAGTGTCTGTTGTTGTGTTTCCCTATTCATTTCTAATTTTTTCAATTTTGGATATTATCTCTCTGCCTCCATTGCTGGTGGGAATGCAAACTTGTACAATAACTGATATCAATTTGGCAGCTTTTCAGAAAATTTGGAATAGTTCTACCTCAAGATCCAGCTATACCACACCTGGGCATATACCCAAAAGATGTTCCAACAGCCCACAGGGGCACTTGATCTACAATATTCATAGCAGCTTTATTTGTAATGGCCAGAAACTGGAAGCAAACAAGATAGATGTCCCTCAACTGAAGAATGGATAAAGAAACTGTGGTTCATTCAACACAATGGAATACTACTCAGCTATTAAAAAGAAGGATGTTCATTTTCAGGCAAATTAGAACTAGAAAATATCATCCTGAGTGAGGTAACCCAGACCAAAAAGGACATACATGGTATGTACTCACTTATAATTGGATATCAGCCATAAAGTATAGGCTACAATCCACAAACTCAAAGAAGCTAAAAAACAAGGGGGGCGGCCAAGGGAGGATGCTTGAATTCCACTCAGAAGGGGAAATAAAACAGTCATCAGAGATGGATGGATGGAGGGAACTGGGTAGGAGAGGGGAAAGAAAGGTGAAGGGGGGGGGGAGTCACATATATAGGAAGAGCCAGGGAGAAAGTGCCAGGAGAGTGAATGGAAATCAGCAGCTGGTGGCAGATGGGGACATCTCTAGGATGTGCCAAAGACCTGGGATGAAGGAGTCTGCAGAGAGTCTATTAGGGTGACTCTAGCTAAGAGTCTTAGCAGCAAAGGATATGGAGCCTGAAATGGCCACCTCCTACAGCCAGGAAGGACTACCAGTGGAGGGTTAAGGACACCAACCCACCCACAAAAATGTGTCCTGCCTACAAGTGCAGGGTCGAAGATGGAGCAGAGACTGAGAAAATGGCCAACCAATGAATGGCTACCCCAACTTGAGACCTATCCCATGGGCAAACACCAATCCATGACATTATTAATGATACTCTGTTATGTCTGCAGACAGGAACCTAGTATAACTGTCCTCTGAGAGGCCTCCACCCAGCAGCTGACAGAACAGATGCAGAGACCCACAGTCAAACATTAGACAGAGTTCAGGAAATCTTGGGGAAGAGTTGCAGGAAGGATCGAGGAACCCAGAGGGGATAGAAACTCCACAGAAAGACCAACAGAGTCAACTAACCTGGACCCTTGGGGCTCCCAGAGACTGAACCACCAACCACAGAGCATGCATGGGCTGGACCTAGCCCCACCCTCACAGTTATACAGATGTAAAGCGTGGTCTTCATGCAGATCCCCCAACAACTAAAGGAGGGACTGTCCTTGACTCTGTCTGTGGATCCTGTTCCCCTAACTTGGCTGCCTTGCCTGGCCTCAGTGGGGAGGCATGTGCTGTGTCCTGCAGTGACTTGATATGCCAAGGTGCATGAGTACTCAGGGAGGCCCTCCACCTTCTCAGAGGAGAGGGAAAGTGGAGATATGGGGAGGGGCTGTCTGATGGGGGTGGAGGGGCAGGGGTTGTGATTGGAATGTAAAGTGTGGTCTCTGAGTTTCCTGCTCATTCGTTCTGCCATGCCCTTTGCTGGACCCTATCGCTTTGCTGCTTGGAGACACACATGTGTTCATTTCTGCTACTGGACCCCGGGTTACTTGGCGGGAAATCGGGTTCCCTCCCCCTTCCTTTATAACTGAGTGTCTGTCTGAAAAAAGTAAAATTGAGCTTTGATCAGAATGCTGTCTTAGCTACATTTCTTTCTCTCGTTGCCTAGCCCCTCTTCTCTTCCAGGTTTCCAAAATGCCTTTCCAGGCTAGAACCCAGGCTGTGATCTGCTGGCCGGACACAACAGTAAAGTGAATACATAAATAAATTAGTGGAAAAAAAGGAAAGCAAAAATATAGTACCAAGATGTATATTTCCAAAACAGAATCATGGAAGCTAGTAAATCTTTTCCTACAAATGTCCTTAAAACTAAATAACAGAAAATGGAAAAAAATATGGAGAAATAAGTTATTGATTTAAGTTTGACATTTCAGGGCTGATGTTGAATTCTAATTACTTCAAGTAGAGAAGCCCTACAATCCAGCCTTCAGAGGGTAACCACTGGCGATCAGTACATAATCTAACATGCAAAGGGTAACCACTGGTGGTCAGTACATTCTTCCTCTTCTTCTCTCATAACAGCCTCAGTCTAGAAACTGCCTGTGAAATAGTCAGGCTAATAGGAGTGAACAGATCTGAAGAGCTATGCACATAAAATATGACAATGGGAGTCTAGTAATTTATAGTCACATGAAGAATTTTCAAGTTCAAAGAATAGGTTAATTCATGGCCCTTAAAACACTGATATTAATAAAAAGCAAATATCAGTAATGAAAGACAAAACAATGAATAAAATTTTCTTTAAAAGTGTAATATAGCGAGAAAACACTTCCAGCCTGAGCATCGGCGGGAGACATTTTGGTTCCGGAGACTCCACCGAGACTAGTCTGCACAGGTGAGAGTGTGGACTACAGAAGCTAACAGCTTCTGGGACAGGCAGGAGCCACAGAGCTTCTGAGGCAACCCCCTTTTCGGGCTCCAGACATCTGGGCACCTTCCCTGCCAGAGAATAGGTGTCCGACCGGCCCGGGAGGGCTTTGCCTGAGAATCTGCGGGAGACATCTTGGTTCCGGGACTCCACCGAGACTAGTCTGTGCAGGTAAGAGTGTGGACTACAGAGGCTAACAGCTTCTGTGACAGGTCAAAGCAACACAGCTTATGGGGCAGGTTCTATTTTGGGCCTTCATCTTCAGTCACGAGGGAGGTCCGAACGCCAGATATCTGTGCACCTTCCCTGTAAGAGGAGAGCTTGCCTGCAGAGAGTGCTCTGACCACTGAAACTCAGAGGAGAGAACTAGTCTCCCAGGTCTGCTGATAGAGGCTAACACAATCACCTGAGGAACAAGCTCTAACCAGAGACAACTATAACAACTAGCTCCAGAGATTACCAGATGGTGAAAGGCAAATGTAAGAATCTTACTAACAGAAACCAAGACCACTCACCATCATCAGAACGCAGCACTCCCATCTCACCCAGTCCTGGGCACCCCAACACACCCGAAAAGCTAGAACCAGATTTAAAAGCATATCTCATGAGGATGGTAGAGGACATCAAGAAGGACTTTAATAACTCACTTAAAGAAATACAGGAGAACACTGCTAAACAGGTAGAAGACCTTAAAGAGGAAGCACAAAAATCCTTAAAGAATTGCAGAAAAACACGACCAAACAGGTGATGGAATTGAATAAAACCTTCCAAGACCTAAAAAGGGAAGTAGACACAATAAAGAAAACCCAAAGTGAGGCAAAACTGGAGATAGAAACCCTAGGAAAGAAATCTGGAACCATAGATGCGAGCATCAGCAACAGAATACAAGAGATGGAAGAGAGACTCTCAGGTGCAGAAGATTCCATAGAAAACATCAGCACAACAATCAAAGAAAATGCAAAATCCAAAAAGATCCTAACTCAAAACATCCAGGAAATCCAGGACACAGTGAGAAGACCAAACCTAAGGATAATAGGAGTAGATAAGAATGAAGATTTTCAACTCAAAGGACCAGCAAATATCTTCAACAAAATTATAGAAGAAAACTTCCCAAACCTAAAGAAAGAGATGCCCATGAACATACAAGAAGCCTACAGAACTCCAAATAGACTGGATCAGAAAAGAAATTCCTCACGACACATAATAATCAGAACAGCAAATGCACTAAATAAAGAGAGAATATTAAAAGCAGTAAGGGAAAAAGGTCAAGTAATATATAAAGGCAAGCCTATCAGAATTACACCAGATTTTTCACCAGAGACTATGAAAGCCAGAAGAGGCTGGACATATGTTATACAGACACTAAGAGAACACAAATGTCAGCCCAGGCTACTATACCCAGCCAAACTTTCAATTACCTTAGATGGAGAAACAAAAGTATTCCACAACAGAACCAAATTCACACATTATCTTTCCATGAATCCCGCACTTCAAAGGATAATAACAGAAAAAATCCAATACAAGTACAGAAACCACATCCTAGAAAAAGCAAGAAGGTAATCCCTCAACAAACCTAAAAGAAGACAGCCACAAAAACAGAATGCCAACTTTAACAACAAAAATAATAGGAAGCAACACTTACTTTTCCTTAATATCTCTTAATATCAATGGACTCAACTCCCCGATAAAAAGACATAGACTAACAGACTGGCTACACAAACAGGACCCAACATTTTGCTGCTTACAGGAAACACATCTCAGGGAAAAAGATAGACACTACCTCAGAATGAAAGGATGGAAAACAATTTTCCAAGCAAGTGGTCTGAAGAAACAAGTTGGAGTAGCCATTCTAATATCTAATAAAATCGACTTCCAACCCAAAGTCATCAAAAAAGAGAAGGAGGGGCACTTCATACTCATCAAAGGTAAAATCTTCCAAGAGGAACTCTCAATTCTGAATATCTATGCTCCAAATACAAGGGCAGCCACATTCAGTAAAGAAACTTTAGTGAAGCTCAAAGCACACATTGCACCTCACACAATAATAGTGGGAGACTTCAACAGACCACTTTCACCAATGGACAGATCATGGAAACAGAAACTAAACAGGGACAGAGTGAAACTAACAGGAATTATGAAACAAATGGATCTAACAGATATCTAGAGAACATTTTATCCTAAAACAAAAGGATATACCTTCTTATAAGCACCTCATGGTACCTTCTCCAAAATTGACCATATAATTGGTCACAAAACAAGCCTCAACAGATACAAAAATATTGAAATTGTCCCATGCATCCTATCAGATCACCATGGACTAAGGCTGATCTTCAATAACAAAATAAATAATAGAAAGCCAACATTCACGTGGAAACTGAACAACACTCTTCTCAATGATACCTTGGTCAAGGAAGGAACAAAGAAAGAAATTAAGGACTTTTTGGAGTTTAATGAAAATGAAGCCACAACATACCCAAACTTATGGGACACAATGAAAGCATTTCTAAAAGGAAAACTCATAGCTCTGAGTGCCTCCAAAAAGAAACTAGAGAGAGCACACCTAAAAGCTCTAGAACAAAAGGAAGCAAATTCACCCAAAAGGAGAGATGGCAGGAAATAATCAAACTCAGGGGCGAAAATCAACCAAGTGGAAACAAGAAGAACTATTCAAAGAATCAACCAAACGAGGAGCTGTTTCTTTGAGAAAATCAACAAGATAGATAAATCGTTAGCCAGACTCACTAGAGGGCACAGGGAAAGCATCCTAATTAACAAAATCAGAAATGAAAAGGGAGACATAACAACAGATCCTGAAGAAATCCAAAACACCATCAGATCCTTCTATAAAAGGCTACAGTCAAAAAAATGGAGAACCAGGATGAAATGGACAAGTTTTTAGACAGATACCAGGTACCAAAGTTAAATCAAGATCAGGTGAATGATCTAAACAGTCCTATATCCCCTAAAGAAATAGAAGCAGTCATTAATAGTCTCCCAATCAAAAAAAAAAAAAGCCCAGGACCAGATGGGTTTAGTGCAGAGTTCTATCAGACCTTCAAAGAAGATCTAATCCCAGTTCTTCACAAACTATTCCACAAAATAGAAACAGAAGGTACTCTACCCAGCTCATTCTATGAAGCCACAATTACTCTGATACCTAAACCACAAAAAGTCCCAACAAAGATAGAGAACTTCAGACCAATTTCCCTTATGAATATCGATGCAAAAATCCTCAATAAAGTTCTTGCTAACCGAATCCAAGAACACATCAAAACAATCATCCATCCTGACCAAGTAGGTTTCATGCCAAGGATGCAGGGATGGTTCAATATACAGAAATCCATTAACGTAATCCACTATATAAACAAACTCAAAGACAAAAACCACATGATCATCTCCTTAGATGCTGAGAAAGCATTTGACAAAATCCAACACCCATTCATGATAAAAGTCTTGGAAAGATCAGGAATTCAAGGCCCATACCTAAACATGATAAAAGCAATCTACAGCAAACCAGTAGCCAACATCAAAGTAAATGGTGAGAAGCTGGAAGCAATCCCACTAAAATCAGGGACTAGACAAGGCTGCCCACTTTCTCCCTACCTATTCAACATTGTACTTGAAGTCCTAGCCAGAGAAATTCGACAACAAAGGAGATCAAGGGGATACAAATTGGAAAGGAAGAAGTCAAAATATCACTTTTTGCAGATGATATGATAGTATATATAAGTGACCCTAAAAATTCCACCAGAGAACTTCTAAACCTGATAAACATCTTCAATGAAGTAGCTGGATAGAAAATTAACTCAAACAAGTCAATGGCCTTTCTGTACACAAAGGATAAACAGGCTGAGAAAGAAATTAGGGAAACAACACCCTTCTCAATAGTCACAAGTAATATAAAATACCTTGGCGTGACTCTAACTAAGGAAGTGAAAGATCTGTATGATAAGAACTTCAAGTCTCTGAAGAAAGAAATTAAAGAAGATCTCAGAAGATGGAAAGATCTCCCATGCTCATGGATTGGCAGGATCAATATAGTAAAAATGGCTATCTTGCCAAAAGCAATCTACAGATTCAATGCAATCCCCATCAAAATTCCAACTCAATTCTTCAATGAATTAGAAAGGGTAACCTGCAAATTCATCTGGAGTCACAAAAAACCTAGGATTGCAAAAACTCTGCTCAAGGATTAAAAAAACCTCTGGTGGAATCACCATGCCTGACCTAAAGCTGTACTACAGAGCAATTGTGATAAAAACTGCATGGTACTGGTATAGTGACAGACAAGTAGACCAATGGAATAGAATTGAAGACCCAGAAATGAACCCACACACCTATGGTCACTTGATCTTTGACAAGGGAACAATAACCATCCAGTGGAAAAAAGACAGCATTTTCAACAAATGGTGCTGGCACAATTGGCGGTTATCATGTAGAAGAATGCAAATTGATCCATTCCTATCTCCTTGTACTAAGGTCAAATCTAAGTGGATTAAGGAACTCCACATAAAACCAGAGACACTGAAACTTATAGAGGAGAAAGTAGGGAAAAGCCTCGAAGATATAGATACAGGGGAAAAATTCCTGAATAGAACAGCAATGGCTTGTGCTATAAGATTGAGAATCGACAAATGGGACCTCATAAAATGCAAAGCTTCTGCAAGGCAAAAGACACCGTCAACAAGACAAAAAGGCCACCAACAGATTGGGAAAGGATCTTTACCTATTCTAAATCAGATAGGGGACTAATATCCAATATATATAAAGAACTCAAGAAGGTGGACTCCAGAAAATCAAATAACCCCATTAAAAAATGGGGCTCAGAGCTAAACAAAGAATTCTCACCTGAGGAATACCAAATGCCTGAGAAGCACCTGAAAAAATGTTCAACATCCTTAATCATCAGGGAAATGCAAATCAAAACAACCCTGAGATTCCACCTCACAGCAGTCAGAATGGTTAAGATAAAAAATTCAGGTGACAGCAGATGCTGGCGAGGATGTGGAGAAAGAGCAACACTCCTCCACTGTTGGTGGGATTGCAAGCTTGTACAACCACTCTGGAAATCAGTCTGGAGGTTCCTCGGAAATTGGACATAGTACTACCAGAGGATCCCACAATACCTCTCCTGGGCATATATCCAGAAGATGTTCCAACCGGTAAGAAGGACACATGCTCCACTATGTTCATAGCAGCCTTATTTATAATAGCCAGAAGCTGGAAAGAACCCAGATGCCCCTCAACAGAGGAATGGATACAGAAAATGTGGTACATTTACACAATGGAGTACTACTCAGCTATTAAAAAGAATGAATTTATGAAATTCCTAGGCAAATGGATGGATCTTGAGGGCATCATCCTGAGTGAGGTAACCCAATCACAAAAGAACTCAAAGGATATGTACTCACTGATAAGTGGATATTAGCCCAGAAACTTAGAATACCCAAGATATAAGATACAATTTGCAAAACACATGAAACTCAAGAAGAACGAAGACCAAAGTGTGGACACTTTGCCCCTTCTTAGAATTGGGAACAAAACACCCATGGAAGGAGTTACAGAGACATAGTTTGGAGCTGACACGAAAGGATGGACCACCTAGAAACTTCCATATCCAGGGATCCATCCCATAATCAGCTTCCAAACACTGGCATCATTGCATACAGTAACAAGATTTTGCTGAAAGGACCCAGATATGGCTGTCTCTTGTGAGACTATGCCGGGGCGTAGCAAACACAGAAATGGATGCTCACAGTCAGCTATTGGATGGATCACAGGGCCCCCAATGGAGGAGCTAGAGAAAATACCCAAGGAGCTTGGGGGGATCTGCAATTCTATAGGTGGAACAACAATATGAACTAACCAGTAACACCCCGGAGCTAGTGTCTTTAGCTGCATATGAATCAGAAGATGGCCTAGTCGGCCATCAGTGGAAAGAGAGGCCCAATGGTCATGGTAACTTTATATGCCTCAGTACAGGGTAACACCAGGGCCAAGAAGTGGGAGTGGGAGGGTGAGGGAGTGGGTTGGGGAGCGTGTGGGGGACTTTTGGGATAGCATTGGAAATGTAAATGAAATAAATACCTAATTTTAAAAAAAGTGTAATATAGCAAAGAACAAATAAGAATACATGAAAAATCACATTGCAATTACTTGTGCTTCCCTATATTTAGTCTAATTTTTGTTCCTTATAGGTTATATATACCCAGTCATCAAAATCGCTGAGTTTGATCATGTAGATTCATAAAGAAATAAAAATGCTTATGAATATTTGCTAACAATAAGATACAAATTTTATATAGGCCACAGCTATTTTAAATTTGAAGACCAATGTCAAGAACCTTAGTATTGTCAGGAATATTATGACTTCCTGCTAATGAAGACCAAAAAGGAAGTTGTAAACCAGAGCCTTCAACTAACATGGTTTCTAATCCCCAATTCAACATTAAAATACATGAAAAAGACAAAAGTGGAAATCACAAGTACTACGTTGGTTTTAAAAAGGGTAAGGAAATATCTGTTCTGTCTACATATTGCTCAGATCAGAGCTTGCCATCTGAGGTGCACATCTTATACTGTTAGCCTTATCATCTGCATTTTATATTTCTCATTTTCTCCCCATGTACATTTCTTATTTGACATACCATCTGTAATTGTTTTATTTATTGTTCCTTGTGGAGGACAGTAACTATTTGTCCGTCTCTTCTTCTTTTTTGTTTCCTTCCTTTGTATTTCGGTCGTTTGTGTTTCCTTCGTTTGTGTTTCCCTTCTTCCTGCTTCCTTCCTTTCTGGTTCCTTCCTTTCTGGTTCCTTTGGTTCTGGTTCCTTTGGTTCTGGTTCCTTCAGTTCTGGTTCCTTCAGTTCTGGTTCCTCTGGCTCTGGTTCTGGTTCCACAGTTTCTTCATGAAAACTATCAGGATCTTTGGACATCTAAAGTAAAACAAAGAACTCTTTTAAGAACTGTACTCTCCATATAAGTTTATGAATGTAAACAATCACTACATTTCATTACTCCTATTATTACTGTCAACGTGGAGAACACACATCACACACTTCAGAAATAGATATCACGGGCAGGAGAGATGGCTCAACTGCTAAGAGCACTGACTTCTCTTCCAGAGGTCCTGAGTTCAATTTCCAGCAACCATACGGGAATCCGATGCCCTCTTCTGGTGTGTCTGAAGACAGCAACAGTGTACTCATATAAATAAAATAAATAAATCTTTAAAAAAAATAGCTATCACAGCAGAAGCAGCCCCATATTAATGCACCCGAGTCTCCACCATCATCATCACCATCACCATTTATAGACTGAACAAGTGAGCCTCTCCTGCAGGCTTGACAACTAAAACTGCCCTCCTGTCTCCCTCAGATTAATCACTAAAACTTTCCTGAAATGAAAACATAACTAAACTGAGAAGTTAAATATGAAAAATGATGTAGTTGAATGGAAAATGAGAAAACCAGAGGACACAGCCTCACAAATTCAAGCTTGCTCCACTAATACTTATATGCAACAGATTTTGATAGTTTATGGTTTATGTCAGCTCTTCCAATCTTTGAATGCTAATGTAATTATAAAAGTACTGATTGGTGAGATTATCTGTGGTTTGTGAGGATGCTGGGAAGCTTCTCCCAATGCAAAGAAACAATTACAACAAGAGTAGCGTTAACTTTGAGTAGTGACCTCTGTCTAGCATACTGCCATGATGGATGGATGGGAGGATACATGGATGGGAAAGGATAGATGGAGGGATGGAGAAAGGGATGGGTGGATGGAGGGATGGATGGGAGAGGGACAGATGGAAGGAGGTATGGAGGGATGGAGGAATGGATGGTTGGATGGATGGGAGAGGGGTAGAGGGAGGGATGGAGGAATGGAAGGATGGAGGAATGGAAGGATGGAGGGATGGAGGGATGGTGGGATGGGTGGGAGGATGCTATCCTTTTGAGTGTACTGTTCAAGGGAACATTATCTTTCTGTGAGAAATGTAGGAGCAGCTAGACTGCATAGACAGCGGAGGGTTTGTAGGGTTAAGTTGAATGGCTAAGGAGATTCAGACATTACTGCACTGACAACACTCTGCAGCTCTATGGGATGAAATTCTCAGACCTCATGACCAGACTGTTGCTGTTCTGGGGTAGAGGTGTTTTCTGGAGTCTCTGCAACTGCACAGATGCTAAAAGCACAGCAGATGGCTTTTATTAAGGTTGTAGAAAGTCATACAGTAAAAGTGGAGGAGCTTTGTAATTTCAGAATTTATAATAAATTCATATAGAGTAAGATGAATTCATCACAGATAATGTAATTAAAAGTACGTCACACTGCACTCTTAGCTTAAGAGTTGTAAAGTCTCTACTAAAAGAATTAACAATTTATAATTCTAATTGTAAGCAACTATCTAGTAAAACTGGAATAACGAAAGGCTTAAAAGCTTACTTTATTGTTCAAAATATATCACCATTGTTGACTTAAATTGGTGAAGCTTTCTACCACATGGAAGGAAATAAGGCCATATTTGCCTTATTCCTAACACCTACCCGATCTGGGTCCACACCAGTGTGGAACAACTCCTTTCCATCTGTTTTATCCTTTCTGCTCATCTTCTAGGACCCATTAAAGTTTAGTAGCTATTTCAAATGTATAATTCTTTTCTTTTACCAGATATCAATATTTAACAGAAATCTATATAATAAACAAAAAATCATTTAAAACAAGTAGTGTCCTGCTTTGCAGCCCGGGATCTCAGTAACTCAGGACCCTCTTGCCTCATCCTCCCAACTCCTAGGATTACAAGTGTGAGTCTTGGTTGTCATGGCAAACTTGGATTGTTGTTATTTTTGTTTGTTTGTTTTGGGTGTATATATGCAGGTGGTGTGTGTGTGTGTGTTTTATGCACTTGAGTATTAGGTACATGCATCCAGAGGCCAGAGAAGGAGGTCCGGTTTCTTCTGAGCCTCTCTCTGTGCCTTAATTCCTTGGCAGCATTTCTCAGTGATCAGGAGGCTCCCTGATTTACAAGGTCAGTTAGCTGACCAATGGGTGCCCAGGCTGTGCCTGCTTCTGCTCCCCAGTGCTGGGGCTACAAGTATATAGAGCATACTTGGTTTTCAACATGAATGCTAGTGTGAGAGCTCAGATCCTATGCTCTCACCCAGAGGGTCATCTCCCAAGATCAACACACAACTGCACAGTCTATATTACAGTGTAATTTTAAGTTTTTACCTCAACAGTTACAGATGATTGGAAACGATCATCCTTCTTGTTTGATTCTATGTCGTGCTCACTAATATTTAAGAGAAAAATAATTTGAAAGAAAAGAAAGTCTATAAATCCATATAACAACAAATTTCATTAACAACACATGTTTAAAATATTTAATACAAGTTATTACAGTCAAGTCAGATACCTTTTTTTTTTTCAAACAAAACAGAACAGAGTATGTATTTGCTTATTTATACTTTTGTTCAGAGCATGACAGAAACACAGAAGGGCGGCACATGACTTTGATTCAAACACTTGGGAGGCAGAGACAGGCAGATATCTGTGAGTTCAAGGCTAGCCCTGTCCACATAGTGAGTTCCAAGACAGCCAGGGATACAAAAAACAAATAAACAAACAAACAAACAAAAACAAAAAACCTCCCTATTCTCAAAAACATAATAGACAAGCAAAATCTACTCCTTTTAAAGTTATTTGTGCAAAAATAACTTTTTGTGCAAAACTTTTAATTCTTTCAGGGTTTCAAGGTCCATTTTCTTTAATTTTTAAAATTTATTTTATGTGTGAAAATAATTTTTCTGCATGTATATCTGCACCACATGCATACAGTACGCACAAAGGCCAGAAAGGCCTGTTAGATCTTCTGGGACCATAATTACAGTAGCTGTGAGCTGCCATAGAGTACTGGAAACTGAACCTCGTCCTCTGGAAGGGAAATGAGTGCACTTAATGGCCAATACCACAAGTCAGATACCTTTAATAAAAATCTAAATATTCACTTAAAGCCAGTGAGATGGTTCAGTGAGTAAGGTCACCAGGCCGCCAAGTCCAGAGACTTGAGTTCCCTGGGAATCACACAGGACAAGGAAAGAACTGATTCCCACAAGTTATTTCCTATGTGTGCTATGACACACACACACACACACACACACACCACAGAGAGAGCGGGGAAGGGAGAGGAAGAGTGTGAGAGGGAGAGGGAGAGGGAGAGAGAGAAAGAGAGGGGGAATTTTAAATATCCGCTTAGAGTTATTAATCAAAGCCATGAACCCAAGTTTTAATTTTTTATTACATTTATTTATTCATGTGTGTGTGAGGGTTGGAGGACCACTGATGGGATTCAGTTCTCTTCCATGTGAGTCCCAGGGATGAACTCAGGTCGTCCGGATTGGTGGCAAATGCCCCTATTGGCTAAGCTGTCTCACTGTCCCCAAGAGCCTCAGTGGAGAAATGTATTACTTCTCACCAATTTCATAATAACGGGCAATATATTGAAAGCACGTGGGAGATCATCAGTTCTTTATTTTAGTCACTAACTAGTGTGTCTGACTTAATCTCCACCACTATCTATTTCATTTTCAATTTCAAGCCTCCGTGAGACTTCAAGAAAATTTAAAATGAAAGCTGGAGGAACACTCACACAGGATATGAGGAAGTTTCTCTTTCACAATGGACCAAAAGAAGAGAAAGCTAAGCTATTGGTCAGGTGGACTACTTGGGAGAGAGTGCTGGTCTACAGTGTGGCCAAAACAGATGGAGGAACAGAGACCTAGAATAGCCTAGAATGAAGGAGGCATGTCACATTGACTGACCTAGTCTGGAGCAGCTTGAAACTGAGACGTTTTCCCACAACACAAGAAAAATATAACCCCACTATGCCAGGAACATCTGAAATTCTGCAGCTGGGGACTCCAACTGCCCTCCTGGACATTGACCATGGTGTGGGGATCTGCTGGGATACCACCACTGTATTAGCCAGTGAAGCTCAATTCCTACTGTACACTCCTCAACCAAGACTTTTGTTGCAGAGCCCTGCTGATCCTAAACCTACCTGTATCCACCTGGTGCTGCAGTGTATCAAATGCCACATCTATTGCAGTTTTCTGGAGCAGCCACCTCACCCACTGACATTTAAGTAGCCCCCTCCCTGCTGCATCCCAAATACACCATACTTGCCTGTTGCTGGATTAGAACTGCCCCACACAGGCAGTTGATGTATATGGGTATACTGTCCTGCTTTTCTGGCTAGCCATATATTTCCTGCCTGGGCCCGTCACATCAAGCCCTGCAGTCACACATCCTAGGGAAACTGCTGGGAGCTGTGCTCTTGGGGCTGCACAAGCCACATAGAGTCATTAGCAAATGTTCTGCCATGAGATCTCAAAGGATCCCAATAGATTTGACCCACAAAGTTCCTTTTCAGGGCAATCCAAAGTGAAAGACGAAGGACAAAGAAACAATTCTAAAAACAGAAATTTACAATCAGTAACACATACATGAGGCAATTTCTACTTGATGAAAAACAGGTTTACCAGTAGAAATTTTACAGGCCAAGATGACATGTTCATGTCCCTAAGAGCAAAAAGGGGTCAAGCTGGATATGATTGATACACAGCTGCTGTTCCAGCACTTGGAAGACTGAGACAGGAGGGTCACAAGTTTCAGGAGAGCTTGGGCTACACAGCAAGACCCTGTCTCAAAAACAAGCAACTACTGTCAAGAATATTATAATCAGTCAGCGCTCCAGAAGTCAAATATTTCTCAGACAACTAAAAACTCAGGAAATTCACTACCACAGATTGATGTTACTTACGCCCCATACCTCCTAAGCGCTTAAGGGATCCTATGTATAGAAATAAAAGGTATATATCATCGTTAAAATACATAAAAGTAGACAATGCCTTAGTAAAGGAGACACACAAAAGAGAACGTTACCAAATCTTATCAATATAGAATACAACCAAACAACAAAGATAACATGAGACAAAAAAAAAAGAATAAAGGATATGTAAAACAATCAGAAATTGATAAAAGCAAGTCTTTATCCATTAATAATTGTCGTTGGTCCTCCGAGCTGGCCGAAGCACGAACAACACAGACACCACAGCGGGTTCACGCAGCAACTTTACTTCGGGCTTTTTCTTTTACAGCTCTCTTCCCCAGGAGCTTCTTCTTAGGGCAAGGGCTAAACTACTCCTATATTCTACTTCTGGCTTCTACCTAGGGCAAGGGCTAAACAACTCTCTACTGATGCCTATTCACCTCCTTCTAGCTCCACACCACCTCATCCAATCAGAATTCACAGACACTCCAGGCACGAGCTTAGGTCGTTCACAGAGAGGCTGACAGGTCTGGATCACCAGGAACTGTCCAGCCTGGCAGGCAGCCCACGCATGCAGCCTCACTGTGCATGCTCGGGCAAGGCAGTAAACAAGTGGGTTTCACGGGGCCTGCAGCTGCACCTGCTTCCCACAAATAATTAAATAGATTAAATTTCTAGGTTATAAGTTTTATACTAAACACACACACACACACAAATAGACAAAGAAAACCAATGGCCCAAAGACATACTGCTCACAAGAAACTCAATTCATTAGTGATGACTCCAGGCTTGGAAGTAAAGAGATTGGAGAAGATATTTTTCTCAAGTTAAAAACCAAGTTACCAAATAATACCAAATTATACACTTCAAGACAAAAATTGCAATGAGACACAGAGGTAAGCATGTAAGGATTAAGAGCTAATTGTAAAAGGAGGCTGTTATTGTAAATGTACATAGACTCGAGGCTTGAATACCCAATCATAGAACGCTTCCAGTAAATGCTGGGAGCTCTACTCTCCACTCACATAAAGATAAGCCTCAGTTAGAAACTTAACAATTGGCCAGGTGTGGTGGCCTTTAATCCCAGTCAGCATTCAAAGGCAGAGGCAGGTAGATCTCTGAGTCCAAGGCCAGTCTGGTCTATAAAGTGAGTTCCCAGGACATCCAAGGCTATAATACAGAGAAACCCTGTTCTGGAAAACAAACAACAATTTAAAGGAAAGAAACTTCAAAAGTAAACAAACATGAAATTTATAGAATATTTCATTCAATGCATGAAAAATACTCATTATTTTCATAAGCATATGTGATATTCCTGAGGATATGTTAGGCCATAAAACAAACTTCAACAAATTCAAAAGGTAGAAACCACAGCAAATACTGTCTATAAACACAATGAACTAAATCTAGAAAGCAGTAAGAAGACTGCTGAGGTTTTGTTTTTTGCTATGTATTGTAATGCTAAGTCCATCTTAAAGACCTGGTTGACCCAGAGATGAAAGAGTCTGTATGTAGACCCAAGTGACAATATTTGACCTTGCCCCCAAGTTATTTCTGATTGGTAAAAAAAGATGGAGGAGGGGGTTGGAGGAGACCTCAAGGAGAAAGAGAAGAGAAGACTCCATGGGTTAAAGAGTCAAGAAAACATGGACCTGAGAGCTGGCTAGTTGGAGTTAAGAGCAGCCTAGATGAAACATAGTAAGTAAAAACTCCGGGGTTATCAATTGGAAAGTAGATTCTAACAGCATAGAGGATAGATATCTGCCAGCTCTAGTACCTATTAAGGCTTATTTAATCCCACTCCTTTTAATAGCTGCTATTACAAACTGTTTAGAGTAATTAATTAATGCAAGTTAATAGTCAATAAAACTTGTAGGCATGTTTGCCACTAGTCTGGATTATCACAGAAATATACATCCTGGGTTGTACAGATAATAGGTAGCTGGAGACAGGCATTCTTTGCTTGTTCAGCTATGCTATGAATAAATATATGGTCTCAAAAGAGATCCACAGAATATGACATTTAAGGTTATTTTATTATTAAAGATCTTGTAACTATGAGTCATATTTGCTCCTGACAGTACTATCATTCCACTTCAAAGATGATGATGAGTATCAATACCTACATGTGGAGTTGTCTCAATTGTGGCAAGCTAGCCACTGGGCAAGAAATGCCCTAAGTTTATCTGAAGACAAAATGCTGTCCAAAAGGACAAATGGATGCAGGATACTTGACTGCTAAATTCTGCGAAGATAAGCTAGTCCTTCATAATTCCTGCCAAGACAGAATAAACTAATCCTTATAAGTCCTGGTTCTCTTAAGGTCTGTCAGATGTTCTGGGCCATAAGGCTGAAGATAGAAGCTCCAATATCATAAGGAATATTGAGGACTGTCCCCGGGGTAAGCTATCTCTGTCATTTCTATGATTTTTGGAAGCCAGGTCCCTGTGCTTCCTACATATAATATTTATTCCTTTTCAGATTTCTGATGGGATTAAAGACTAGATAGTTATAGTCTCACTATTAAACTTAAATTGTTTAGTATTTAAGATATTCTTAAGATGGTAATACAAGTTAAGATTAAATACAAAATTCTAACTCACCAAGATAGGATAGATGATAAAATACTTTAAACTGCCAAACATAATGGGCTATACATTATACATACATATCATACTTCATAATTGTTATAACTGTATCCAATTTATATCTGAGGGAAAAGGAGCCTTTTATTGGACTAAAAAGGAGAACTGTTGACAGTTGGTCTTTTGCTGTGTATTGTAATGCTAAGTGCAGGCCTAAAGACCTGGTTGCACCAGAGACAAAGGAGTCTGCACCTAGACCCAAGTGACCCTATGTGACCTTGACCCAAGTTATTTCTGAATAGTAAATAAAGATGCCTACAACCTATAGCTGGGCAGAATTGAGATAGATGAGGCTTGGTGTTTGGAGAAGGGGTGGAGTTGGAGGAGACAGAGAAGAGAGGAAATGAGGAGAAGACACTATGAGTTGGGTGTCAAGAAAACATAACCCTGAGGCCAACTGGAGCTTAGAGCAGCCCAGATGAAACATAGTAAGTAATAACTCAGTGTTATTGATATAAACATGGATTCTAACAGCATAGAGGATAGGTATCTGCCCAGCTCTTCTGCTGATTAAGGCTTATTGTAAATATAAAGGTTGTGTGTGTCTTTTATCTGGAAACTAAATGGTCAAAGGCAGGGTAGAAAACCTGGATCGGAACTAAAAATTTCTACAACAGAGGAGTTTTAACTTTTTAGATTTATTTTTATTATTTTAAGTTATGCTGTATGTATGTGTATCTTCATATGGGTTTGTGCATGTGTGTGCATGTGTCTGCAGCGGCTAGAGATGTTAGGTTTCTCCTAGAGCTGGAGTTGTTCTGACATGAGTGACCAAAACAAATATGCATAATTACAGCCATCTCATGTTCACCAAAGATACTATACTGGCTGGTTTTGAGTGTCAACTTGACAGAAGCTGGAGTTATCACAGAGAAAGGAGCTTAAGGTGAGGAAATGTCTCCAGGAGATCCAGCTGTCAGGTATTTTCTCAATTAGTGATCAAGGATGGGAGAGCCCCTTGTGGGTGGTGCCATCCTGGGCTGGTAGTCCTGGGTTCTACAAGAAAGCAAGCTGAGCAAGCCAGGAGAAGCAATCCAGTAAGAAACATCCCTCCATGGCCTCTGCATCAGCTCCTGCTTTCTGACCTGCTTGAGTTCTAGTCCTGCCTTCCTTTGGTGATGAACAGCAATGTGGGAAGTATAAGCTGAATAAACCCTTTCCTCCCCAACTTGCTTCTTGGTCATGATGTTTGTGCAGGAATGGAAACACAGACTAAGACAGATACCAAACACGCTCACTGGAGAAAAGACAGTATCTACAACAAATGGTGCTGAGAAAACTAGATGTCCACAAGTAAAAGAATGAAATTAGATCTGTGTATATAATCTTGCACAAAACCCAAAAATCACTAAACTAAGAACCTAAATGTGAAGCTGGAAACACTGAAACCATCAGAAGAAAACAGGCAAACCCTGCAGGATACAGGTGTGGGGAAAGGCGTTCTGAACAGGACCCCATTTGCCCAGGAACTAAAGCCAACAATTGATAAGGGAGACCTCATAAAACCAAAAGGCTTCTGCATAGCTAAAGAAACAATTTTGTGAAGAGGAAGCCCACTGAACTGGAGTCATTCTGCCAGCTACACATCTGACAGAGGATTAATATATAAAGTAAAAAAAAAAAAAAAAAAAAAAGTTAACCCATTCAAAAATGGGTTTGGGATCTGAACAGAGAGTTGTCAAAAGAAAAATAAAAAAGAAAGTTCCCATTTTCCCACATCTTCTCCAGCATTTATTGTTTCGGTTTGTTTATTTTTATCTTTGCCATTCTGACTAGGGTATGATGAAATTGGGCGGCTTTGCTTTGTTTTGCATTTCCCTAATTATTAGGGATGATGAACATTTTTGAGATATTTCTTAGCTATTTACTCCTCAAATAGGAAGGAAGCTTTCAGGCCAGAGCCAGATCAAGTCCTCAAGGCACTGCACTTGAAGTACATGGAGTCTTCAGCAACAGGGACTCAACGTCCACCTCTGGGATGCAACCACAGGCAAGAGCAATCGCCTGTGGTGTTTTGGAAGTCTCTTGGACAACACCGATCAACAACTTAAACAGAGGGCTTCTCGTGACTGCTCTTGCGGTTTTTGTTAGATAGTGCTCAGGGGGAAGCACTGTTATCCCAGATGGGAAATTAATATATATATATATATATATATATATATATATATATATATACACACACACACACACACACACATGGGCACACTTACTTATATTAATTAAATGTAGTTTGAGGTAGATAGAGTATATGATGGTGTATAAATTTTCCCCTGATTACTAGGGCTGATGAACAATTTTTGAGTTGCAGGTCCTCATCCTTACACTGAAAATGTTATATGCTCACTGAGGCATCTCTCCAGCTGCTACCTTCTTTGGAGCCAGAGTCTCTCATTGAGGGGCTCACCCACTGGTTAGAATGGCTGGCCACCTGTCTTTATCCTGGCAGTGCTAGGATTATGGACACAGCCCATGATGCCTGGCATATGTAGGCGACAGGGATCCAAATTCAGTTTCTTTTGTTTGTACAACAGGTGATTTATAGACTAAACCATCTTCCTAGCTTCTGTATGTACCTCTTACAGGCATGGTAACAATGAAAATGGAAAATGAATTTCCCACAATGGAAATGGAAAATGAATTTCCCACATGCAATAGTAAGGTTTTTTGTTTTGTTTGTGGGTCCTTTTTTGGTACTGTTGCACAATGACAGGTGGCCTTCCTAGGTGCTACGTGCATATCTCCATCAACCAATCTGATCTTTCACAGGGTATGAGGTACTATATGAAAAAGTATTCATGTCACCGGGCTCTGTTTCTAACTATTAAACATACAACAACAGAAGGACAATTATTTAGCATTCTTTTTGATGGTATTCAAATCCCTTAACCTACCTCATCTTTAAGGAGTTTGTCTGCAGTCTTAAGATATCTTACGTTTCAGTAGGGAACTTTAAAACTTAAAGGTGACAAGCTTTTATGGCATCTTAATAGGGAAGAATTCCAAGAAGAGCGCCACCACAGAGCACCGTCAGGACTCCGGAGAGCGCAGTGTCTGACACACTGTGTGTGCAATTACAGTCCTTAATCCTTAAAAAGCATTGGTGTTGAGTGCTGGTCCGCTGCAATAAAGCCAAGAGGAATCCCGGTCAGGGGTGTGGGGGAAGGAATGAGAGCCTTCCGGAAATCAGAGACCAATCCTGGAACACATCTGCAATTACAGGTGCACGTGAAGGTTCACCTCTCCGGATTCACGATTTGTACAAATACCATCTGCCCAGTGGGTTAATTTTGCTGTCAGTCGTGATGGAAAGATCTCTTCTTTCTTATTTGCAAGAACTGCTGAGAGAAGGAAACAACAGAGGCTTGCATTGAGGGAGGAAAGAAACCAGGAAGAGATGGAAGAGGGCTTCCACTATGATGGAGCCATGTGAGAGCGCTCCCTTAAAGGGAAGGGAGGAGGCCTTCCTTGGCTAAGGACAGGGAGGTGACAGCAGGAAGGTACCCAAGGGCCTGGAGCAGAAGAATGGAGAAAACTGGGCGTACCTACACTTCCTTTAGCAACTCTCACCCGCTCAGGGACCAGCAACCGTCGTCGCGTGCAGGACGTCAGGAGAGCCAAGGACCCAACCTCCAGGACGGAAACTGGGCTGGGATTTACCGGAAGCAGAAGGGCGGGGCCAGGGCGGTGCTCTTAATGGACTTCCTGTCTGAGAACTTTTATTTTTTTCCTAGTAAACGAGGCAGGGTCTCTCAAATGTTTAACCACATGGATTTTATTTTAATATTTTAATCCTACTTCAAGGCCAATGTCTTTTCATTTTGTTTTGTTTTTAAAGCAGGTTTCACTAGCAGCCTGCTTCAGTCTCCCAAGGCCTGGGATATAGGTGTCTTCACCATATTAGGACTATTGGCTACAAACATAACTCTTGATCAGGTGGTTATAACGATCACTGTTTTCATTTATTTATCTTTCTAGTTAGTCGAATTACATAGGCATTCTTAGGCAGTGCCAACAACTCACCTCTGTCAATACCCAACACACATCCCTGAAGAACAGATATAGTGTTATTTACAAACACGAATTAATAGTTAAAACGGAACATTTGAGAGCATCATGTAATTGTGATTGTCCTAAACATGACAGTCAAGACTTAACATGCTATAGAATATATGCTGTATGTGGGAATTTATATAGCTTTTTTTAATTAAAAAACCTATTTCCCATAATCGTGGATGGCAAGGTGAATTGAATTCAGAAAGGTACTGTAAAGAGAAAATGATGTAAAATGAAATGTTAATCTTGTAGAAAGACAAACACTTAAATTGAAGGAAACATCTAAAGTCTTGTCTTTACTTGAAACAATGTTTATTATGTCTACTGTTCCTCCTCGTTGGGGTCTGGAACTATATTATTACATTTCTAGTGTGTAGGCAGATTTGCAAACAAAAAAAAATTTTTTTTAAGATTTATTCATTATATCTAAGTACACTGTAGCTGTCTTCAGACATCACCAGAAGAGGGTGTCAGATCTCATTATGGGTGGTTGTGAGCCACCATGTGGTTGCTGGGATTTGAACTCAGGACCTCCAGAAGAGCAGTCAGTGCTCTTAACTGCTGAGCCATCTCTCCAACCTGCAAACAAGGATTTTAAAGTGCAAAAATAATCATTGAAGGGCCGTAAGATAAACCATTAGATTCTGTTCTTCCTCATAGAGACTCCACTCAGGGCCCTTAATCTCCTGGTTTGCAAACTCTCAGAAGAGACTTATAAATTAAAACTTGAAATGAGAGTATAATGATAAAGGCCAAGCAGGAGCCCCATGAGCGACAGGTGACATAGAGAAATAGAAAAAAACTAATCTCAGAGCAGAAAGTCCTGGGATGAGTAGTGTTCACAGGGGATATTGTAGCCTTGCCCTGACAAATATCCCCCTCCTCATTCTTTCTGGAACCCACACATCTCTACCCATGTGGTCCATATGAGGCTGTGTCCCTTCCCCGTGCTCTGACCATGCTTCAGAGATGAGGACAGCTCAGGCAGTGGGGCCAGCGTCTTCCCTTTGTCACAGAGAAGATGTTACACAGGAATGTTAACTCCTACCTAGTGAGTAGAAATCACTGTGAAAGGGTTCTTAAGTCTGGACCAAAAGTAAAAAATAAAAATTTGTGACTCCCAGGAAAAAAATCTAAAGGAGAATTAAGTGGCACAGAGCACAGCACAACCTCACTATGAGAAGAAAATGATCCAACTGCAATTTGATAGCCACGTCATTGGCATAGCTGGATGTAAGTATTTTCCTGCAAGCTAGGCCAATAGAGCCCCCTGTTTAAAAACAGAAAAGCTTTCCTTCTCAGCACCAAGTGAGTGCTTAGTAATTGCCCCATAAAGACCCTCACACCTGAACTGGACCTGAAAGATCTTCTGTGCAATAACAGATGTTTGGGGAAATGATTCTGCATCCTTCAGATTATGAAAAAAAGACATAGCACAAATTCAGGGTTTTCATTAAAAGGAATGCTATACTAAAAAATTATTACTCAAGAAGATAGGCTCAGATATTCACAAAACTAATTGAAGTGCATGATTTCTCAACAGAGGCAGTGAAATGCTTTAGTTATTTTTTAATTATGTTCATAGAAATATTTTAAGTATAAATACTAAACGACTTTGTTCTAGAGAAAGTTCAATAGAGGTATTAATAATTTGCTTGTGATATTGAGTATTGGGGATAGCAAAATAAAGGAAGCGTCCTGAAACAGTATGCTTTTCCAAGTCACTGAAGGTCACAGGTCAATAGGATAATAGAAGTTGGGAACATATTTTGAAACTCCTAAGCCCTTCTTGTTCAGGCATACTCTGATCCCAGAGCTGCATTCCGAACTCCTGGAGGATGGAAATGGTATGTAATTCACATTTGTATCTCCTGTGCCTGCTTAGCTCAGAGAAGACTTGCAGATGTCTGCTGAACCTTCAAACCTTTCATTCAGAAGTGAATCGGTAATCCAGCACCCACGAGAGGACCATGCAGCACCTGTATCTGCTAAGGGGCGGGGCCATCTCAGACGGAAAACAGAGTAGACCTGGGCCAGGCTTCTGCCGGTGCTGGTTTCTTTGCTGGGATGCTAAAGCCCCTTGCCATTAATGTATTGGTGCAGTGAATCTCACATGAGTCTGGAGCAAGTCAACAATAGTATGACAAGAAGCTGATGCGGGGCAAGTCAAAAAGTCACAGCTCCTTCAGGCATGATGGCTCAAGTCTTTAATCTCAGGACTCAGGAGGCAGAGGCCAGGGATCTCTGTGACTTACTCGCCAATCTGGTCTACGTAACAAATTCCAGGCCAGCCAGAGCTATAAAATGAGGCTCTGCCAATACATACATACATACTATAATCTCAGCTCAAGTTCTTTGAGCAGGCACAATGCTGTCGAGTGTATATATCACACACATCGGATGATTTGTGGCCTCTTGAGGACTGTCTGAAACTTTGAGGACTAAAACAAAAACAAGGCAAACCCAGTCCTAACTAGCAGTAACACACGCATAGCACACTCCGCTACTACCACCTGGTTCTTCACCTCTCCCTGCTCACATATGCACCACTGTACTCCATTCTACGTCACCAGGCAGAATTTGGTTTGAAAAACTTTACTGAGAATTTTTTATCATCTGTGTTCACCAGGAAGAATGACTGATAATTCTTCTCCCTCTCTTTCCCCTAAAGACTGGATTCACACATGATGTCCAGCATTCTCCCAGCTAAGCTGCATCCCCAGCCCCACCCCTCTTATTTTTATCTGTCTGTCTATCTGTCTTGCTATGATTTCTATTTTCTTTTTTTACATTTTATTTATTTATTTACTTATTATATGTTTTATTTATTTATTTATTTATTTATTATATGTAAGTACACTGTAGCTGTTTTCAGACACTCCAGAAGAGAGCATCAGATTTTTTGTTACGGATGGTTGCGAGCCACCATGTGGTTGCTGGGATTTGAACTCAGGACCTTTGGAAGAGCAGTCAGCTCTCTTAACCGTTGAGCCATCTCACCAGCCCCTCTATTTTCTTTTTTAAAACATTTCTTCTTATTTTTTTTAACAATAGCTGAGTAGTACTGTATAGAGGTTTATCTGTTCACCTATGGAAAGATATTTTGATTGTTTCTAAGTTTGACAATTATGAATACCAGAGACACTCAAGAATAGTTTTTTTGTATATGCACATTTTTAACTCCTTTGAGTAAATACTCTTGAGCCAACTTCACTAAAAACCATCAACTTGCTCTCAAAATGGCCACATCATTTGGCATCACATCACCATGAGGGTGCCTGTTGACCACATCCTTGCCGAGTTTACCATTTACAAGTGGTTTAGATTCTGCCCATTCTAACATCAGAACATGCTAAGTACGGGACAGTGTTTTTATTAATTAGTTTGTAACTCTCTAGTGACATGTGATCATCGTATCTGTCATTTATATACCTTCTGAGTGTGAGGTATCTAATCCATTCTCACCCCAGACTGTTTTTATCTTTTAACTCGTTTATCCAGTCTTTAGAAAAACCCTTTGTATGTTCATTGCATATATGCTATTGCTCAGCCCAGGCCAGGGTCTCTGGAGAGCAGAACTGAGCAGTAAGAGTCTGTGCCTGTTTAATCCTGTGGCTGCACTTTTGGTTTGTCTGTGAAAAGCCATTGCCTACCTAATGGGACACACACTTCTCCTGTGTTGTCTTCTTCGTTCTGGTTTACATTTATGTTTATCCTAAGAGACATATCTTGTCTCTTAGGATGGGCTCTTGCTAAGTGGGCCAAACAGGTCCTGGTCTGGAGAACGCATGCCACCTCCACCTCAGCCTCCTGAACATGTGTGCATTGTTACTCCTGCCTTATGAAATGCTGATGGGTTTCCAGCATCACTATTTGATAAATTGTCCTCTCTCCACTGAGGTACCTTTGTCCTTTTAAAAAGATCCCAGGGCTGTCTTTGACTGTGTCCATCTGAAGGCTATTTTTCTGTCTCATATGTTTTAATGATCTGTCTGTCTATATGTTTTAAAAAAATGTGTGTTAAAAGTGTAAAAAAACATTGTACAGGTGATTTTAACCACATTATAATGAAAGAAGACACATAACATACTGTCTAATTATGTCTTATCTCAGAGATCTTATCTTTGTAGTGGAAGAAACACATTTAGAATAAATTAGAATGGGAACTCTGTGTGTCAGACACATCATATATGTGTGCATAGAAACACTGATCACCTCCAGCTATTTTAACAAACCAAAGATCATCTGGAAACGAGGTAAGAATTGCTTAACAACAGTACTTTAGATGGATTCTAATAACTCTTCTTGTTCTACCAGAAAATAACCCGTAAAACAATGGCAATAACAAAAAACCAGTCCTTTGAGCTGATTTATATTATACTGAACTGAAAATTTTAATTGGGGAAATTTCTATAGCTGTGTTTTATTCTTCCCTAAGAAACAGCATGTCCCTTATTTTAAATCCCAGGATCTCCTACTTTTCACTCTTTCTACATTCTCAGTTCTTGTTAAAGTTCAGCACTTAAAAAAATTTTAATTAAAAATGGTTTCTCATATATGTGTGTGTGTGTATGTGTGTGTGTCTCTCTGTGTGTGTCTCTGTGTGTGTGTTTCTGTGTGTGTGTGTGTGTGTGTGTGTATGTGTGTGTATGTACATTGACCTGTGACCTGCACCATTACTTTTCCTCTTCTGGTCTCTCCCACTCCCCTCCCCTCTTCTTTTCATACACAATTTTACTTTTATTTTCATTCCACATAGATTAAAAAGAAAAAAGAAAAAAAACCTACTGCGTTGGATGCTTATAAAAATACAACAGAGCTCTATTTTTTTAAAAGTCATTGCTTTTTGATATACAACAGAGTTCCAATATTAAAAAAAAAACATTGCTCACTGATATGAGAAAATTTTTAAATACTATAAGAAGAAATGTATTAAGATTTTAACAAAATCGTGAATGTTTTATTTGTCCAAATTACTTTCTCTCGCTTTCTGGAGTAACCCGTCCTCTAGTCTTTCTGAGGAAATAAACACCTGAGGTACTCTTAGCAGCGTAAAGCTTTCTAATTTGTTTGCTTATGAAATTCCACGGGAAGTTTTCTTCTGAGTCAAAGGGACTCAGTTGTCCTGGTTGTTGGAGGGCCAAAACCTTTGGGTTGGGGTGGTAAACATGGTCCATCAGGCTTCAGTAATGGAATCCCCAGGCTTCCTAAAATAGATGAAAACAACTATTATTGGAGAAGGCCAAACTACTTAGAAGGACAAGGGCATTCTCTATCTCCCTCCTGATACAAAACAGCTTTTACAGCTGAACATTATATTGTTCTTTACACATCTATTTATTTATTCTGTATTGTGTGTGTGCACGCTCATATGTGCTTGCATGCCACCGTGTAGCCTACGGAGGTCAAAGGACAGCTGGATGGAATGGTTCTTACCTTTGACACATTGGATCCAGCATCAAACTCAGGTTGTCAGGCTCCAGAGCAAGCAAGCGCCTTTACTTCCTGGCCTACCTTGCTGGTCCACCTACCTTGCTAGTCCTGCTCCTTTTTACAGGTCTGTTTTGCCTTAAACTTATCAATCCCCTAATGGCCCATATACTAAAGGGCTGGTCCTGCTGGAAGGTAGCAGAAGCCATAAGAACTGGGTCCTGCTGGGAGGAGTTAGATCCCCTAAGATGTACCCTGGAATGGATTTGGCAACCCAGGCCCACTTTTCTCTCATTTTGGTTACTGGCCACGAGGTGAGCAGCGTTCCTTTACCTCAAACTCCACTCCACACGCTCTCCTCGCTCCCAGGTCCAAAAGCATCTCTTCTCTCTCCCAGGTCCAAAAGCAATGGTGCTAACTCGCCACTTTATAGCTATAACTTAAGATGTCTTCCTTAGAAGTTGAGTGTTTCAGGCATTGTGTGACAGCTATGAAAACCCAACCAATACAAGGTCTAATTTAAATTGCAACATTTTTGCAGAGACAGAGAGAATGTATCTTTTTTATTATAATACTGTTCTGTCTTCAGCTTGATGTAGATGTGCTTCCGAAGATTGAAGTTGTTTTCTGCTGAGTCCTGCATGGTCTGGAAGGGACAACATGACAGTTTCCGGCCACTGGAGCAGAGCCAGCAGGACATTGGCCTCCTAGAGTGTTGATGGTTGGGTGGGCATGGGGCTGGCTTGTATAGTAATGTACATAACTTACTTCATGTTCCTCTTCCAGGAAATATTCTCCCTGCCAGGGTTATCAGGCATGTCCTCCCTGCCAAGGTTAACGATCCCCTGATAATCAGAGACCGAATGAGTATGGGAGGCAAGGGTGTGTCTTAGCTAAATGGTAAACTTTGTGACCTTCAGGCATAGTCCTTAAGGTCATGGGAAAGACCTCTAAAACCATGAGTCCAAAACAAGATTTCTCAACTATCCAAAATATAAGGATGCAATATGAAATATGAGAGGCTTCAGAGACCTAGAAGAACTAAGGCAGCTGCATTAGGAGACAGTTTATCAGAACGATATCAAGGAAAGAGATAAAGAGATTTGTGGAGAAAGAGGAACATCTCCATTGCTGGTGGGATTGCAAGCTGGTACAACCACTCTGGAAATCAGTCTGGCGGTTCTTTAAAAAATTGGACATAGTACTACCTGAGAACCCAGCTATACCACTCCTGGGCATATACCCAGAAGATGCTGCAACATGCAATAAGGACACATGCTCCACTATGTTCATAGCAGCCTTATTTATAATAGTCAGAAGCCGGAAACAACCCAGATGTCCCTCAACAGAGGATACAGAAAATGTACATTTACACAATAGAGTACTACTCAGCAATTAAAAACAATGAATTGATGAAATTTTTAGGCAAATGGATGGAACTAGAAAATATCATCCTGAGTGAGGTAACCCAATCACAAAAGAACACACAAAGTATGCACTCACTGATAAGTAGATATTAGCCCAGAAGCTCAGAAAACCCAAGATACAATTCACAGGCCACACGAAACTCAAGAAGAATGAAGACCAAAGTGTGGATACTTCAATTCTTCTTAGGATGGTGGAACAAAATACCCATGGGAAGAGATACAAAGTGTGGAGCAGAGACTTAAGGAAGGACCATCCAGAGACTGCCCCGCCCAGGGATCCATCCCATAGTCACCAAACCCAGACACTACTGTGGATGCCAACAAGTGCTTGCAGATAGGAGCCTGATATAGATGTCTCTTGAGAGGCTCTACCAGTGCCTGATAAATACAGAGGTGAATGCTCACAGTCATCCATTGGACTGAGCACAGAGTACCCAATGAAGAAGCCAGAGAAAGTACCCAGAGAGCTGAAGGGATTTGCAGCCCCATAGGAGGAACAACAATGTGAACTAACTAGTACCCTCAGAGCTCCCTGGGACTAAACCACCAACCAAAGAGTACACATGGAGGGGCCCATGGCTCCAGCCGCATATGTAGCCTTGTTGGACATCAATGGGAGGAGAGGCCCTTGGTCCTGTGAAGGCCGGATACACAGGTGTAGGGAATGCCAGGACAGGGAAGTGGGAGTGGGAGGGTTGGTGAGAAGGGGGATTTGGGATGGGATAGGGGTTTTTCGGAGGGGAAATGGGGAAAGGGGATAACATTTGAAATGTAAATAAAGAAAATATCTAATAAAAAAAAAAAACAAGGACAAGATGCCATCCAGCTAAGTTTATTGCTTGTGTTTACAGGCAGACTCCTGAGATCAAGGTCAGCCTGGGACAGTACAAGTTTAGGCCAAGGCATGACAGCAATGGTGATCTCAGAGCTGGGATCCAGCCAGCTAGTTAATTGTCTGTGCTTACAAAGGCAGGCAGATCTCTGAATTCATTGCTGTGTCAAAAATGTACTTGCTGTCTTTTTCTAGGACTCAAGGGGCTAAGGTCATAAAATGCTGACAACCAAAGGGGAGCCTGGAGTGGATGATTGAGCTGATATGGAAACAAAAGCCTGGGCTTTGGTCTTCCAGAGCTGAGCTGTCTGGAGAGCCAGCAGGAGCAGAATACCAGGCTGTCAGCTTGTACCCCACAATTGAGTTGTTTCCCAAACACCCCTTCTTCAGGACCCCTCCCTGCCCTTCCAAGCTGAGGCTGGCCCTTGGCAGTTTTCTCCCTTGTTTTTAAAGATTAGAGCCAGTAAGATAACTCAGCAGATAAGATAACTCAGCAGGTGAGATAACTCAGCAGGTAAGATAACTCAGCAGGTAAGATAACAACTCAGCAGGTGAGATAACTCAGCAGGTGAGATAACTCAGCAGGTAAGATAACTCAGCTGGTAAGATAACTCAGCAGGTGAGATAACTCAGCTGGTAAGATAACTCAGCAGGTGAGATAACTCAGCAGGTGAGATAACTCAGCTGGTAAGATAACTCAGCAGGTGAGATAACTCAGCAGGTGAGATAACTCAGCAGGTGAGATAACTCAGCAGGTGAGATAACTCAGCAGGTGAGATAACTCAGCAGGTAAGATAACTCAGCAGGTGAGATAACTCAGCAGGTGAGATAACTCAGCAGGTGAGATAACTCAGCAGGTGAGATAACTCAGCAGGTAAGATAACTCAGCAGGTGAGATAACTCAGCAGGTAAGATAACAACTCAGCAGGTAAGATAACTCAGCAGGTGAGATAACTCAGCAGGTAAGATAACTCAGCAGGTGAGATAACTCAGCAGGTGAGATAACTCAGCAGGTAAGATAACTCAGCAGGTGAGATAACTCAGCAGGTAAGATAACTCAGCAGGTAAGATAACCAACAGGTGAGCACTTGAATTGCATCCCTACGATCCACTTGGTGAACTGTCAGCTGTTCCCTGACTGCCACACTCATCCTGTGGTACAGACACACACACACACACACACACACACACACACACCAAATAAATGTAATAAAAGAACTTTTTAAAAAAGGTTACATAAGGTTATTGTAATGGGGTCAAGAAAATCTTTGTTCTCTTTGGACTGGTAGTTGTTTCGTGAAGGAAGGACAAAATGAATGACCTTTGGGCAAAAGCTGGGAAGATGGATCTCTTGCAGGGGTATGCTACAGAACTCTGCCAGAAGACAGTCCTGTGCTCCAGAAGTGATGGGCTCTTAGGGATGTGGATGCTTTAGTTCTATGTAAGGAACATGAGGGGCTCATCAGAAAGTGGAGTTCAGGTGAGTTAGTCAAATGCATGTGTTAATAATGCAGTATTGGGCATGCGGCATGCACGTTGTTTTATTAGATACAGGTTCAGGTGCTTGCAACCAATCTTTTTGTTTTGTTTTGGTTTTGGTTTTTCGAGACAGGGTTTCTCTGTATAGCCCTGGCTGTCCTGGAACTCAGTTTGTAGACCAGGCTGGCCTCGAACTCAGAATTCCGCCTGCCTCTGCCTCCCAAATGCTGGGATTAAAGGTGTGCGCCACCACGCCTGGCACTCTTGCAACCAATCTTGATGGCCTGAAGGCTACTCCCAGATCCCACACAGTGGGCAGAGAGATTCTCCTTTGACCTCTACAATTGGATATCACTTTTTTTTTTTTTGCCTCTCACAGATAAATAATGAAATATACAGGAAACATTAAAATGTAATTCAAATTACGTTAAAAATGCACATAGGAGGACGGACATGCACATGTTATGTGTAAATACAGTATTTTTTACAAAGGACTTTAGCATCTACTGACCTTAGTATCTGAGGGGGTTCTCCTATAGTACCCAGAAATAACTATTTGTTGACCAGATATAGTTTCAGAGTCTGAAAAGGTAGAGAAACAGATGCACCTAACCCATGATATTTGCTTTTAACACTTACCACACAACCAACCTTTGGTATAAAGGAATCCAGTCTACACTGTGAGCACAAGCATTCAGGAAACAGAAAAACTGTGCCACAGGATAAGTTATTTTCTTTACCTCTAAATGAACGGGTTAGAATCAGAGGCTATTAAGAAAATTTTGAATCTAAATGTCACATTAGAACAGGTTACAACAGTAGTCCCTAAGAAAAGGACAGACAGGCAGGCAATTTGCAGTTTACTGGGTGGGATCAGAACTGTCACAACTCACTAGATTCACAATTCCCACATATGTCAAAAGTACTGCAAGATTAAAATGCACCTTGGGTTCTAGGAGAAAAAGGTTCCCTTGGATGTGAAAAGTGAGGACCAAACACCCGGGTTTGTGGACAGCAGCACGAAACTGAAGACTGTCCTTGAACGTGGTTCCTAACAAGGCCACGGGTGACCTAGGATGAAGGGGTCCGTGAGTGATACACAAAGTGCCAGATGGCCTGCTGCCATGTGGGATAAACTGTGACATGTGCAGGCAGGACCCTCCTCTCATTCATTATCGGCTGGCATGCCACAACTTCTTGAGAAAGAAGGTTTCATTTTCATAGAACTTTACAAGGTCTGTGAATGTAATGAGGAGTTTCATCATTATTATTGTTTGCTTTGTTGTGTATCTGTGTGTATGTCTGTGTTTGTTTCTGTGTGTGTGCATGTCTGTGTGTGTCTGTATGTGTGTATGAGCATTTATGTGAGTGTATGTATGAGTGCCTGTGTGCATGTCTGTGTGTCTGTGTGTGTGTATGCATCTGTGTCTGTGTGTGTGCATTTGTGTGTGTCTGTGTCTCTGTGTGTATGCCTCTGTGTGTAACTGTGTCTGTGTGTGTATATGTATTTTTGTGTGTATGTTCTACATGGCTGTGTAGAGATCAGAGGTCAATGTTGAGTGCTTTGCTTTAGCAATCCCTACTGAGTTTTTGGGATAGAAGCTCTCATTAAATGTGGTGCTCACTGATTGGGTAGACTGGCTGCCCATCCAACACTTGGGATTCACTCATCTCTACCCAAGCTCCAACTCCTGCCTCCAACCAGCACTGGAGTTAAAGGACTACACTGTCATACCCAGCTTTTCTAAAATGCTGTTGAGGCCCTCATGCGTTCGGAGCAAGCTCTTTAATGACTGCATCATCTTCCTACTCCTTGTATGCTTTTCTCAGAGATGTCTCAATATGTGTAACCAGGCTTGTCTAGAGCTTATGCTGTAGCCCAGGCTGGCCTTGAAATTCAGGGCAAGCTCCTGCCACAGTCTCTCCTAAGAGCTGGGATTACAGAAATAAGTCACCATACTTAGTAAGGCATAATGTTAAATGGCAGGGACACTCCGTGTAATGGCATCTCTGCCTCCAAGTCCTTTACTCCCTGTAGACTTACCAATAGGTGAGTCAGAGACTCTTTCCTATCTCCATATAGTTCATAAAGTTATCAGTACATGCAAGAGGAAAGATATGTTCAATTTCCATATCAATTCCCTAAAACCAAACTGATTTTGTCTTCATGCAGTGGTGCACACCCATAATCTCAGTGCTCCAGAGCCTGAATCAGGAAGATCACAAATTCCAGGTCGGCTTGGGCTAGATACTAAGACCTTGTCTCACAAGAATATAAATAACACACTTTCCATTTAACTGTAACTGAAAGCAAGCTCTGGGGAGCAGATGAGGCTATGGACTTTGGTCTTTCTTTTGTTTATTGATTGTGAATTGTGTTTGGTTCTAATACATTTTGAACTTCAACATTTTCTATTTCAATTTCCATCCTGATACAATTAGCTTCAGAAACAGTTTTCTAGCCATTACAATCAACGTTTTTGCTTACCTCTGAATGTGTGCAGAAGTCTCTCCTTGAACCTCCTCTTCGTTTCGATGTTCAGATTTCTGAAGAACCCTGGGACCCAGCAAACCAATCAGTAGGCTTCCAATAGGTGCTGTAATGAGGATGGCCAAAAATGCCACCGTCAGCACATCCATCCCATAGTCTTCCAGCTGCTTCTCTCCGTGGGATCTTGCCGTGTCCAGAGCCACAGAACCAATGGCAGCCTATGAAAGTGTTAGCAAAGATTGGTTGGAAACTAAGACAAGCATGTTTTAAAAGTGATGTATTTTCTCATCTGAGAACATAAGTTGCTTTTTCTTCTTCTCAACTAACTCAAATCAGTCTTCTTGCCCAGTGTCCTGCAGTTGATTTGGTTATCTGCAAAGTCTCCCCCCCTTACATGGAGAGTAACACTTCCTTATGCAATCGGTACACGTTGGTCATATATGATAAGGTCTGTACCTTTCAAATTACTAGGAAAAAACAGACTCACAATATTATTCAAATGGTATTGTACATGATAAATTTATTTTGCAAAAGATGAAAGTTACTGTTTGTTTTATACTTTAACCTTAAGAATTTGTATTAGTAATGTATTAGTAAAGATAGTATTTATCCTGCCATGGTCTTTTGGCTAAGATTCAGTTTAGTACCTGTTCTTATCACTTAATATATAAAAAGCTGAAAAGGGTGGTTATATTTATTAGACAAAGGTGAAAATTTAAATCAATATATTTTCTCTGGAATGTACACTAATTCTCAAACAGTCTGAAACACGGAAGTGGTAGTCCTTCAAAATGATGTTAAATTTACTAGTTATTTGGTAAAATTTCTGTCCTAGGAGTTGGTGAAGTATTTTATTTGTGTCTATTGGATTATATTATGAAAACTCTTATTTTCTTTTAAAGGCAAAATGTAATATTCTTAGTCTACACAGGGAAAGGTACATTAATGCATCCGATTAACTCCTTATTCCAAATAGAAGAGCAATGTTTGCTTTGGAGATAATAAAATAAGAGAGAAAGTGTGCATCAGTCACACAATGACAGAGCCTGGCTGCCCACGGTATCTGAATGCCCTTCCTCTCCTGTACTATAACTCCAGAATTTCAGCCGGTTCCCGCAGACAAAACATACGTTTTCCTCATCACCGCTCTCTAAATACTACAAGAACTGTTCACATCACATTAGCTATGGCAGGTAATTAGGAGATGATTCAAAGAATATAGGAGATATGCTAAAGTTATAAGAAATTAATAAACCTTTTGTATAACATCTTGAGTGTCTGTAGATTTTGTACCCATGGGTGTCTTTGAACTCATTCCCTGAAAATAAAAGGAGTGCCTGGGTTTGCCCAGTGGAGACAAGACATACAATTCCCAACACACTATATATACACACACACATATATACACACATATACATATATATATACACACATACATACACATATATATGTGTGTGTGTATGTATATATGAAAGCAATATATACAGTATTGACAATATATAGAAAGCCAACTGCCAACATCATATTAAATGGAAAGAAACTCAAGGCAATTCCACTAAAATCAGGATATCCACTCTCTCCATATTTCCATATCTCTACAATATAGTACTTGAAGTTCTAGCTAGAGCAATAAGACAACTAAAAGAGACCAAGGGGATACCAACTGGAAAGGAAAAACTCAAAGTATTGATACTTGGAAATGAGATGATAGTATAAATAAGCAACCATAAAAATTTTGTGTGTGTGTATATATATATATATATATACACACACACACACAAATCCATATATATGTATATATATCATTTATTATTATTTTAAAAATTGCTTTCATGGTAAAAGAGAATCAGTCTTCAATGTTAAAACAAAAGTAACATCAGTTATTTTGGTATTTACCAAGTAATGTTAATAGTAACTTGGAAGCTGCAGCTATCACTTAGACAAATTATTCGATTTATTTTACTACTACACTATCTTCTTCACATTTATGCCATAGAGATATATGTGAAAGTCTGATGAAAAAAATGTCTCTGGACTGAATAGATCCATAGTCCATAGCTTAGAATGTAATCACAGCATATATGAATCCTCACAATTGCCCTAAATTAACCTCATATCTGACTTTCATTGCATCGTGGTAAAAGTCTTCATACTCCAAACTGCAAGATAATCTATGCTTGACTTATTTCATGTAATTAACTTGAAAATAGATAATACAGTTATAGATCTATAATATTTGTAAGAAATTACAACCTATACAATTCTAATTTAATTAGCATTTCCAGATATCCTGGTAAATGCATGTTCAACAATGTCAAACAATTCTCTATTTGTGCTTTCTTCAGTACTTGTGTATTTGTGTACAAATTTTGGGTTAAGTAACTGAGATAATGTCATAATGTTCAGTTAGCTATGAGTTAGTTACTATCAACTACTCATTTAGGAAATCAACACAAGAGTCTGCCCCTAACCGTGAGTGACAGTTACAAGGTCCCAGTGTTAGCATTTCCTATAGGCTCCACTCAACAGTTAGAAGGCTCCTGGCTCACCTATAAGGACTGTGTGGCTCCCACTCTTCCTCCCTCTTTCCCCCTCCTCCTCCCCCTCTCCCTCTCTTTCCTCATGTCTCTAGCCAGCCTCCTCACTTCTTTCTTTCTCCCTCCCTCTCTCCTCTCTCTCTCTGTCCTTCTCTGTCTTCCTCCCTCCTCTGCCTCTACCCCTCCTCCAGGTCTCAAATAAACTTCTTTTGTAGAAGGCCTGTCACATGGCTTGATTGTTCAAAGGGACACTTTGGCAGGGCCCCCTGAGGCACTCCCCTCTGCCATTTTATAAAACACAACATCCAGTAGATCAATGAAAACATGGATAGCACCAAATTTTCCATATATGATATATATATTTTTTTACCTTATCAAATTAAGAACTTTTACCTTGTGGCTTCAATTTGTCAGGTACAGATTGCTCTAAGCAAAACTCTTGGTGTTTGGCACTATTATTAAGTAAAAGAACAGTCCTTGAACACAGCACTAAGATACTCTAAGATACTCCAGCAGTCAGTGTGGGAGTTAAGACAGTTACAACCTGGTGAACAGTGTCTACAAGGCAGACATGCGTGGTAGAGACACATATCCCACAGTAGTCAAAGCAGGATGGAGCAGGCCAGGGCAACATCGCCCTGTGGCACCCAGAACAGCATGCGTTTTAAAACTTAAATGTTTCTCTCCATAATTTTCCATTTCATATTTTTAGATCATGGCTGCCATGGGTGACAGGCCCACAAACAGTGAAACCATGGATGAAGGGGAAACACAGGAAAGCATTTCTAAATTCTTTTGCAGGCCACATTTGGTGGCATTCACCTCTGAGTTCAAGGCCAGCCTGGTCCAGGACAACCAGGGCTGCAGAAAGAAACTCTGTCTCAAAACAGAACAAAACAACCTAAATTCCTTTTCAATTACTCTTTCTTTCCTTATGTATAAAGATATGGACCAGTCACCAATCATATGGTTGTTGATGGATTTCCAAACATTAAGATGAGCCATGCTCACTCCCTACTGCCTGCCTGCCTGCCTGCCTACCTGCCTGCCTCCTCCTCTTCTCCTTCCTTTTGCCCTCCCTCCTCCCATCCTCTTTCTTAGGAGATCTGAGATGAAAGGCTCTTTTCAGACTTAGTGTTTTGTATGATAAAAGCTCAGCCCAGCCTGGCTGGTCACTACTTCTTTCTAGTTTTACAGGAAGTTTTTGGATTTTTTTTTTAACCTTCTCTCTGGTGAGTGAACCATGATAAATGAGACTTTGAGAGTAGACTACTGTAAAATCCTCATAACTAACTATCCAACCATGCATTCACTCACCCATTTCTGTCATTTATCAACGGTTTACTTTGTCCAAACTTAGGTAAATCTTCTTACTCAGTATTTGAAGGTGTCATACAGAGGTAACAGCTAAAATGATGTGCCTTTCTATTGATCATTACTTACCTGGACTGTGGCCTTTGGAAGCCAGGCAAAAGAAATAAATATCTTTTCCTTTATGTTAAAGCCAGCGAAACACACCATCAGGAATGTAGTCAGAATTCGTATCAGGACTGCGATGCCAAGGGTTGCAACACAAAGGCCTGAAAGAAATAATTGGGTTTTAGAAATAACGAGATGCTAGGAGAAATTACATTTCAAAATATTCTCAATAGGAATAATGTTAAAACATTTATTAGAAATAACGTTAAAACCTCAAATACAAAACAGTTGCATAGAACTGATAAAGAAATAACAAGTGCAATCATTGCTTGAAATCTTTTCCTTTATAAAACCAGAATTTAATCAAACATATTTGAATTCTTATAAAGAAAATTTAAATTAGATGCTGATGCTTCTGCCATCCTCCTATTTTGAGACCCATCAGGCCAGTGTCAGTACATAACACCCTGGATGCACACAACATTTTACACGTTACAGCGAGATCCACATTTCCCTCCAAGTGTTTACTTAACACAGCAGTTCTCCACCAGTGGGTCAGAAACCCTTTGGGGTTGAATGACCCTTTCACAGGGGCTGCATATCAGATGTCCTGCATATAAGATATTTATATTATGATTCATAACAGCAGCAAAGTTACAGCTATATAATAGCAACAGAAATAATTTTATGGTTGGGGCCACTAGCACATGAGGAGTTGAAGCATTAGGAAGATCGAGAATGGCTGATTCAGTATGACTGTGTTAAATGATATACGGGGAAACTGGAGAGATGACTGACTGCTCTTCCTAAGTTCAATTCCCAGCAACCACATGGTGTCTAATAACCATCTGTAATGGGATTCACTGCCTTCTTCTGGTGTGTCTGAAGACAGTGACAGTGTACTCATATCCATGAAATAAATAAACCTTAAAAAAAATAAAAGAAATGCGGCATTAGAAACTTTTTAGATTCTAAAAAGAACAAAATTGTAAATGGCATATTAAAAGATAGAACAGAGGGCCAGGGAGATGGGGTTAAAGAGCTGATGGGGTTAAGGCTGATGCCCCAAATTCAGTCCTCAGAACTCACTTAAAAAGCTGGATATGTTAGCCTGCATCTGTAACTCCAGCACTCCTCAGATGGGAGGCAGAGACATTTCTGACCCAAAAGTTTTCAGGCCAGCTTGCCTGAGACATGCAACACAGCAGCAGCCATGAAAGACTCTGCTTCAACAAGGCCAAAAGCGAGAACTGAACCCAGCACCTCCACAGTTGGCCCTCGATACATGGGTACACCAGTGTTCACATGCAACATGCAGACAGACACTGGTACCCATGTTCACATGCAGACCCACAGACTACATCTATACACATTTATCTCAGATAAATAAGAATAAGGGGGAAGTATTCATAATTCGGTGGGGGTGGGGGAGGTGGCAAGGAACAGGTTCCTGGTATGAGTGGAAGAATACTGAGATATAAGGAGAGGGGTGAGAATTAAAAGGGCAGTGCTGTCAATCAAGACAATCTTAACATGATGCTGTCTGAATGTAGGATAAAGAACGAATGGCAAACATTTCCATCCCATGAGAACACACTACAAAACTAACTAGTACCTTTAAAATTCTAGCTCTTCATCAGAACGGGCTAGATGAACATCTTTATGTTGGGGGGGGGGAGGTGATGCCTGATTTTATACTTAGATTCACAAGTATTATTCTTTAGCCAACCTCTCTGAAGACTTAAGTCATAGTTGGTTCTTTATATAATTTGTGACAGTGGTAAACAAATGCCTCCTGAAGATATCCAGAGCAGGATCTGGAGGAATAGTTTTAGCATGAGAACACCTGAGAGATTCTTACCAACCGTTTCTGCTCTGAGAGACACAATGGAAACCTCTGCTCCAATCAGGCCAAAAAGAAGAGGCTGGAAAACGTCCCAGGTAACTGCAATGATCTTTTCTACCTCTGACTAAAAGAGAAGAAAAGAAAACTTTATTATTAAGCTATGATTGATATGGGATAGGGATTTGAGATCTATCAATAAGAAATCTAAGGCAGCTGAGTCCCCAGAGCTCAGTGGCTAGCCAACTAATATAGCCAAACAGGTGAGATCCAAGCTCTTGTGAGACAGGAAGGTTGGGAGTTCAAGACCAGCCTTAACTATACAGGAAATCTGAGGCCAGAATGTGATATGATACCCCATGTCAAAAAAGAAAAAGAAAAAAGAAAAACCGAAGCTAATAATTTTAGGTCACTTAATGTTTTGTTACTTTGACTACACAGTTAAGAAAAAATATCCACATAATTCAAATGAGCAACATCTTTGAAACAGCCAGTCATGGTAGCACAGGCCTTTAATCCTAGTACTTGGAGTAGAATGGGGGATTTCTGTGATGTTCAAAGCCAGCCTAGTCTACAAGGCAAGTTCAGTCAGGGCTACACAGAGAAACCCTGTCTTGAAAAACAAAACAAAACAAACCAAAAACCAAAAAAAAGTTTAAAAGAAAGAATCTTATCAAAAAAGGGTCACGAGCAGATGAAGTTACAGTGAAGTTCACCTTCTTGTCAGTCCACCTCATGCCTGCTAGGAAAGCCATGACCAACGTGCACAGTCCTCCAGACCCCGGGAAGCTAAAATAGACACTGCTGAACACAGCTAACACAGCAAAACCCAGAATCAGAAAGGCTCGCTTCCACACGAGGTTGTCCTGGAATTAAAAATACAAGGTGCTTAGTTCAATTATTTCAAATAACTGATTTTTAACAACTGATTATTCTATACCTAGGATGAAAACAAGAATGTTATGCACACAATACTTTCTTTAGTTGGATTTCCACTGCCATATCACTCTTCTGAAATTTCAAAATATATATTCATATATGTGTGTATATATATTTCCATATTCATTTTCAATTAAAAAAATTAAGAGTGGAAGAAAATAAGCTTTTGTTTCTCATTATGAAGAACTTTGATCTTGAAGAGAGATGTTTTAAAGATGCTGGAAGTCTTATCTATTTGATAGCATTAGAATTTAAAGTATTTTGATACTAAACTGGGCTCAAAAAGCCATTATAAATGTTGATTTAGTTAAATACTACACAACTCCTGAAAACTTGTATATCCTATGATTTTGCATCTGATATTGCTCTACAGTGAAACTTGAAGTAGACAATCCTAACAGAGCAGTTTTAGGACCCACACATGTAGCTCTCCTGGACCTCATGCATAGATAGCATCAATAAAGAAGTCAGCAAGGTAAAGATGGGGACCATTTCCCCATGGATGCCCTGCAGATCCAGCTTTGAGGAAGGAGTTCTAGAAGGTTCTTCCATTGAGAATTTACAGCATGATTTTTCTCGGATTACTTCTTTTACCTGGTCCCTGCTCGGGAAGTACTGGATAAAAAACCCAAGAAAAGATCCAGCTGCCACACCAATTACCACCTCCAAGATGCCTCTGAAGATGTTAAAAACTGTAGACCCTGAAAAACACAAGGAAAGAAACACTCCAGTCAGGACTCTAAATCCATAAATGCACAAATATCAGTCTAACATCGTCAAGCCAAATCACATAACCACATGGAAGGGAATTCTTACAGACATTTCCTATGACCATATTTTTTAAAATTATTATTTTATGTGTATGGGTGTTTTGCCTGCATGTATGTCTGTGTACCACATACATGCAGTACCCAAGGAGGCCAGAAGAGGGGCTTAGATCTGGTGCTGGAGTGATAGACGGTTGGGAGATGCCCTGTGGGTGCTGGGGAAATCAGTCAGGTCTACTGGAAGAGCAGCCAGTGTTCTGAACAGTTGAGCTGTTTCTCCAGCCCCATAATCTCCACATTTTAAATATAGATGACTTTAAATATATTCTCCACATTTTTAATATAGATGACTTTAAATATCTTTTTAAGTGCTTCTACCCAGATGTGGTGGAGCACACCTTTATTCCCAGCACTCAGGAGGAAAACAGGAGAATCTCTGAGTTCCAGGCCAAGTCTGGTCTACAGAGCAGGTTCCAGGACTGCCAGGGCTAGACAGAGAAAAAAACCTGTATCAAAAACAGGACAATCAAACGGCTTCCTTCTTTCAAGAAGAAGAAGCACAGCGTTGTATAGCACTGGCTGTCCTGGAACCTGCTCTGTAGACCAGGCTGGCCTCAAACTCAGAAATCTGCCTGCCTCTGCCTCCAGAGTGCTAGGATTAAAGGCGTGTGCCACCACGCCCAGCTGGACAAACTTTTAAAACCAGTGCCAGGTGCAACTTTGATGCATTCCACAGGCTTATTTAACTTAATACCTTTCTTAAGCCTGCCAAGTTACAAAAGACAAAATCCATCACTCACAGCAGGCTTGCTCTACTGTGGAATACGTACAGATGAACAGAGGGATAGAACTGGTCTAGTTTTTTAGTTACAAGCACCGAATCTGTAGCTCAAAGTAACGCAAGGATCTGACAAAATAAAACATCTGCCCAGCTCTTTATTGGAAAAACAGTAAGTCTGAAACAAATTACTTGTTAAATTTCCCTAAAAAGGACTTTTCTTTGTGCTGTGACATAATCCCTTTGAAGTATGGCAATGCAAAGGGCTGTAGAAACTGTTTCTCATCATAGCAAACAGGGCTCAGGAAATTTAATTTTGAAAGTCTTTGTTAAGACATCATTTGAAAAATTGTTAAAATTGTTCTTCATGTAAAGCCATTTTTCTTTTCTTTTTTGTTTACTTTATATTTGTGGGTATTTTGTCTACATACCACCTGTGTGCCTGCCAGAGAGGGCGCTCTGCAGTTGTGAGCATCAGGTGAGTGCAGGGAATTGAACCTGGGTCCTCTGCGAGAACAGCAAGTGCGCTTAACCCAAAGCCACCTCTCCTGCTCAAAAAGCCATTTTCCAATTGTCTTGAGACAAAAGTTCACTGTGGTTTCTTCCTGCTACAGTGAGCATTTCTCTTATTTAAAGCCAAATTCCATCACATAATTTTACTTGGCAAAGACAGCTTCCTGGGAGGCTAACAGTGTGCTTGTCAAAAAGCGCCCTCTGAATGTGCAGGGTTTAGGGTGAGCGGGTATTTTGCCTGACAAGAGCAAGGTCCTAGATCTGTCTCAACTCTATCAACTAAAAACAAAAGTCCATCTGTGATGGCAGCATGACGCTCAAGCTCTTTCAAGAAAGAACATGCTATGTGCTGGGTGTGGTGGTGCGCACAGCTTTAGCTTCACTATTTGGAAGGCAGAGGCTGGTGGATCCCTGAGTTCCAGGCCAGCCCTCTGTACAGGGCAAGTTCCAGGACAGCCAGGGCTGTACATAGAAACCCTGTCTCGACCCCAGAACCCCACCCCCACCCCCCAAAAGAATGCACATTAGAATGTAACTAATATGGTTCAGTTTCCTGTATGGTAAAATGTTGTTTAAAACAAACAAAATTCTTGGGCTCCTACCTAAAAATTCAGGAAGTCTAGTCAGGTTCAAACTCAAAACGTCTGACAACAGGCCTTAGGGGCAGGCAGAGGCGACACGTCAGTCAGCCAGGAGAAAGCACAAGCTGTAGAAAGCTCAGAGAAACTCTTCTAAGAATCCCTGTCTGCCTCTTGATCTTCTTGCCTCCTCTGTGACCTGAAGGCAAACCCCGTTGCTTTGAAGCCATGGTTCCTAGTCATGGCTACACTGATTCCCATTCCCAAGGGGGCTCATTTACTTGGTCTAAGGTAATGTCTACATTAAAAAAAAAAAAAATTAAAGCTCCCAGGGCAATGCTAATCGATAGCTAAGGCTATGAACTGCTGCTTTAAAGATTCACAATTGGCAAGCAGTGTTATTATAAATATAGAGCCGTATAGTAGAGTAAACTAAAGGTGATTATCCGTTAGGTCTTCATAGGGAATTGGAACATTCATTAGTTACAGAACAAGAAAGTAACACTGTGAAACCAGGACTTGTTGAAGACTAATTTACAAGGACAGGAGAACAGAATATGCTTCTATTTTAGAATCCCAGCAGTCCTCTCACCTGGACTGCTGTCTCTCCTGTGTGCCTACTACAAAACCTCCTGACCCTTTGTGTGGTTTCTACACTTAAGTTCCTAGACCTCTTCAAGAAGAACTACCCTCCTATAAACCCGCCTCCTTCTGTAAACCCTGTATCCTCCTGTCCTGCTCTCCATCTGTAAGGGCAAAGGCAGGGGTAAGCAGCTTCTGATTTGTGCAGACTCTGGGGAGGGATCCAGCATCTCCCCCACACGCATTGCCTTAAGTAGTCATGCCATGGGTTAAACATTGCAATAGCCTAACTCCAGCTGAGATTACCTGTGGAAAAGGCCATGCCCAAGCACGTGTTGAAGCCAGTGATGGCCAGGATGTCATCGAAGCTGCCAGCAGCCATGAGTAAGGTTGGGATACCTTTCCCAACACCGTAGCCTCCTTCCTGCAAAAGGAGCATGGAGGGCACCACGACAGCCGGGGACACGGCACCTACGACAAAACTAAGCAGCTGGGTGTCAGACACTGTGGCCTGGATGAGTTGCTCATGACCACCACCTTGGAATTCATAACAGTGCCTCCGTGTTTCTATACTTTTACAGGTTAGGTTAGACTGGATGACTCTAGTCTCTTAAACAACCCAGAAACACCAAACCAGAAACGCACAGGTGGGAAGTTCTATAGAACACTGCTTTTTGGAGTATACCCATGAACAAACTGTTTTGCGATGACTTAGTAGCCCCAAGTCCAAGACCTAGGTTGCCTAAAATATATGTATCATGAGAAATATTGAATTAGTAATGAAGTTAGGCTCCAGTAGGTGCTTTAAAATTTATATACATATACATACACACACATGCACATATATATGGGGAAAGATGACTCAGTGGTTAAGAACACCAACTGAGCACTGACTGCTCTTCCAGAGGTCCTGAGTTCAATTCCCAGCAACCACATGGTGGCTCACAACCATCTGTAATGGGGTCCAATACCCTCTTCTGGTGTGTCTGAAAACAGCGACAATGTACTCATATAAATAAATTAAATAAATAAGTCTTTAAAAAGCATATATGTATACACATACATATTCATATATACATACACTATATATACATATACACACATATACATACACACACATATATGACAGTCATGTTTTAAGGTGTGAAAACTCTCATGAGCATTCTCAACTGCACAGGGCTTCAGTTGGGTCTTGAGATGTGAAATAAGACAACAGATCTGAAGGAGGAGGCTCTGAAGATGTGGACAGTGAGCCGTGAGCAGTCAGAGCAACTGGGCAACACTGCGAAAGGTTTTCATACTGACTGTGCTCTAAACACCCACTTCCAGGACTTCACACATATGAACTCATTTCATTACCATCATGAAATAGATACAAGTAAGGAAATCAAGGCATGGAGAGACTGGCTAATGGGAAACCCCAGAGGAGGAGCTGAAATCCAGGTAGTGGCCCGAGTCCTACTTCTGATAGGTAAGAACTTCTTCTTGTCCACCATATGTAAATACTAAACTCTTCCTATATACTTTTAACATATGTCTGTCTCATGGCTCCTACACACTGGATGTGAAAAATAGGACACTGGAAGGGATGTGTAGGAGAACTGTCAAGTCACAATGTCTGCTGAGGAGCACTGAGCTTCAAGCTGCTTATGGAGGCTCTGGGGTGGGATCCACCATTTAACTCCCAAGCCTGGGGATTGGGCCTAGAGAACAACAAAAACAAAAACAGCAAAAAAACCCCACAGCTTCTTTGGTAGTTTAGTTTACTGCAGTCACTGAAAAAATTAGCTACAGAGACACAAACTCTATCTTATAGCTATACTGTTCAAATGGTGCTGAAGTGACTATGATCTATTTTATGGTGATTTAAAAAAAAAACGTTATTTTACATTCTCTTTAATGGAGTCAGGAAGTTCCAAATACCGTTTGATATTTTCACATGAAAAGAATTACCCCAGGATGAACCCCCATTGCCATGGCAACCCCATCAGGAAGTGTGAGAGAAGCGCAGAAGCACACGCCTCCACCATGCAGGGACCCATGGCCAGTCGTACACACACACCCTTCAGCTTCCTCAGGGCCTGAAAAACAAGAGTGGACACACTATGTTTCTCTGATGGCACGTGGACACTATGACCTCCAGCACTTCCTCAGACCATGCTCCGTCGTCAAGGGTTCTTCAGCTAATTAGCTTTAATCTGGCATATCTGCATTCTTTGTGTTTGAGAGACAGTGTGCCCAGGAATCTGGCAACAGGTAACTATGGTTCCTCATTGTAGATGTTACCATTTAAGAAGGCACGAGATAAAGTTAGTGGCCTCAGGTCATGAAATTGGTGCGTGTTGGGGCCAAGTTTACAGTCACACAGGTGACTTCAGAGTCTGTCCTTCTGACCTACATACTGCCTGACCATTCATTTGACTTGTGGCTCATGGCCCCACAATGAGACCAAATGAAGATGTTTGTCTCAATTCATGTATTCAAAGGTACACACAAGGTAAAATGTACGTTCAAAAGCACGCTTACGACTCGTTCTGTTTGGTGGGCAGTTCCTTGAGTCAATGTAGTTAGCGCTGTGTGTGTGTGTTTTGGGCTTGGCAGGCTGTTTCCTCCTAGTCAGCACCTCTATGACTTTATCTGTGTTTCCCCTCCACGGTTACATGTGTGAGAACATCTGGACGCCCACAGTGGCCCTGCCTGGACTGAATCCTCCTCTTCCTAAGACTGTTGAGTGCACTGTCCACGTTCATTTCTGAAGCCTAATCATTACGAATACTTGTCATATCAGAAGAACATGTTTGATATTCGATCATTAGAAACCCATACTCCATACCTTTGAATCTAGACCAAGGCCAGCACGAACAAGAATGACAGAAAGGGCTATGCTTCTCAAAGATGACGACCACTTGTGTTGGATCCGGACACTATCACTGATGACTGGGATATTCCTCAAGAGAAACCCAGCTAGCAGCATGCCTTGAACGAATCAAATGGGACTAGTTAGGTTTTCAAATACGGAAGCTTATTTTCACCTTTTAGCACTTTACATGTGACAGAGACTGCAATGTAGTTTTTCCTTATGCTTACTTAGCCTTTGGATGAAATGAAGTTAAATTCGTAATTAAAACACATATAATAAAAGAATCAATGAAATACTTTATGTATAAAATTTATTAGCTTATTTAATATTGTCTGAAGGGTTGGAAAGATGGCTCAGCGGTTAAGAGCACTGGCTGTTCTTCCAGAGGACCTGGGTTCAATTCCCAGCACCCACATGGCAGCTCACAGCTGTCTGTAACTCTGGGTCCAGGGGATCTTGACACGTTCACACAGATATACATACAGTCAAAACACCAATGCACATAAAATAAAAATAAATCTTTAAAAACAAAATTAACATTGTCTAGATAACTGAATACAGAGGGGACATAAGGAGTATAGCATTTAGAAGGAATAATGATCAAATTCTCAATAAGATGCTTTAATCCAATTTCAGTTCAGTTGTCCTTGAGTACAAACAGCTCCTAAAGTTATTTGCAATGTCAGAGTCCCTGAGCCATCAATAACAATAAGTACCTATATGGATTCTATATTTACCTTCACGGAAGCCAGTAAGATACAGGTAACACACCTTGTAAAGGTTTAGAAGACATTTATGGTAAATGGACACTACCCTGCCGTGTCAGACGGTGCCTCTTCCTTTATTTACTGTTCCCCGTTTACTGACTGCCTTCCTTATTTTATACAAAATGAGGAACGTGAAATCAGTTGTAGACAGATGACCATGACCTCTGCTTATATAATGGACAAATGGTAGGAACTATAACACAGCAACAAGCTTTCAAACTCCAGAGGAACAAGGCTAACAACTCCAACTGAGGCACCCGTGAGGGGAGGAAGTCAAGGGCGTAGGCAAGTGTGACGTTTCTGCGACAGAAAGTGGTTACTAAGAAGGCATGAGAAGTTTCACATCCTAGCTATGGATAATTCAGGGGAACTAAACCTGGGTTCTTTTTTTTTTTTAATTAGGTATTTTCCTCATTTACATTTCCAATACTATCTAAAAAGTCCCCAATACACTCCCCCACCGCTCCCCTACCCACCCACTCCCACTTTTTGGCCCTGGCATTCCCCTGTACTGGGGCATATAAAGTTTGCAAGTCCAATGGGCCTCTCTTTCCAGTGATGGCCGACTAGGTCATCTTTTGATACATATGCAGCTAGAGTCAAGAGCTCTGGGGTACTGGTTAGTTCATATTGTTGTTCCACCTATAGGGTTGCAGATCCCTTTAGCTCCTTGGGTACTTTCTCTAGCTCCTCCATTGGGGGCCCTGTGATACATCCAATAGCTGACTGTGAGCATCCACTTCTGTGTTTGCTAGGCCCCGGCCTTGTCTCCCAAGAGACAGCTCTATCTGTGTCCTTTCAGCAAAATCTTGCTAGTGTATGCAATTAAACCTGGGTTCTTATAAGGGAATTCTGCCCACATTTAGGCCATAAGCACATATGAAGGGAAAGATCCCTCTGTCAGAGACCTTGAGGTCTCTATTCTCCATGCCTGATCTGCGATAACTTCTTCATACTGTGTCTGCATAAGTGCCACACTTCACACTGATAAACACTTTTACTAAAGTTAGGATACTGTATAAAAATAGAGACAAGCCAGGCAGTAGAGGTCCATGCCTTTAATTCAATACATGGGAGACAGAGACAGATGGGTCTCTGTGAGCTTGAGGCCAGCCTGGTCTACAGAGCAAGTTCCAGGACAGCCAGGGCTATACAGAGCAACCCTGTCTCAAAGCAAACAAACAAACAAACAAACAAATAAACAACCTAACAAAACGAAACAAAAAAAACTCACCAAAACCAAAATATTTGCCCTTCATCTCCAGGATAGCAAATACTGAAAATTTTAATTCCTTTATTTCCTAAAACTTTTCAGAATGGTTTCTATAACTATCATTTGCTTTGAGGAAATCAGGAAGCATTCAACACTTACCAAGAAGAGGAGGCAGAGGAGGCAATGTTGGAAACTTAATGAGTCCAAAAAGTTTACCTCCGGTGATGGAACAATAGAACAGAATGATAATTCCAAACAGATTTCCTCCAGGAAGACATTCAGAGCCGGTAACTGACCAAACCATGGCCCACAGAAGAACAACCATGGTACCTAAAAACCACCACCAACGGAAAGAGCAATAAATAAATAAATACACAAAAATAAAACCCAAAACACCAGGAAAACTATGTCTTATATGCAAGCTTTGGTATATTCTGAAATTATTTAAAAATAAATACAACATCCATATGCAAATGTTTATAACCATAAGTTATAAGGGACGTGAACAAGTAGGTGATTACCAACCAGGTTAAGATTACCAATCAGGTCAGCCATGGTGGCACATGCCTTTAGTCACAGCATTCTGGAAGCAGAACAGGCAGAACTCCGTGAGTTCCAAGCCAGCCTGGTCTAAAAAGTGAGTTCCAGTACAGCCAGGGATGTTACACAGAGAAACCTTGTTTTGTGTGTGTGTGTGTATATGTGTTTTTGGGGAGGGAGGAGAAGTACCATGGAACAAACAGCACCTTGAATACACCTCAGTCCTGTTTCCTTTCACAATGCCAGAAAGCACCACCATCCTGCAACCCAGGAACAGTTAAGTGCAGAGAACAATCACTGTCTCTGTCCTCTTAGTAGAAATCTGAGAATATTTGAACTCCACTTATGGTCCAGTATTTAGGTCCTGCCTTGAATTAAACATTAACCATCAGTTCTTTTAGAGTCAATGTTTGCTTAGAATTATCACACTTAAAAACAAAACAAAACAAACAAAAAACCCCCATGGTCCATTGCTGTGTTATCACAAAATGGGAGTTAATTAACACAGTGACCAAACCCAATGCCTCCTTTTCTAAAATCTCCAAAACACTTTCCCCAGAGATGTAAGCCACTATGACAGTGAAATGTCCAAGGCATTTTCGGTATTTTCCAACAGAGTATACATGTTAAGGTTTCCATAAGATCTTACAGCCAGAACGGAAGGCGCAGCTTTCCAGCTGTTAAGTATGACTTTATTAAAGCATTAGCTGAACTTTGTTTTTTTAAATAATTCTACAATCAGACAGAGTTAAGAGTTTTCCTTTTTCCAGGCTAGGACCACTTTAAAAGTCCCTCTTCTTTCATTCCCCATACTTGCAATATAATTGGAAATGTTATGTGCATATTGTAATGTATCCCCAGGTCAGGTTTAAATCAGCTAATTATTGATTTGTCACTTATGATGACCTTGGAAAAACATAACTTTCATGCAATAATTGCTTCTTAAGAGGAGGATACAGAAGTGAAAACTGAACAAAGCCACCAACCTCAGGAGTGGACCCAGAGGAAAACAGTGAGCACATGTTTATCTACCAGAAGCCCTCATCGCTCAGGAATGTTCTGAAGTGGGTAAATGCTGAAATGAACATGAAAATGTACTTGTAGCTCCAGGGCTCAGGACATAGATGCGATCCCAGAGCAAGCTGGCTAGCTAGACCAAGCAAATCAATAATCGAGTGCAATTTAGAGTGCGTGTCATTGATATGGACACGGACATACCACAGACCAATGCCTCAGCCCCATGGAGTGGCAAAGCCTTCCCCATGTGAGGTTGAGAGGGATGGCGAAGCCTTCTTCCCATCCTCGTGCAAATGCTGACAGTCTGGCTTCCTCCCGTGGATGGTCATTGCCTAAAGGCTGCTCCTCTAGAGACTGTTTCCACAGAGGTTAGCTAAGCCCATCTCCTTGTTCAGCTGTATATAATATCTCTATGCCCTGTGTAGTACCTGTATGTGGTCATCCCTCCTCCATGGGCAACTGTACATAATAAACATGCGAGCCTCCCATGTACTGCCACTTCTCCATCAGAGAGCCCAGTCCACCTGATCCCAGCTTTTCATTCTCTTGCCACCCCAGTGAGGTCAATCCTGGTCAGGGTTCCGTGACCCGAGGCATGCAGGAGTGTGACGCCCAGCCTCAGTATCTAGTACACGATGGAAGAAGACTTAACATCAACCTCTGGCTCTACACACGCATGCACACTAATGCATGAACACACACACACACATGCACACACAGTGCCACACAATGCATTTAAAAAAAAGATTAAAATAAAAATGAGACCTCAAATCACATTACTCATTTTGACACATTTCTCAGGCAATAGGTATCTGTTTTTATTATAAATGTTTTAACTAGCTAGCTATGTGTCATATTTTCAGTGGTAAAAGTTAAAAAAATAATACAAAGGAAAGAAAAAGGTATCGAATGGCATGTGGCCTCTCAGCTAGTTCATATCCCGGAACCTGGTTTTCTGTTTCTAATCGCTTAAGATTTTTTTCGCACACTGATTCAGAATCTTACTTTCCCAACAAAAACCTTGCACCACCTAAGGTAGAACATATTATATTTGTTGTCATTGGCCTGGATGATAACGAGGACAATGTCTGTGAGAGCTTCCTTCTGAAGGACAGCTCTAAGAAGACTCAGCTCAGGCTGAGTGGGTGGCATTGGAGAGGCTGAGGCAGGAGGATCATGAGTCCTGAGCTACAGAGACAGCCTTTGTTGAAACAAATCAAAAAAACAAAACAAAACAAAAAATAAAAACAGAGAAACAAAAAACAAACACAAACCAGACACACACAAATCAAGGTCACGAGGACTGGGAATTGAGAATCCAGCCTTGGTTTTCAGGAAAAGAGAGATAGAAAGCTGTAAGTATACCTGAAATAATGTTTTCATTCTCAACAGTTTCCAAAATTGTCTAAAAATCTGCCTTACAGACAATTTTCAACCTCTTCTTTCTTGAATGATTGCACAGCTAACCTATACTATGTGCACAGCGTGCGGGTCCACACACAATCGTACATGCACTCTCTTCCTTTGTAATTAACATGTTGTATCACTGATTTTGAACATCTGTACAGTCACCAAATTTCTCACATATCTTGGGTTACTGCCATAAACTAAAAGACAAATACATCTAAACTGAAACAATGTCCAAAAAAAGTCAGGATAAATCTTTCTCCCTCCAACAAATCCTCAAAGTCTACAAAGAAATGGGTGATTTGCAAAGCAAGACTCTGGCTCAGCATCAGTCGCGATGCTCTGATGAGATCAACATTTACAGAATGCTTTTCTGGTAATGAGACATTGGCCAACGGTGTGGTTACTGGAGCCTTTCTTACAGTGATTGTATGAAATTACCCAGATCCAGAAGTTCTCTCATCTCTGCTCTTTTGACTCAAGAAAGTACTCTCTCAAATGCGGCCACAGATACCTCTGAAGCCACAGTTTGAGAGGGGGAGCTTTTTACCCCTACTTGGAGTGATTGTGCACCACAACCCGGTCAGCTGCTCTGCCTAACAGTTTCAACTTAAGAAGAGTAGATTTCTTGCTGTCTTTTTAACCACATGGCTTGGGAAGCTCTCACTATGACATCATCTCTGGTCATTTTCTGAGTTCATCCCCGCCGTACACACACCGTTCGTTATCACTCTTGCCAGGCAGCCGCGTGGAGGGCAGGCCTGGAATTGCCTCAGACTCTGCAGGCCATTGGGTTCTGTTGGTGTGTCCTGTGGCTTTTTTTCACCGCTGGTCAGCAGGTTACTGCCTTCTGTTGGTTCACTTCCGTCTGTACCTCTGAGGCTCATGACTCTCTCCTCCTGGATTTAAAACCAAATTTTAAATCTTTAAAACTTTATTTTTACACATCTTTTAGCTATTGGCTTATCAAGTATCGAATCAAATCTCAAATCAAGTTGCCTCTATTAGAACCGAGGATTAATAACTTATAAACACGCATCTTTGTTACTAACATGTCACTTAGAAGAAGAACCACTGAAGAATATTGAACAATAAGTCCCTGTTTTTAAATTTTTAAGTGGGTAGGTCATGGAAACATAAAGTTACATAGTACGATGTAACTATGTAACCAGGCCCCCAAATTAATACAGTTAACACATAATTCAAGGTCATAGCAAGTAAATGGATCAAAGTGATTTAAGAAAGGGGAGGAGGAGGGAGGGAGAGAGAGGGAAAGAGAGCAAGGGAGGCAAGCACACAAACTCACATAAAAATATGTTCTCAACCTGTGGGTCACGACCCTTTGGGGGGGGGCGCATCACACTACCTTGTCACAGGGGTTGAGTCAGACCATCAGAAAACACAGATGTTTACCTTACAATTCCTAACAGTAGCAAAATTATAGTTATGACGTAGCAGCAAAAGTAATTTTCTGGTTGGGAGGTCACCACCGCATGAGGAACTGTAGTAAAGGGTTTCAGCATTAGGAATGTTGAGAACCACTGAACTAGGGCTTAGGCCAGGAACACCAAGCATAATGTCTACCAGTTAATAGCTAAGGTCATTGGTGGCTGGCCCTACCTGAGGTTGGCAAAAGAACTTACAAAATTACATCATCTACCTACTCTGATCTATATGGGCATGGAAGTTAATCATGAGGAGGATTTTTCTTTCCTTATTTATTTATTTATTTATCTTTTATTTATTTATTTATTTTTGAGACAGGGTCTCGCCAGGTTACTCGGGCTGGCTGCACGCTCACAATACTTCTGTATCCCTCTTCCGAGTGCTGGTATTTCAGGAGTGTGTCACCTGGCTCTTCCAGAACTGTTAGTTGACTGGTAAAGAGTGAGGAGAAATGACTCTCTCTGTTTCAAAGCCATCCATAGTCATGTGCTTAAGGGAACAGCTGGGACTCCCTGGCTTTGACTGGAGATTTTACCTGTAGTTCGTGATGTGGAGAAGCCTCGTGTGTGATCCCCGTAGGTGGCTTTGAATGCTGACATTCAGCTGTCTTATCTTCATCCTCCATGTCTTATAATTTCAAAGATGATGACTCAGGGATGAGGAGCCAGAGCTGCTCTGAAGGAAATACAGCATCGACAGAGGTATTAAGATCATTGGAAGTAGATGAGCAAATTTACTTTTTCTTTCCTTGGGACCCTGAGGGCGGACCTACAGTGAGTCAGACGTTTTTCAACCTTTCCTTTGCTGACCTGTTTTAGAGCCCAACATATTATCTTCATCCTTATCTAGTTTTTGGCTGCTCTTGAATAAACCCTTGTTGGCTTATCGCATTCTAATTCCTTTCCCATCATTCCTTGAGGGTAATGCTTTGAAACACACACAGAGCTCTATCGATCCTAGATTGTCCTAGCTAATGGGCCGACTCCACACAAGCAAGACTGACCTTTCAGGTGACTTTCCAGCGTTGACGCCGGAACAAAGTCACCTGAGGAAACCTCTTCAGATCCCATTATTAAAGTCACCTGAGGAAACCTCTTCGGATCCCATTATTTTCTGAGAGACGAGAGTCATTTATTCCTGCCTTGTCTACATTTCTGTATTGTTGTGATTGCTGTGGTAAGATTTTCCCATGTGGAACTTTGAGTGCATTTAGAAAAGAAATCTGTGCAATTTTAAAACTTTGGAGAGAAGAAAATTATATGGTTTGCCTTGGCAATAAAAACTTTCTTGGATATATTCTGCAATTTTGGGGGGGAATAACTTAATTCCATTTGCCACAATTTGAGATCATTTTCTGGTTTTGTGGTTTTCAGAGCAGGCGAGGAAGCACTTGGGGATGTCTTACAGCAGTTTTCAAATACTTCTAAGACAGAAGTGTGGCCTCAAGTGAAACAAAAGCCTTAAATTCAGCACATGGAGCAGATGACAGAGGGCCTGCCAGATCCTTGTCCTGCTCCAGAGTCAGGTGAGCCGACTTGGAGAAAGTCTCTATACATGTACTTTTTCGTAACATGAGGCATTTGTTAAACAAGCCCTCTATTCTTCAGCTTAATTAAAAAAAACCAATCTAAAGGCTTAAAATTACTTCCTGCACTATTTAAATGGACCGGAGGGAGCTATAAAGTTGCAAATGTCAAGTAAAACATACTTCTTTCTATGAATTAGCACTGCTGAAAGATAGCTACAAGGGCAGAGACTAGTCACTTTCCTTAGTTTTAAGATTTTGTTTTATACTATGCGTATGTGTACCTGTTTGTGCAGTTACCCACGGAGGTCAGCAGAGGACGCTGGATCCCATGCAGTTGGAGTTACCGACTGTTGGGAGCCACCTGGTATGGGGCGTAGTTACACCTTTATTGATGAGATGCAATACCATGACCAAGACAATTTATAGAGGAAAACATCTAACTGGAGGCTTGCTTACAGTTTCAGAGGGTAAGTCCATGATGTGGGGGTGGGGATGGCAGCAGGCAGGCAGGCATGGTGCTGGAGCAGTATAGGACAGCTCCCAGCAGATCCGTAAGTTTCAGTCAGAGAGGGGATCTGGTTCTGGCATGGACTTTTGAAATCTCAAAGCCCACCCCAGTGACTCACCTCTTTCAACAAGGCCACACCCCCTAATCCTTCCCAAACAGTTCAACTAACTGATGACCAAGCATTCAAATACATGAGCCTGTGAGGGCCATTCTTGTTCAAACTACCAGAAACCCCAGTTCAGTTCCTCGGGAAGAACAGCACAGACTATTGCTGCCGAATCCTCTCTTCAGCCCCCAAACTGGTTACTTTCTTATTTTGTTGCATTAGTGAGTGACAGGAACATAAGTGCTTTTGTGTAACCTAGAAACTATGTTAAAAACATGACATGTTGTTTTGAACTGAGAATTTGTTTTGACAAAATAAATATAAACTTGTTTTGACTTAAAGACTGCTATTGTTGTAACAGGAGAAAAATACTTGAGCCGTGAACAACCTAACATGTTTTTGACTGAACAAAACAGAAAAATATTTAGGTGAAAAATGTGCAAAATACCCCAAAGCTAAACACATGGTGAGCCTGATGAACCATGCTCTGAAACACACAAAGAGTTTTAGAACTCAAACCAGACAGTGGCCCCTAGGGATTGCACTGCTGTGTTCTGGAGACATTGTATCCCAAGCCCCTGCTCTGGTTCCTATTGGCAACAGGACTTTGAGACTGGCCTTGGTGTGGTTCTGGCTTCTCTGACTTCCTACACAGGCTGGCCTGTCAGTGCTAGGTTCTGGCTGATGCTCTCAAGGACCTTGTGTGATCTCCAGCAGTGCCATCCTCCAGCCTGCCACAGCTGCAGGACTTCAGTGCACACAGGGATGGAGCCCGCCAGCTCTGGAAGTGTGCTAACCAGTGGAGCCTTGTAGCAATTTTCTGCTCAAACAACTGTTCCTCTCTTGTAGACATAATGGTTTTTGTGCACTGTGTAAAGCTTATTCTCGTGTTGTTCAAACGCTGATTTCTCTGCCCTCATATCTTGTTTCAATCAGGCATTATAATGCTTAGATCAAAAATCTCCTGTCTCAAGTTTGTATAAACAGTTCTTACCCTTTATCCTCTACCTTGTCAATAAAAGCTGATCATTCAATGGCTGAGCAGAAAAAAAAAATAGGGGCAGAGACTTCTGCCAGTTTGGAGAGAGGAGGAAGGGTGGGGGGGAGTTGGAGTTGGAACCATGAGGAAGGGGTCTACCATGAGGAGGAAGAAAAGGTTTTTAGGAGTTCACCTGGACGATGGAAGCCTTAATTATGAGTACTGTGAGTGTGGCAAGGGAGGTTGCTATATTAGCATAGAGAGTTAAAGAAGATCAGTGAGCTGCCCAGGCATTGAAGTGCAGCTTAAAATAAATCTTTGTTTCTCTGTGTGGTTATTGGGGATTAGCAAAGGCAAAGAAATGCAGACAGCAGATTAATTTACAGTTTACACTTATATTAAAAGTTTATTTTACCCCTTCTTGGTGAGATGTTGTTTACAAAAGATTGCCATAACCTTTATATTAGCATGGCATTTTAAGGAATGCTAGAGAATAGCAAAGCATTTTTGAAAAGCAATCTGTGTGCATCCTGATTGCTGAGTGGGCCACAGCCCACCAGCAGTGCTCTCTGCAGTTGCTTTCCTGGTGCCAAAAGATCAGACATAAACAGCACAAAGGAGGAAGGATTTATCTGAGCTCATGGTTTTAGAGGCATCACACTGCTTGAAGGGCAGGGTCCAGGTCTCCCATAGCAACTGTCCAGGTCTCCCATAGCAACTGGGAAGGAGAGGAAGGGTCAGGGCAAACTGGATGAAGTTTGATGCAGTGTGAAAGGATGAGTGTGTGTGCAGGAGAATACAACAGAGAGGGGGGAGGGGAGGGAGGGGGAGGGGGGAGAAGGAGAGGGGGAGGGGGAGGGGGAGAGGGGGAGGGGGAGAGGGGGAGGGGGAGAGGGGGAGAAAGAGAATATACGAATATACAGGAATTAGTCAAAGTAAGATATAGTTAGTAAGGATATATCCCAATCACCTACATCCCGAAAACACCCCATCTCACCTTTGTAAGTACGTCTTAATAATGCCATAATTTTATGACCCCCATCAAGCAACCAATCAGCTTATTAGGTTAGACCCCATTTTCTACTCTTCTAGGTAATTCTCAATCATTGACAATCAAGATTAACCACTATGTTTCTTGCCTGTGCTTAATGGGGGAATCTTATTGAGAATTTACATATAGTGCTTGATAATATTTGTAATGCATCTATTTCATTGTAATGCATCATTGGTTTGGAACTTAAACCAAAAGGGATATCAGTAAATGGTATAGATTTCTAGGATGGGATTTATAGCAGGAATGAGGTGTGTGTGTGTTGGGGGAGGGAATGGGGTGCCTCCATGTAAACACCAGGGGGCCCCACAGACACAAAAGCATCTACTGCAGGAGGACCTAATTGAGGACTGCCTGAGAGACCAAGGATTAAGATGCAGACAATGCCAGTCAATCAGGAACTGCTGTTTAGAATAGATGCTTTCTTAGGACCAAAGGGGCCCTGGGAGGGTATTAAAGGAGCTTGCAGCAGTGTTCCTGGAGAAGTCTGTCACTGACTCTGCTTCACCTCACCCCCAACCCCTCAAGCAGGTAGAGTCTGGCTGTGTGTAGTTCAGAGCACAGGAAACTGGAATTAAGTCACTTTTCAAAGTGATCCATTCTCTTTAATGGAATGGTGCTCTTTAAAAGGGGTTGAGGGGACAGGCATGGTGGTGGTGCACTCCTTTTTTTGTTTGCTTGCTTTTTTGTGACAGGGTTTCTCTGTGTAGCCCTAGCCATCCTAAAACTTGTTCTGTAATCCAGGCTGGTCTCCAACTCAAGATATGCCTACCTCTGCCTCCTGAGTTCTGGGACTAAAGATGTGCACCACCACACCCAGTTAGAACACATCTTTAATCCCAGAAGGAGGCAGAGGCCAATGGATCTCTGTGACTTTAAGACCAGCTTCATCTACATAGAGAGTTCCAGGACATCCAGGGCTATATAGACCTGTTTCAAGTAAGTGTGTGTGTGTGTGTGTGTGTGTGTGTGTGTGTGTGTGTGTGTGTTGAATAAGAGGCTGCAGGAAGATCTCTTTGCATTCCCTTCTGCAATGACAGGTGTTTTAAGTAGAAAGATGCTAAAAAGAGAGTTAGCATTAGAGATGGTTGTGAGCCACCATGTGGTTGCTGGGAATTGAACTCAGGACTCCTAACTACTGAGCCACCTCTCCAGCTCTCCTTCTGGCTCATTCTTAATTCCTCTTGTGGGTACTCCAAACGCGCTGAGAATATAGTTGATGGGGTTGTAACCCTAAAGACTTTTTATGCCAGAAAATATATAACATGCCCTAGCCAGGGTCAACTTGACATAAACTAGAGTCATCTGGAAAGAGGAAATCTAAATTAATAATATGCCTCCATCAGATTGGCACGTAGACAAGTGTGACAAGACATTTTCTTGACTAATGTTTGTTGGGGGGTAGGGCCCAGACCACTGTGGGCAGGACCACCCCGTGGTGGTCCTGGTGCCTATAAAAAGGCAAACCGAGGGAACCATAGAGAGCAAACCAGTAAGCCACGTCCCTCCATAGCTTCTATTTAGTTCCTGCCTTGAGTGTCTACCGCAAACTCCCTTCTGTGGACTGTGAGCCTGTGATATGAAATACGTCTTTCCTCCCCATGATGCTTGTGCTCCTGGTGTGTATCACAGTTACAGGGGGCTGCCACTTTGCCCACGCCCCCAGAGCAGCGTGCATGCTCAGGATCTAACGTCTTGTTTAGGCATACTCTGATCCCAGAGCTGAGTTCTGAACTCCTGGAGGGTGGAAACCGTATGCAATCCACATGTGATTATCTCCTGTGCCTGCTTAGCTCAGAGAAGACATGCAGGCGTCCGCTGAACCTTCAGACCTATGAATCGGTAATCCAGCACCCACCCACGATGCAGCACCTGTATCTGCTAAGGGGCGGGGCCATCTCAGAGGGAAAACAGAGTAGACCTGCGCCAGGCATCTGCTCCACGGTCCATCTTACTTGCTGGGAGCTTAAAGCTCCCTGCCGTTAATGTTTTGGTGAAATCAATCTCACCAGAGTCTGGAGCAAGTGTGAGACAAGAAGCTGATGCCTGGCAAGTAAGAGAGCTACAGCTCACGTGCTCTGAGCAGACATCACACTGTCCAGGGTCTAGACTTGAAGATTCTCAGCACTCAGTCCAAAAACTGAGAGCTAAAACAAAAATAAGGAAAACCCCCGCTCGAACTACCTATAATCGTAAAAACACACACACACACCCGCACCAGCTATGCGCATCGGTTGTTTGCTCGGTGCTACTCACCTCATTGCTGGCAGTCTGCGCAGGCCTCCTGGCTTCTGTTGAGTGGGAGCTGAGCCTAGGTTTACCAAGGCGTGCTAGGTTAGGGCGGTGCTGTGGCTGGAGGCCCGCGGAAAACCGGGAGGTCCAGCGGCGCGGGGCGGGGCAGGGAGGGGCAGGGCGGGGCACACTCTCAGTTCAGGGCTCTGCTCATTCAGCCAGAGGGAGACCCGGCCCATGAGCCCCAGCTTCCAGCAGCCTCTGGCCACCTCTCAAGGCTAAGAGCAGCAGGCTCTCTCACTGTTCCTGAATATCCTAAATTCTGCAATCCGACGCAAATTCCAGGACTCTCAGTGTCTTCTCACAGGCAGGGTGCTTTCCTTCAGGTGACAAATGGCGGAGTGAAACCTTGGGGCAGTGTCTGTCACTGTGAGCCTCTTGCTATGTTGTTTTACTGTACTGCTCCCTCCCATCAGCCATTTAATTTTTTATTTCTGACTTCCAGTTTGGTGTCTTCCTCCCTCCCCCCTCCCCGTTTAAATCGGAGTTGGAGTTTGTTAGGAGATTTTAACATAGATTTTAAATATTAGGGGTAAGGGGATGAAATTCTCCCAAGCAGAAAGATACATCCAAGTCCAAGTGGGGGTTTATGGGCATCTCAAAGGAGTTGCTCTCATCCATTACCTGGTCTTACTCTTTGAGCAAGTGCTAAGTTCAGTCTTGGATTTCAAGCATGCAGGTGTATTAAGCACATTTCTATTCCAGACAGAAATCCTCTGAATGAACCTAGGCTCCATCCAGTACCCTTTCTCAGAAGAAATGAAATGATTCTTTTCCTAAAACGAACTCATTTTCTAAAACTTGCAAAAATTTCCATTCTCATTGGCTTCCTCTTCCTGGAGAACTAAGACATATTTTCCTCCCCCAACCCTTGGTCATATGATGTTCATTTGATATGCCTTGATTTTATTGGCGTGAGTGAAAAACATTGAACTTTTTGGCTAGATTCATTCTGGTTTCATTGCTTGTAACATCTGAGCTCTGACAGAAGTAACAGAACATCTCTCTGTTGCAGAGGTCACTGTGTTTAAAGAATTCGTTTGTTTTTAACTATGTGTGTTCCTGCTCACAACACATATGATGCTCTACTCCTAAAGGGACTCTGGCCAGCTTGAGGTGGCAAGCATGGCTCAGGCAGGCCTGCCTTGCCCTTCTCCCCCATTTCCCTCTGCTCTGCTAAAAAGCGTTAGATTCCATTCCTAAAGCTAGCCACCTAGGTTCATTCCCTTATTGGGCCACTTCTTTCTCCTGAGGCTGACTACCAAGGTCCAGCTATCAAAGGATTAAAGTCCAGCAATTGAAAGCCCCTTCGGTTCATCTAATTAACATGCCTGATTAAAATTAAACACTTCATCCTAACATGAGGTTTCCCCTTGTACCTTAAACTGCCATTTTCCTGTATGCCACATCTGTCACCTCTCTATCCAGAGGCAGTCCTTGATCCCCTTCTGGGATAAATATCCCTGCCCCATCTCCTTTGTCTTTTATCTCCTGTCTTTGAGTCTTACTCACTGCCCTCTGTTTCTCTGGAGCAAATAAATCTTTGTGCTGGGTACTTGGTCCTAGAGGTCCTGAGCAGATACTTTTTCTAGGAACTCCACTGTTCCATTCATTCATTCACTAGGTAAGAAGTTACAGCATTTTGATCATAATACAACAACAATAACAACAACAACAAAAAACAAACAAACAAACAAAAAAACCCAAGACAAAACAAACAAAAGTCAAGGCATTTAGCCCAAATCCCTAATTTCGTAAACTGAAGAACTAGGCATGGTGGCACAGTTTATATTGTGCCTCAGCACCTCAGCAATCCTGAGGCGGGGAATGGTGAGATAAAAGCCAGTGTGAGCTACCTAGTAAGAAGCTGACTTCTAAAAACAAAGACCAGACAACTAAAGAAAAAAGGACAGGGCAAGCTGGGTGGCTGGGTCAGTCCGTCACTTGCTCGTGGAACACCTGACCGGAGCGCTAACGACCTTATCATGGGAGTCGTTGGCAGAGCCAGTCCAAGCACCCATTTGTTGTGAGTTTCGACTCAAATCCATCACCTGCCCCATCTTCATCCGTGGAGTTAGCCCTTCACTGTGAGCCTACAGTTATCCTGGCTAATGCAGTCTCTCTGAGAAAAGGCAGAGAGTAAGGAACTGGTTTCAATGTGATCTTTTGAGGTAACGACAAACAGCTTCCACACACAACCTTAAAGCTGGAAGAAGCCACTTGTAAAGAATGCTATAGAGTTATCATTCACAAATTCACATAAACTTCTAGAAGAGTTTTTTTGATTTCACTTGTCTCAGGTTACTGACTTACATTTATGCAGAGCCTATTTTCTAATTCATGTGCTGTTGTTATCCTGGAAACTAGTGAAAAAACATCTCTGAATTTAATCTCCAAAAATCCTCTCAAATTGACTGTATTGCACGTTAATTATATATTCTTAGCTCCATATTGGATATAATTGCTGATTTTAATAAGCAGTGTCTAGACTAAGAAAACAGCACTTAATATGTGCTAAACACTTGATCATGTTTCTTTTATATAACAAGACAAAAATGTAGCTGTGAATCTAGATTCTCCGGTTGTGACATTAAAGCCATCTCGTCTTTATCTGTGGTGTGCATTTATGATTGTATATATATAAAAAAATCTCAACTTAGTGTCAGCTTAGAGAACAAGGCAAAACTTTACAAAAACATGCCGCTTTGAAAGCCAAAGTGAAACAGGAAAGGAATATTTTTTTTTCTTTAACCACTTCTTTTGTATTCATGTTTTAATTTTATTTGTTGCTATAAACTAAGGTGGCCTTCCAAATCTCCTGTGTTAAAGCATGAATCCTCCCTGTGACATGGTCTGAGCTAGGGCTTCTGGGAAGTAATTAGGTGACAGAAAGTTCTCTCACGTTTGGGATGAATGCCTTACAAAGAGCTCCTTTTTATTCTGCTCTTCTCAAGTGAGGCCACAATACTGCTTCCCTCTGCAAAGGACCCTCACTAGACACAGTGTCTCTCAGCACCTTGGCCCCGCCTTTTAGCCTTTACACAGAGAAGCAAATCCCTCCTCCCCCTTTAAAACCCGTGGTCTTTTGTAATAGTTATCTGCTATGCCAGTAAAAATCTCACTAATCTTTGCTTATTTTAAAAACTACTCCTGGCGCTGGTGAGATGGCTGCTCTTCCAGAGGTCGTAGTTCAATTCCCAGCAACAACATGGTGGCTTAAAACCATCTGAAATAGGATCTGATGTCCTCTTCTGGTGTGTCTGAAGACAGCTACAGTGTACTCATATACATAAAATAAATAAATCTTAAGAAAAAAACTACTCCTTTGCCACAAAATCAATACATTTTATTTGATTTATTTACCACAGTTTCGGAAGAGACGAGAGACTATTAAAGAGTTACACTCTCGGGAACAATCACTAAAGGGCTTATTTTCATGAATGTCACTCTTAGAAGAGATGATCACCCAGTCAGCTTGCTTTTCTCTGTGGCTAGGAAGGGCCTGTCTTCCCAGCAGGGATCCACTCGGTCACAGGCTCCAGCCCCCATCGATGATGACAGGGTTGCCAGTTACATAGGCTGACTGCAGTGACAAGCACAAGCGGGAACAGTTAATCGCCCTGGACCCCGGGAGCATTTTGAACATTTCTTATGTGAGATAACAAATCTTTTGATTCTCATTCTAACAAGAAACCTTAATTGAATGTAGGAACAAACCAATAAACCAACCAACAAACAAACCAAAAGCAAGTTTGGATGATTTGGAACAGCTGAGCTTCCCAGGACCTGGATGGAGCACAAGGCCTTTCTCAGGCCTATGCGCATGTCACGCTCCACTAACGGTCTGTTAGGTGTGTGGCTTCAGAGTCACAAAATTAAGGAGAGATGAAATAAAGTACATGCTAAAACAACACATTTTCCTTTTGAAACTCAGAATCATTCGGAGCTAGCTAACTTTCAGACCACTAGTAAGGGCTTAGAATGTGTGTCGACTGACATCATGTTAACAATGCGAAGACAGACAGTGCCTATTAACTGATCAACTCAGGGAAGCTCACAGACTGTTTTAAAAAATTATATAGGCAATCATTCTTGCAATCCATTAACATGTCAAATAGCAGTTCACACTAGAATCAGATGCCCAACTTTGTATTTAAAATTGATTATTGGCTTATGTTTATAAACATTTTTTTTGCAGAGGACTAATTCTGAAGTTGTAGTAGAAGTTAAAACTATTTTAACTTGCTTTCTGGACGTGACAAGGTCATTGAACTCGTGAATTCATAGCAGCTGTGGCTACCCAACAGGGACTGAGACCATTCACACTCCGTCCTGGATGAGGGAGGGGCTCATAGAGCCGCACTGTCAGCAAAGAGCTATTGGTAGCTAATGAATGGCTGCAGGAAAAAGGAGTCTTCCTCGGTGAGGTAGCTACTGGTAGTCAGTCTACACACATGTGAATAACCCCACACTCCTGCTCTTGAAAGCAGCCCTAAGTACATTCAGGGGGCCACTTAAAAAAAAAGAAAATCCATGAAATGAGGGGAGGAGGGACCTGTTGGGAAGAAAGGGCTCAAGAGGAGTGATGGGGGAGAGACTCATGAGGGATAAATATGCTCATTGGGATGTATGACATTGTCAAAGAACTAAAAAATTAAAAAAACTCTTTTCACTTAAAATGGATAATTAACTCTCATGGTTGTGTCCTCAATTTGACATTGATCTATAGCTGCGGTCATTGAAAGAGGCAGAAGCAAAGATGTCATAATATGAGGACACTTTTTTTTAAAATTAAATCCACGAAAACTGATAATTCAGTAATAATTTACCTAGCGATTCCGTAGCTCCTACAAACTGTGGCTAACAGTCCTGAGGAGCAGTAACTAAACTTTTCACCTTTGTGTCCATCCGAATCACCAACTGTGTGGGCTGCACCAAGTTATGGTAAAGAGGAACCAGTACAAAAGTAAACCCCACCCCACCCAACCTATGGGGAGGGATGGAGGCTCACGGGACCCCAGAGCTAAACAAACTTCACACACTTGGGGAAGCTAAAGCATGGGAGATTCCCAAAGGCTCTCTCTGCCTTGGCTTTATGGAGGTGGACATGCCGTAGGAGATCACCACTCTAAGGTGGACTTTTCCCACAATGCCTCTGCATTCGCGCTATCCAGCTCTGGTTAACAAGCCCAGCAAACCACACTGGGTCACCAAGGTAAGCCATGGTGCAGTTGTTGCTTCTGTCTGTTGTGGGTTCAAAACAAAAGAGCTTTTATGCCCTGCACCTTGGTTTGCGCTTTACCAGCCACTGAGTTCACACTAGTCACTCGGGAAGAAATTGGTTATTAAATAGGTGTGAAGTCAAAGAGACCAAATTAGGCAATTTCTACACGATGACGAAACAAGATTAGGAAAGATCATGGACTTCCCCCGAATGGGTCACTAGGTCACTAGTAAATTAAAGGGGCACATACCAACCAGAGTGGAATAGCTCTAATGCAGTACCTAAGTTACTACCCCCAAATACAGTTAAAGCTGGTAAGCCTGCTCATGTCTCTCCTTCAACTCTCACGATCGAGAGGCTTTTTAAATTACACTTTATTGTGTATGTGTGTGTGTGTGTGTGTGTGTGTGTGCGTGAGTGTGTGACACTCTAGAGAAGGTCAGAAGACCACTTTTTGGGAATCTGTTCTCCCATTCACCACGTGGATGCCAGGGGTTGAATTTATGTCACCATGTTTGGCAGTAAAGGGTCTTTACTCATGAGTTATCTTGCCAGCCCAGGAGGTTTTTATATGTAACCAGTATGCCCACAACTGTCCTTTTATAAAGCAAATCTCTCGGAAGGTGGTATGCTTTAATGTTTTCCTCTATTTTTCATCTGTGCTGTGATTCCAGTCATGGAAAGCTGAATGAAGAAGAGCCGCTGTCACAGACAACGGTGGCTTTTGAGTAAGTGAAACCAGCGCTTATTCCTATCGCGTAAACGGGGCACTTTAGTGATATAGAACATAGACTCACAAAACTGTGAAGAGGATGAGCAAATCTGGGCTAGCCCAGTGTGATGGGCTAATTTGTATTTACAAACTGGAAGAGCAGCACTCACCTCGTCTGAGGCCAGGTATACGCAGAGCAGAGCAACCTCTTCAGCCGATGCAAACCTTCCCGTCTTTTGTCTGTTTAGGAAAGTTTTCAGTGCCTGTGACCAGAGACAGTTCCATACAAGAGATGTCAGCTGGCACACGTGTGCCCTTGTAACATCGTCAAGGGGCTTGGGGTCAGAGGAACCTACGGAGGGACTAGGGCCATCATCCAAGGTTGCTTTGAAATTTCCAGCCATGTTACCCGAACTAGTCATGATACACTGACATCCATGGATACTGTGATAGGTAAGAAAGCCTCGAGGGCTGGGTGTGGGGTCGCACAGTTTTAGTTCCAGTGCTTGGAAGGCAGAGGCAGTGGATCTGTGAGTCTGAGGTCAGCCTGGTCTACAGAGTACATTCCAGGACAGCGAGAGCTACACAGAGATATCCCATATTGGAAAGCCAAAAACCAAAACAAGAACAAAATAAACAAAACCAGAAAGCCACTAGGAATGCCCATTGTGGTCAGAGCCAGTGCATGATTGTAATACAGACATGGGGAGCTGAGGGGGGAGACAAATCACAGCCGATGTGGGCTAAAGAAGACGTCTCTCTATCTCCGACAAGCAATGGACTCACAGACATATGATATTAAACTGACCATCTCGGCCATTCTAAGTGCACAGCTCAGGGGTAAGAAGTACAAAACACTTAGTGCTGTAAGCTGCAAGCTCCTTGGTACTGCTTCTCATCTTGCAAAATGAAAATCTCCACCGGGAAAGCAGCAACTTCCCTCTCCCCCAGGCCTTGGTAGCCACCTCTTTCTTTTCTCTCTAGATTCATAGATCTATGAATCTATCTGGATAAGGAACAGGGCATTTAAAAAAAATTTTTTTTTTTAATTTTAGCCAAAAGGTTGGAACACTTTCAAACTGCTAGATGTATGTACCTCTTTGGGATTGTCTCTGGCTTGTATTCTTTCTTGCAGAGATGGGGTGTCAACCGTTCCTAAACCAAAGATGACATTCACTGTGGTTACTTCAATTGAAAGGGGAATTAAACCTTCAACTCCTTTTCCAGACGATAAGCAAGCAGTGAAATCTTTGTCCATTCTCTTAAATGACACTCTGAGCTCTACCTGCCTGACCACTAAGGGTCATCAAAACACACACACACACACACACACACACACACACACACACACACACACACCAGTGGTTCTGTGATAGCAGGCTGGGACTCTGGGTGAATTAACCCGCTCTCTCAGTGACGCCCAGTCATGCTATGTTTGCTTGATGATTTATAGATAAGTATCTTTGCCTTATCTCAGCTAGACCCCATGGGAGCCCAGAGAAGCAGAAAACAGCACCTCTGAGCTTCAGCAGTTTGCCGTGAGGATTGCAAACCATTCTGCTCTGTTGCCAAGTTCACCACGGGGATCCTGGTCTCAAGTTCATGGTTGCCATAGACTTAACCTATCTGCATGCTTCCACTGGTTTCAGTTTTAAACTATTGTTAAAAGTTCTAATAAAAACATAATTTTTTTTCTTAAGAAGGAAAAATAAGGGCTGGAAAGATGGCTCAGCGGCTAAGAGCACTGACTGCTCTTCCAGAGGTCCTGAGTTCAAATCCCAGCAACCACATGGTGGCTCACAACCATCTGTAATGGGATCTGACACCCTCTTCTGGTGTGTCTGAAGACAGAGACAGTGTACTTATATATAATAAATAAATCTTTGGGCAGGAGCCAGCAGTGTAGGAGTGAGTGGGGCCGGAGGGAGCAGAAGTCTTGAGTTCAATTACCAGCAACCCCATGATGGCTCACAACCATCTGTACAGCTACAGTGTACTCATATACATAAAATCAAACAATCAATCAATTTTTTTTAAGGAAGAAAAATAAGCAGGATTAAAAAGTTAAAACCCATTAAGTACCCAAGCCTATATAGTTGTCTGGACTTTCCCCCTAACTCATGTAATCTGTAAGATCTCTGTAGAACACTGGCTTTTTGTCTTGTTTGCAGGATAACAGTGCTCTGGGGAATCGATTGGTCTCTCTGTGGGTGTAAAATAATTTTTTTAAGTACAGAATAGAGTTTATTTAGGACATGGAAAGGGGAGGTGAGAAGGGAATAGAGACAGAGAAGGGGGGGGCTGGCCAGGAACATACGGGGGGAAGGGGAGGGGGGAGGGAGGGGAGGGACAGGGACAGGGACAAGGAGAGGGAGAGGGAGAGGGAGAAAGGGGTCAGGGAAGGGAGAATAAGAGGTAAAACAAACTTTTTAAGAACCTCTTACCTTTGTTGGTAGACCACACAATTGAGAAAGCCACACATAGATCTTGTCTCTGTTCTGAAAATGTTTCCTAATTTTGTTATCATTTGTCATTTTTCTGGAGATGGAGAATCTTCCGTATCAGACCCTGCCCCGTGTAGAATCTTTTTCTTAGGTTCTCCATCATACACACACACACACACACACACACACACACACACACACACACACACACACATCCTGCCACACACAGGCAGCACTTCAGCTGATACACTCTCCCTGTCAGCAACAGTCTGAACCTCCCCATTACTGCAGAAGAGACATCCACTTACCCAATTTACAAAACTTTGCTCCCCCATTTTGCTTGTCAATAGCCTACTAAAAGTCCAAATGTTTTTCAGCCCATGTTCACCTTGAGCTGACCATAGCAGTCCTCAAAATCCTACCACTGTAAGTGCTGAGTGGGTGTCACAGTTTACATGTGGCTGGCAGTGGTAAATACTAAATGAAAGCTAGTGTGAGCCCATGTCCTGGTGTCTGCTGTGCCACGTCTACACGTCTGGCTGGAGATGGTGACTCACAACCATGGCACTAACCCAGACACTCATTCACTCACTCCTCTGCATCAGGGATGGCCTCTGTGACTCACAGCTAGTTCCTCGTTCTAGAGTTTGATTTTCCAAGTCCTATGAAAATTCTAGCTGTGGAAACAACCACATATTCTAGATCTTTTGCCTTTTTTTTCCTGATGGCCAGTGCCACAAAGGTCAGGTGTCGTCAAGTGTAGACAGTGAATGTCCTTTTTCTCAATATCACTTGAGGCTGAATCTCCACCCAAAGAGAAATGGGACAGAGCATCCCAATCTCTGCAGTGCAGGCCTGGCTGATAGTTAATGGCTTCTCCTGTGTAAGTCTGTGGTTCTCAACCTGAGAATCAAATAGAATCTTCTATAGGACTTCACAAAGGACACAAAGCTTCCTATTAACACATCCCCTCAATGCTGGCATGCCCATCTGGTAGATCACCCCAACTCTGGCAGTGGACTATTGAACACCTTAGTAGAACTAGGCAATGGTGGTCCATGACCTTAATCCCAGCACTCTAGAAGCAGAGGCAGGCAGATCTTTGTGAGTTCAAGGCCAGCCTGGTCTATAGAGCAGTTTCCAGGACTGCCAAGGCTACATGGAGAAATCCTTTCTGAAAACAACAGTAAAAAGAAAAACTGACCAATCAAAAAAAAAAAAAAAAACCCAAAACAAAACCAAACAAACAAGTGAAAAAGCAAAACAAAAAGAAAAGAAAACCTTAGTCCTAGACAGACACTATTCCTTTCAGAAGACATTAATCACCCTTGTTAGGTACCCTGTGTTTGTTTTGGGTGGGTGGAACCAGAACAAAACATACCTGGTTACTTAGAACCTATGTCATATCCACAGTTATTAAGAAAAGTGGTTTTGCTGGGTATAGTGATGCACACCTTCAACCCCAGCAGCAAGCAGGCAGAAACAGGCTGATCCCTGCGAGGTGTAGACCAGTCAGGTTCACACAGTGAGTTCCAGGCAGGCCGAAAACAAAGGAGCAACACATAAAAAGCAAAGCGGTTTTCTCTGCTTCTTCATAGAGTGATCACACTTTTTTTCCTTTTTTCATAACGGTAGTTATGCTTTGCTTTGAGTCACGTGATCTGTTGAAACCTCTCCACTCTGGCAAGAAGGCGTGAGCCATCCAGGTGGGAGTGTCTCCAGGAAGTTTTACTTGCAGAACAGGCCACAGCATCCTTTTGATTTCGGAGCCACTCTGGTCGTTTGGGAGTTTGGTGGACCCCTGTGTTTCCAAAGGCTCCCTTGACCTTCTGCCTGTTGTCTGCCTGCTGTCCCCTGCTGTCCCTGCTGTCCCCTGATGTCCCATGGAAATGTTCTGCTTTTCTACTCACCAAGGACAACATCACCACGGTCAACAGGTTCTAGCAAGTTTTGTTTCTCAAACTCAGTCTAAACCATCTTGCACGTGCTGGGTTTTAAACCCCTCGCTCTCTTGCACTCTCACAGTCTTGCTCTCTTGCTCTCTTCTTTTCGAGACAGGGTTTCTCTGTGTAGCCCTGGCTGTCCTGGAACTCACTCTGTAGACCAGGCTGGCCTCGAACTCAGAGATCCGCCTGCCTCTGCCTCCTAGTGCTGGGATTAAAGGCGAGCACCACCATTGCCCTGCTGTTTTAAATCCTCATGTCGAGGCTTCTTCCAATTGGCTTGGGACCTCTGTCCAACGAAAGCTACACTGCTCTCTTAACAAAGTCAAACCTTTAGTTTCGATGTCTGTCAGTGGTGGAAAGCAATATGGTAAATAAGCTGATGAAAATGTTTTATGGTGCCAAACAGCATGTAAGAAAGGCCAGGCTCCCACCCTCTCACCCCAGGCTCACCTGGACACACACAGTTGCATCTGATGCCCTGTTGGATGAAGTCTGCAGCCACGGACTTGGTGAGGCCGATCACAGCTGCCTTGGTAGCACTGTACACACATCTGTTCTCCACCCCTGGGTGAGAGGGAACCAGGGACATTGTTTCTTCGGAAAGGAGCACAGAAGAGTGCCCCATTCACAGTTTCTCACTTCTTCCCATCACCCTCCTTTTTATTTTTATTGTTTGAATTAAAAGAAAAACCATTTTGAAATCAGCTTTCCCTTTGAAGAGTGAGTGACTTAGGGCCTCCTCCTATATTAGGGATAGAGACGGTTTCTGAGTGCAGAAAGTGCTACCGGTGTAGCGGAACCTAATTTGGACTTTGGTGTTGAGATGCTGCTAGCGCTTTGTAGCCGTCGCCTGCTGGTCACAGTCATGGGGTTTCACTGCATCAGGTAGGAAACCCTCATTCCTTTTAAGAAACTTCGTAAGTGAAGAAGTATAAAGGCCACCTCACCTACATTCCGCTCATGTATGTTTCATATTTTATAAGAGAGAGAATGCTGTCTTGGCAGTGATTTCATTTTTTAAAAAATATATGTATTTATTCCCTCTCCAGCCCAGTATCAGCTCCCCCTCCTCCCAGTACCTCCTCATACAGAGCCCCTCACACCCCACACCCCGTATCAAACTCACAAGCCCGTCAATGCCAGGCTCTGACAGCTCTCTGTTTAGTCCTAGCCTTGCCTTCTCTTTGAGGGTCCAGATTCTTTCTTGTTTGAGTTGTAACCTCAAGGCCTGCTTGTGTATGGAGCACTTTGTGCAAGCTTCTGCTAGAGTGCAGAACACAGACTCTGAAGCCGAGTCTGGTACTGCACACGGCACACCTATAACCTGGCACTTCAGAAGCAGAGGTTGGAAGATCAGGAGGAATCCAAGCCAGCCTTGGCTTCAGTTAGGAATCTGAGGCCAAGAGCTCCCTGAGACTATAAGAAGCACAAGATGGAATCTGTCCCCTTTTGTACTGTGAAAAGAAAAAAAAATTTTCTTGGTCCCAAGGAGCTTTCAGCTCAGCTTGCAGTCAATATGTCACTTCGTATTACTTCAGTGATAAATCTTTTCTTCTCTTAATTCAATTTTCACTCCCATACATAGAGAAGGGATAAAAGGAAAGGCAAAGACAGTAATTTTTAAATTTAATTTGATGAGTGGAACAGCTATAACAATAGGCCTGATGACATAAGCCACTTATGATCTTTCTTTCTTTTTTTTTTTAAAGCCATTTTGAATTTTCATGTGGGTTTCATTAACTTGTTTAGTTTAGTTCTAAAATCCACAGCTCATGAAAGAACCATGTGTGTGTGTATGTGTGTGTGTGTGAGTGTGTCTGTGTGTGTGTCTGTGTGTGTATATATGTGTGTGTCTGTATGTGTGTATATGTATGTGTTATGTGTGTGTGTATGAGTATGTCTGTGTGTGTCTCTCTATCTGTATGTCTGTGTGTGTATGAGTGTGTCTGTGTGTGTATCTCTGTGTATGTCTCTGTGTTTGTGTGTGTCTCTCTCTGTGTGTCTGTGTGTGTCTGTGTGTGTCTGTGTATGTGTGTGTGTATGAGTGTGTCTGCGTGTGTATCTCTGTGGGTGTCTCTGTGTTTGTGTGTGTCTCTCTCTGTGTCTCTGTGTGTGTATGTGTGTGTATGTGTGTGTGTATGTGTTATGTGTGTGTATGTGTGTGTGTATGTGTTATGTGTGTGTGTATGAGTGTGTCTGTGTGTGTCTCTCTGTGTATGTGTATGAGTATGTCTATGTGTGTATATGTGTGTGTCTCTGTGTGTGTGTATATGTATGTGTTATATGTGTGTGTATGAGTGTGTCTGTGTGTGTGTCTCTGTGTTTGTCTGTGTGTGTGTGTCTCTCTCTGTGTCTGTGTGTGTATGTGTGTGTGTGTGTGTACTCACTCCAACCCCCACTCTGAGGAAGGGACTACTACCTTTGATGCTGGAGGCCACAGACGACATGTTGATAATGTTGCCTGACTTCTGAGCAAGCATCTGCCAAGACAAGGAACAGTCATCTGCATTCTGCTGGCTGAAATACTCGTTCACTGGCACATTTACATCGACTCCTAGCCACCTAGACCCTTTTCTTTCTTTAGTTTTCTCTTTCTTTTTGGAGCCAGGCTCTTAAACTACAGCCTAGACTGGCCTTCAGGATCCTCAAACTTCTGCCTCATGACTGCTGGGATGACAGGCCCACACCACCACATCAGCCCAGGGTACCAGCTTCTCCATGAAACCACTTGTCAGGTGGAGGGCACAGCAAAGAAAGCAGAGTCAGTGGGGAGTGGCAGAGCCCAGAGAGCTGCTGGGGACAGGACACAAGCCAGAGAGCAGGATGCCTGACATGGCTGTGACATCCTGTAAATCAAATAAAGACGGTTCTTTCCAGACACTGATCTTGGCACTTGGTGTAAGGGACTTAGGGAAAAATATATGTCCTGCTGGCCAAGTTTCTTTACCAGTGCTTAGAAGGAATGTAGGGATTTGTGAATGGAGGCTCCAGAGCTGGGGTGGCCAAGAAGGTCCACTTCCTTGTGGCACTTTTCTTACTCTCCATATTAATACTTGGGGCTTTTATACCCGAGATCTGAAAATACAGGACAAACCGCAAGGGATGGGGCTGCATGGACAAAAAGCACACAGGCAAGGCTGAGGTGACAGCCATGCTGAGGGACACAGTAGAGGGGAAGCAACGTTACGTAAATGAGCCTTTGTTGTCTTTTGTTTGCTTGTTGTTGTTGTTTTGTTGTTTTCTTATTTTGAGACAGGGTTTGTCTGGGAAGCCCTGGCTGTCCTGAACTCGATTTGTTGACCAGGCTGGCCTGGAGCTCATAGAAATCCACCTGCCTCTTCATCCCGAGGGCTGGAACTAAAGGTGTACACCACCATGCCTGCCTGCAAAGTGCCTCTGTACATGATAAGGGGGATCTTAATGCCAGACATAATCCCCCCTGCCTTGCCCCCTTTAATCCTAGCCCTCAGGAAGCAGAGGAAGGCAGATGGTTGTGAGCTGAAGACCACCCTGATATACACATGGTGAGTTTAAGCCAGCCAGTGCTCTGTAGTAAGACTCCAAAAAAAAAAAATCTGGTTTATCATTTTTTCTTTTCTGATATAACCATCACGAAAAGCTCAGTTTAGTATGGAGACTGGCTATGATACAAGTTGTCTCCAGTCTTCTGAAATTTAGTAATTTCCAGGGCAAAGCTCAGGCCTCAGTCACCTCAGAGATGTAAGTCATAAGCCTACCACTCACACCGCCCACTCAGTCCTCCCATTGCCTTCTTTGCTCTGTCTCCAGCCTGTCTCGGGGGACAGCTCTTTGCCAGCTGTCACTTGCGCTGTTCCTCTTGGCTCCCAGCACAGGATGCCTGTGAAGTGAGGGACCCAGAACAACTGATTTCCAGGAGCCTCAAGCAGAGCATCTCTCTGGAGCACCCCAGACACAGCCCTTCTGCCCCCATTGCCAGAGCTCAGCCAAGCTCCTTGGCATTTCTTGGCATTCTAAGCCACTAGGTTCAATGGTTGGCCATCCTATGGAACAAGACGTTTGACTCATTTAGCCAGGGTTTTCTGAATCATTCTGTGTTCAACCCTGATAAGGCACAGCAAGGGGAAAAAGTAAATAAAAAGTATATTCATAGAACAAAGATATCTCCTTTTTTTTTCTGATCTTCTTTCTCTCCAGGCCAACCAGCATTCTGTAATTACTCTTCTTATGGTATTTTTGACTTGGTCTCTGCCTCTTGACTGACCTTGCAATGTGGGGATGGTTTGCTGTGCATTTATCTGAGAACCAATTCTGTCAGTTCCTATGTTTTTGGCCAAATGACCTTGCAGATCTCTGTTGGTTTTCCATCCTGGAAAAGTTTAGCCTGGCAACTGTGCATCACAGTTAATGATACAGAAAACCCGGGGACGGCTAGGGCTGGAAGTGATTCGAAATGTGTCTTCCTCATTCTCGGATGGAAGAGACAGACAATGAGAGGGTGCACGTGCCATCTCCTAGGACATGTGACCTGGGGCTCAGAGTGCTTAGGGACTCGAAGGCCAGTGTCTGAGAGCAGAAATCGAGATGCCAGTGTCGTCTTTCCCACTAAGACTATGCTTTGCCCGAAGCTCCCAAGGGCTGAGATTGTGGTGTGCGATTCCCCTGCTTCTGTGGAAAAGCCACTTTAAACAACCAGTGCCGAGGCCTTCCGGTTCTGTCACAGTCACTGATTTTTTTTTCTTCCAAAAGCAGAAAGGTATTTTATCATTGTTAGAATCATGAACTTTTGATCGGGCCTAGGTGTATCAAGAACTAACATTCCCTTAGGAGCCTAAGTTCCACTTGTACTGTACCTCAGAGCCACTCCCTAAGCCTCTGCTTCAGATCTGTGCTTACAAATGTGTTGCATATCTGTGTCACCATCTTGTCCTCTGAAATCTCCTTCAGCCCCTCCCCCAAGTCCTATACAAAAAGTACTGGTCTTCAACAGATACATTAAGGCCCCAAACAACGTCTATAAGCTATAAAAGGGCAAAAGGTATCATTTTTATTCAAGTGATGGTGTCTCTATGAGTGTATGCTGCATGTGTAAATATTCCAGCTCCAGAGGCCAGCACAGGGTGGTGAATGCTGTGAACCGCAGTCGTTATAGGCAGTTATGCAGGGAACTGAACTCAGGTCCTCTGGAAGAGCAGCAGGTGCCCTTAACCTCTTGAGTCGTCCTCCAGCCTGGAAACAAACTTGTAAAAGGGATAGCTAGTCCAATGTTATGTGGGCTGACCAAAGATCCCTTTTAAGCACAAATCAAGTACTTAAAAAGCATACTTTAGAGCCAGTAGTGGTACATGTAGTGGTGCATGCTGTTAATTCCAGCACTCAGGAGACAAATGTAGAGGAATCTCTGTGAGTTCAAAATCAGCTTGGTCTACATAGTGAGTTCCAGGACAGCCAGAGCTACATAGGGAGACCAGGTCTTGGAAAAACCAAAACAAACAGAGAAAGTGTGTCTCTCTATGGCAGCTGATCTGGCCCTGCTCCCTCTTTCCCACTCACTCCTTGCCACTCTTGCATTAAACACTCCTGCAGGCCAGGGGTACATGCTCTCATTTACACCTTTCCAGAGCACCCAGAAGAGCTCAGCTCTCTAAGGCATTGATGCTGTGTTTAAACAGTAAGATGTAGGCTGGGCATCGTGGTGTATACCTTTAACCCCTTCACGGAGGAGACACACAAGTAGATCTCTGTCTATATCAAGTTCCAGGCCAGCTAGGGCTCATAGTGAGACTCTGTCTCAAACAAGAGAAAGGGGCTGGAGAGACGGCTCAGGGTTAAGAGCATTGGTTGCTCTTCTAGTCTGTAACTCCAGTCCCAGGGGATAGGATGCCTTTTTCTGGCCTCTGGGAGTAAACAGATACACACACAGGCAAAACACTGACACAAATCATAATCATAATAAACCAAAACTGAGTAACTCTTTGTAGGGAAAAAAAGCCCCAGGGCACCAGCACCATGACAGCCAGTGCCTGGGCCCAGAAGGTTGGCTGTAGGGCTCCATAGCTGACTCTAATCACTTGCTAGTTACGTGAGCTTTTTCCTCCCCGTCAGATGTGCCCTATGTAGTCAGCTGATGTGATGAAATATCATTCACTCCACAAGAGGATTCTCCTGCAGCAAGAAGCCGGTCCATCTCCCCAGATACCCCTTCCTTCATTTTGTTTTCTCTGAGAATCCCAGTTTGCCAGTGAGGTCCAAGAGGGCCTCCCATTTACCCTAGGAACTGTGTCTGCATTATACTCGGAACCACCCCAAGTTATATTACATGACATATTTATGTGTCAATTGAGTTCCTCACCCTGTCCTAATAGAAACTCTCTTCAAAAAAGAACTTTGTTAAGTTCACTGGAGGCTCTCCTCAGTGTTGAAAATGCTTAATAAATGTTCCTTGAATGTAGGAGCTGGAGGGTTAAATGGATTAATCTCTATAAATTGCCTTGCTACAAATGTTCATTAGTCAACCTGCTAGCTACAATCACACTCAAATACACACAATACACATGCGTGTTCTCCGTGTGCCCAGGATGAAAGCAGACACCCTCCTCAGACTGCCAGTCCCCTTACTTACTTTGGGAAGGAATGCTTTGATCATCAGGTACATGCTGCGGACGTTGAGATTCATTGAGAAGTCCCAGTCTTTTTCCTCGCAATCCAAGATGGTTCCGTGGTGGACAAAACTGAGTGATTCAACAGAGGGAGAAATGCAATTAAAGAATCAGTAGGCAATTACGTGCCAGCATGCTCTGGGTATAATCTCTAGGATCATAGGAGCAAAACAATACAATAACAACAGCGGCGGTGGCGGCAGCAGCAGCAGCAACACACACACACACACAAACACACACACTCCTGCAATTAAGATCCGTGCCTTCAGTCTCAACACTCAGGAGGCAGAGGCAGAGGCAGAGGCAGAGGCAGAGGCAGAGGCAGAGGCAGAGGCAGAGGCAGAGGCAGAGGCAGAGGCAGAGGCAGAGGCAGAGGCAGAGGCAGAGGCAGAGGCAGAGGCAGAGGCAGAGGCAGAGGCAGAGGCAGAGGCAGAGGCAGAGGCAGAGGCAGAGGCAGAGGCAGAGGCAGAGGCAGAGGCAGAGGCAGAGGCAGGCGGATCTCTCTAACTATGAGGCTAGGTTGGTCTACAGAGTGAGTTCCAGGCCAGCCAGAGAGGCATGTGAGAACCTGTCTAAATAAAAATGAAAGATAGGCTTCCACTGTAGCTCTTGCTGGCAAGCCTAAGGACTTGATTCAATCCCCGGACTGTAGAAGAGAACTGACTCCTGTAAGTTGTCCTCTGACCTCTGACCTCCACATACCTGTTGCAGAACTCACACACTGTCTCTCACACAGTGCACTGGGAACATCAGTGCTTTCAAAAGGCTGTTCATTTCATTTCTGTTTCCAGGGCAACAGTGCCCTCAAGTGGCACAGGCTAAGGTTCTGCAGGGAAATCAAAACTGGAAGAAAAACCAGTCTCTCTCTCTCTCTCTCTCTCTCTCTCTCTCTCTCTCTCTCTCTCTCTCTCTCTCTCTCTCTCTCTCTCTCTCTCTCTCTCTCTCTCTCTCTCTCTCTCGGTAGTAAAGTAACATTGTGGCTGTTTGCCTCTAGCACAGCAGGCAAACTTCCATATAATATCAGTGTGGTGAAGTAACATTGTGGATGTTAGCATCTAGCAGTACGCAAGCCAGGAAGAACAAACAAAAAACAAAAATCAAAAAACAAACAAACAAAAAACCCCAACAACCTTGCCCCCTTACAAGTCACTCTTCCTCAGAGAAGTCTCTTGAACATGGCAACCTTACTGACTTGGTCCTCTGGACTGAGATTGTGTAGTCAATTATAAGATGTGGTTGGGAGTGTTTCTCATATACCACAGGTTAGTCACTTGACCAGCCTCCTGTAGCAAGAGTCACAAATTGCCTCCTGCATCCTCCACAATGCCGAAGACTGAATGGATGCTCAATTACTATGTCTCCATTATAGATACAGCCTTGCAGAGGCTATAGATACAGACTTGCAGAAAGACAAGCAGATCACTTATAAAATGAAACTTCAGAAACCACTGCTTTGTTTAATTGCCAGACTTTACATCAGCGCCCACCCCTTTTGTTAGCTTTAACTGCCTATGGGCTCCAGGTTTATAGCAAGTGACATAGCTGTTTCACTTGCTGAATTGTACAGGGCTATGTGACATTTATCCCAACTTCCCAAGGAATAGGCTATGTTCTGTTAATTGATCATTTTTTATACTATCAATATTCATTTAATAAAATCATAAAACAATTTCTCAGTGAAATAAAAAGTTTACAATTACCCAGCAACATTAAAGAGAACATCAATTCTCTCGATTTCTGAGGCGAAGTGATCAATCTGTCTCTTCTTTGTGACATCAAGGACTCGAGTTTGAATACCTGGCGAATAGAGTAAAAGAGAGTGTTTACCGAGAACTCATAAAATATGTAACTGTGAAGATGTGGCTGTTTAGCGGTGTGCAGTGTGAAGAATGTAGCATTTCTACTTAGGTTGTCCATGACTCATGTCCACCACTGGCATTTAGCAATTACAAGAGAATCATTAAAATGCACACATCTCAGGCTGGAGATGTGGCACGCACTGGCCTATCAGAGGACTGGCGCACCCATCCCAGCTGTCACACCAGGTGACTCACAGAGGCCTGCAACCTCCTCACAGGGATCTGATGTCCCATCTGGCCTCTGTGGGTTCTCACATATACACAGGCTCAAACATACCTAAATAAAAATGAAATAGATCTTTTTAAAAAATCTCTTCTAAAGATATACAAATTTTAAAGTGTCCTCTTCCACCCCCTCAATAAGCTCTCTGTTAGGGTCTGCAGAGTTAGCTCAGCAGTGAAGAACATGGTCTGCTTTTCTAGAATATCTGAGTTGGATTCTTAGCACGCCACGCTGGTTAATAGCTGCCTGTAACTCCAGTTCCAGAGGCTCTGCCACACTCTTCTGGCTGCCATGGGTATTGCACGCACTTACTGCAGGCAAGCCATTCATACACATAAGATCAAAATTAGACAATATTAAAAAAAATCCCTGTGGTATAAAATGGATTTCACTTTTCATGAAATGTCTCAATTTTCCTTCCAATAAAATAAAAGTATTGATAAAATGCAAAAAAAAAAAAATCCAAACCAACCAACTAAATAAATGACCAACTGACTTTCCCCCTACCGCTACCGTTTAGCTTTTAATGGGGCTACAGAAAGGTTTGCAAGAATACAAGAGGATCATATTACCTGTTACCTGGGACAAGGCTGCTCCCAAGGAGTCTTGGGCAGCAGTGAAAGAGTCATTAATAGTTAACCTGGCAACTGTTAATTCTCACAGAACTTTGTAATTGAGAGCGAAATCCCTCAGCACATTGTGTAACAGAAGACCTTAAGCATGTGCCTTCACACTCCCCCTGACACGTGTGACTGTACACACTGTTTCCCGTAGGCCCTAGAATACAGATTTGATAGCATATGAAGGAGCAGGGCTGGGAGAGGAGGTGTCTGGACCAGCTGGAGTTTCCCTCTGAATGCTCGCTCCGTGCCTCTGCTTCCCATACCAGGCTGACCGTGAACCTGGAGGCAAATGGTTCACCTCGGTAACTTTCCAGCTCCTGGAGTTTGGACTCGTTGATATCTGTGGCTATGACTTTGGCTCCTTCTCTTGCAAAAGCCTGCCAGAAACAAACACAAATCAATCCTTTGCTTATTGCTCTCAAAAATGGAAAGCATTTTTGTTTCCTTTCATGGCATTTTTGCTGTTTTTTTGTATAAAATAAGTGGTATTTCCTTATCTTGTCTTGCTCCCCTTTACTGCATTGTGGTTATTTTTGTCAGTCATTGGAGCAACAGGGATTATATTTTCCATCTTAATTTAACCTCTTACTATTAAAGAGTACAGTATATTTTTTTAAAATGTTAATCCCAGCACTTGGGAGGCAGAGGAAGGCAGACCTTTGTGAGTTCGAGGCCAGTCTGGTTATAGAGAGTTCTAGGACAGCCGGGGCTACACAGAGAAACGCTGTCTCAAAAAATAAAACCAACCCTCTAACTCGAAACTGGAGAGATGCTCAGTGGTTAAAAGCATGGGCTACTCTTTCAGAGCACGTGGGTTTGGTCCTAACACCCACATGGCAGCTCACAATTGTATCTTCAACTCCAGGAGATCTGAGGGTATGTGCTTGGTATACATATATACACGTAGGCAAAATATCCATGTACATAAAATAAATAGAAATAAAAATAATCAATAGTAAAAAAGCAACCCCAAAGCAAACGCTCTATCTCCGAGCTGGGTATGCTGGCGCGAGCCTTTCATCCCAGAGCTCGAGATGCAGACGCACTTGCATATCTGTGACTTTGAGGCCAACTTGGTCTCTACACAGAGACATTCAGGAGTATGTGGTGAGACGCTGATTCAACAAACAAACAAACAAACAAACAATCCCCTAGCGCCTCTAGCTCTCTGCAGTCACATTATTAGCGCCTCTAGCTCTCTGCAGTCATGTTATGTTATTCTGTGGCGAGATCTATCTATGCTTTACCCCTTTGTTTACATGTATTCATTTATCATGTATGTGTTTGTACAGTATGGGTCTGTGCCACGGTGTGAGTTTGGAGGTAAGAGGACAACTTTTTGGAGTCATTTTCGCCTTCCTCTTCCCAGGGGTCAAACGTAGGTCTCAGGGCTTGGATGGCAGTGCCTTTACCTGCTGAGCCCTCTCTAGGGCCTCCATGAGCGTTTTTTAGCATGAGTGAACATGTAAGAGAAAAATGGGCGTTTCCCTGTGAGGACCGTGGCAGCAATCACATAAACGCCAGCTCGCCCTCTGCATCTTATTCTAGTGCGTTATTAGTCAGTATCGGTGCAATGAGGGGGAAACTGAGGCACCTCAGCAAACAAATGGCGAGAGTTTTAACCTCTGGGGTCTTGACCTTGAACTGACATAGTCCTAGAGAGCTTGCACCCTCCAGAGCCCTGCAGTCAGGTCAGGTCACTAATGGGGCAGGTAAACTGAGGAAGAGAAGTCTGGGTCTCACTGTCAAAGGCCATGTGATGCCACATAAGTGCAAGAAATTCCTTCTTTCCTCTCTCTCAGGAATAGTGAGTTTTCTTTTGAACTTAAGATAAGTGGGCTGGCAAGATGGCTCAGTGGATAAAGACACTCATCTTATAAGCCTAGAGACCTGGGTTCAATCCCTGGAATCCACGTCAAAGAGAAAGGAGAGAAGCAGGTCTACAGGGTTGTACTTTAACCTCTATGACCTTTACTGTATGTGCTCCGCACACACAAGCACACACAAACACCACACACATGCATATACACACACATGCACACACACACAAATAAAAACACACTCACATACATACACACACATGCACACTCACATACACACACATGCACACACACACTCACATACATACACACACGTGCACTTACACACACACATGCACATACACACTCACTACATACACACACATGCACATACACACACACAAATAAAAACACACTCACGGGGGGTGGGAGGAAGGGTATGGGGGACTTTTGGGATAGCATTGGAAATGTAAATGAAGAAAATACCTAATTAAAAAAAAAAGAAAAAACCACACTCACATACATAAACACACGTGCACATACACACACAGACATACACACATATGCACATACAAACTCACATATGCATATACATACACATATGCATATATACATACACACATAAACACATATGAATACATTGAAAAAGACATCAGAAGTATAAAAGGTAAACACTTAAGTGCACAGCCACTGTGAATACAGCTCAGTGGCAGGAGTGTGTGCTTAGCACACTTGAGATCCTTGGTTCAATTCCAAGCTGCATAAAGAAAGAGAAGAAGAGGAGGAGGAAGGGGAAGGAGAGGGAGAGGGAGAAGAGGAGGAAGAAACCAAAGGAAGAAGAAAGGAAGGGGAAAAGGAACAGTAAACAGCAAAGGAGAACTGAAAACCCTGGCAGCGGACAGCACGTCTCAGTATTTGGGAGATAAACAAGAGCAGGGATGAACTCACTAACGCGGATGCTCGTCCAATCCCTTGAGCGGCAGCTGTCAGGACAATAACTTTGCCGTCCAGTCGGCCCATGGTGGATCCTGCGGTGCAATCCAAAGACATAGACCCTTAATGGCTCAAGTTGTAGAAAACCAGTTGAGCAGGTGGTAACGCCTGAAATGAACAAAATCAAGTTGCTCCTTTAAGTTCATGGAGAAAGGGCCTTGGCAAACTGCCCCTCCACTCAGTTGCTCAGGGCTGCTTCTTCTAGAATACCTGAGTGCGTAAGTCAAAAGCGCATAGTCAGCACAGCCCATGGAGGTGATGGCTGGTCAGGGACACCAAGGTGGACTCCAACTTTCCACTCAGTCGCATCCTAATGCTGAGACGGGGAGAGGAGGCGTCCCTCTCCCTCGCTGCCTGACCTCTCTCCCTCATTTCCTGAAGTTTCAGTAGTCAACACTCCAGAATTAAAGTCACTTGCTTCTCTCTGTTCCTCTCACTGTCTACCCACTACCCCATACCCCCACAGACCCGGTTGGCTGATGACTGCTGGCCAAGGGCACACTTATCCGTCCATCACCAAATTCTTCCCCTCACTTCTCACCATTATGTGGTTGCTGTTAGCAAAGGTACAAACACACTCCTACCTCTACCTCATGGAGGGAGGGTGGGCCCTGAAAACAGAAGCCTCCACTGTCTTAAGTCACCTGTTCCCTTGTCTGTAAACTGCTGCTGAGTTACAATAGCAGTTTTCCTTCTCCCTTGAAAAGATTTCATAGTGGGACTTAAGATTCATTGACCAGAAGGGTTGAGAAATCAAACCATAGCCCATACCTTTGTTTGTTTGTTTGTTTTTCGAGACAGGGTTTCTCTGTGTAGCCCTGGGTGTCCTGGAACTCACTCTGTAGACCAGGCTGGCCTTGAACTCAGAAATCCACCTGCCCCTGCCTCCCAAGTGCTCGGATGAAAGGCGTGCGCCACCCCTGCCTGGCTCCATGCCTTGTTTTTGAAGAGGATAAGGAACCAGACCGGCTCCATTGTGAAGGCAGGAGCCATTATACTGAGTTGTTAAAAATACCTTTCTGTCCTTGTTTCTTGGAAATTGACCTACTCCATCCCATGCTTTGACTTGTTTTTGGGAATACAGACCATCCTTACTCCCTCCCCTAGCTAACCCTCCTTAATTGCATGGTGACCACTGGGTGATGCCTGTTGTGTTTTTGAGGTTTTTTTTTTTTTTCTTCCTTACTGCTCCATTGTCTTCTGTTAACCTGCTTTGCAACTACAATGCTTTTACTCCTTAAAAGGGTCCTAAGAAACAGACGCAGGACTGTTCTCTTTAACCCAGTGCTGGCCAGCTCTCGGGTGCACCCCAATAACTAACAATCAAGCTTGCTTCAAATTTGGCTCACAATTATGGGATTGGCAAGCACAGGGGACCTGTCTGCCATCACAGTCAGTGGCAGAGGCCATTAGGTCAGGCTTCCTTACTCTTGTTCTGAGGACGCTCCATCCCCACCAAAGTGCTGGTCATTTTCTAACATTTCAGCATGCCTTAGAAACATTTGAATACTTGTGTCTTAGGATTTCCATTGCTGTGATAAAACACCATGACCGAACAGCAAGCTGGGGAGGAAAGGATTTATTTAGCTTACATTTCTTTTTTTTCATACTGCTTTTAATCACTGAAGGAAGTCAGGTCAGAAACTTGGAGGCAGGAGCTGATGCAGAAGTCACGGAGGGGTGCTGCTTACTGGCTTGCTCCCCATGGCTTGTTCGGTCTGCTTTCTTACAGAGCCCAGGGCCACCAGCCACACTGGGCAGGGCCCTCCCTCGTTGATCACCAATTAAGAAAATGCCTTACAGCTGGATCTTAGGAAGGCATTTTCTCGATTGTAGTATCCTCGTTTCAGACAACTGGCTCATGTCGAGTTGACATAAAACTAATCGGGATATGTGATGGATACATGCTGAAAGAGAGGGCCGAGAACCCCAAACACCACATCCTGTAAGAGCCACTTAGCAGAGGCTGGGATGCACACCTTAGGAACAGAGGAATAGGTAACAAGAAACGGTGTCACACGACGGCTGTTCTGTCCTTCTCAGGGACCTGTGACAGTTGGTTTGCTGCAGCCTCCATACAGGGAGAGGCAGGAGGGAAATATGTCGGTGAGTGTGGAGTCCTGACATTCCTTCTGCCCATCCACTCTCAATAAAGCACCCGGGGCGCCATCTTGGCTGGACGGGGTGCCTGGGGTTGACAGCTAGCAAGTCCTTTGTGTTCTGCCTGCAGGTGTGTCTGTGTAAGGGTGTCAGATCTCCTGCCCCTGGAATACTGACAGTTGTGAGCAGCACGTGGATGATGGGAATTGAACCCAGGTCCTTTGGCAGAGCAGTTAGAGATCTTAACTGATGGGCCTTCTCTCCAGCACCCCCTTTGTCCTCTCCTTTGACTTGACCTGCTCTCTAGGTAAGTTGTTAGGTGTTTTTGCTTTTGCTCCTCCCATAGCTGTGCTCCCGCCCCCCCCCCCCCCCCCCGCATCCCCACTGTACCCTTTCATCTTTCTAGTCCTCCATACTTGGTCCTAACTCCAGGGCTTGTAGCGCTAGGTCTTCATGTCCACAGCTGGCACTGAAAGAGTTGGGGAAAGCATGGGAGATTTTCAGATTTGCCAGAACGGGGCTGGCAGTGGCCATTAGGGATTGGGATCAGGAAATGGGTACAGTTGTCTAGAAGTAGCTGGCAAGGAAGCAGGGATGGGGGAGGGGGTGGGGGTGGGCAGTGCTTCACAGATGGCAGACAGAGCCTGGTCTCCTGTGAGGGTGAGGCTAAGTCAGAGCTATCATCATCATATCAATACAATGCCTTCCAATCGCAGGTTCAAGAGAATGCTGCAGTCTCCCACCTCCAACAGGGCTGAGGTTCCATTGACCCAGAGGACACCTTTGTTCTTTGTTCCCACCCTGGGGCAGACCTTGATGGATGGATGACGTACAGAACTCTTTCTCCCTGGCCTCCTTAGGGTCCCCTGCCCCACCCTGCTGAAGGAAGCATTCAGGGCGCCCCCACCCCAAATCCACTTCTGCCTTCTCCCTGCCTCGATCCAGGCTCTGAAGTCTTTCCCATCCTCACCTGGTTCCTTGTCATTTTCTCCCACAACAACAGTGTCTCCCCTAATAAAAGCCATCCTGTTAGGTTCCTATTAGAGCCTTCCTCTAAGATCCAGCCCGACACAGTCACACGGTAAGAGGGGCTTCTGAAGCCAACCGATGACCCACACTCTGTGATCCAATCATGCGCACATGCTGGGTAACAGGATCTGGCTTCATGGCGTCTCCCCAAGTCTGATGCAGTACGCTTTGCTTTGCTTTTTACCAGTAGCACGCAGAGAGAAAATTTCACTTAGAGTGTGGTAGGAGTTGAGAGAAAGCTAATTTGTGCTTTTAGGAAGGGACGAGCAGTCCCTGCCTCCCCCGACCCTGAGCACAGCATAAGAAACTCACTGTCCAGGGCCTTCACTAAGGGACCCTGGGCATTCGCCCGCCGAAGCCCTGGTTCTCAACCGTCCTAATGCTGCGACCCTTTAGTGCAGTTCTTCATGTTGTGGTGACCCATATTTTTGTTGCTACTTCACAACTGTAATTTTGGTGCTGTTATGAGCCATAATGTAAACACCTGATATTCAAGATATCTAATTAGGACCTAGGCATGGGGGTCGCAACCCACAGGTTGAGAACCAGTGAAGGCACCTGCGCAGTGCTCCCTTAAGCACCTCCATGCCCCTGAGACCACCCAGAAGCAACCAGGCACAAAATTTAGTTTCTGTTTACTTCAAAACCTTTCTCCGGCTGACCTCCAAGCAGTCTCAAGGCAACATGGTTGTTGTTGTTGTTGTTTTGGGGGGAAGGGGGTAGCAGGGTGGGGTTTGGAGTGGGAATACGTCCAGAAATTGTAAACTTAACCCACTCTTAACATGATGACTTTCCTACTTCTAAAGATTGTACTAAGACCCTAAATTTCTTTTTATTAGAAAAGGCTCAGAGTATTTTCTGGAATTCCAAATATTTTCACGAGCCAGTTTACTTAGGACAGATACTGGAACAGTTGTCTTTCTTTGGCTATTTTCAAACTCTAATAAATACAAGAGGATTCCCAACTCCCACACTAACTGAAGATGCATCTTCAACTCGGTGATGTGGAGAAGATGGCAACACAAGCTACAACTCTCAGTCCCCAAAAGTTTTGTTGAAAATGATTAGAAAAAAAAAAAAATCTTACTTTAGAAGAGCGAGTCCACACAGTCTTCCAGATTCCTTCAGGAGACAGACTTCAGATCTCTGCACAGGAGAAGTCACATGCTGATTAATGCATGCTGGGAGGTGGAGTTCAGGTCCCCTTCCAGTCCTTTTTTTTTTTTTTTTTGCTAATTCCGGTTAAGTAAGCTTTTAAGAAGTGTTTGCCACAGCCGTGCACTTTAGATGTGTCTATACTGCCATCTAGTGATCAGAATGTGGAACTGTGAACGCCAAACAAAGGCCTGTCTTTTGTTTGTGCAACTTACTTAGCAGGCCAGATTGAATGGCCAGGAAGGTGGAAGGCTGCTGGAAAACACACAAGGGACCCGAGGCACTAAATACTCTAGTCATCCTAGCTCTTAACCCAGATTGCTTTGAGCGGGGGAAAAGAAAACTTCCTTGGGGCTAAAGTCTTGTTTCTGCCGTTAATCTCTCAGCTGCAGAATGCTGGCATCCTGACTGCACCGGGCCTGGAGCCGTGGAGAACACACACCCAGCTAGGATGGGAGTCTTGAAATGAACAGAGCAAAATATCAAACAATCAAGTTGGTTGAAGACTACAGGAGCTACGAGGAAAGGACTAGGTCTTGGCTGGGTCAGAGACTTGTGAGTTAACCTGGCTAGTGTCACTAGGCACAGTGATCATGTAGGTCATGTGTGAATGTCCTGCATAAATCCAGGGGCTCGACACATTTGGCCCACTTTGCCATGGGCTCTGGCACTGCAAAGGCTACAAAACAAAGCTATCAGATTGCTAGCCTCCTTTGTCACCTGGGCTGGCCAGCCATGCAGGTCTGGTGGGGACGCAGGCTGTACTTTCTGAGGGCTTCCTTCTTGAAAAGAAAAGTGATGCCTCCCAGAAGGTTCTGGATTCTGCTCCTCTTTCTGAGAGGCTCCTGAAGTGTGGGTTTCACAGTCAGTCAGTTGGATGTACATGGGTTGGACAGAGCAGAGCAAGACAGAGAGCTGGTCCTTTAAGGCAAGCACAGGGTGGATTCCCGTGCTGCTCAGGGTGTGGGTGCTTTCTGTTCCTCCCTCAAGCTCCTGCCTCAGGCCCTGGCTTCAGTCTCTAGCGCGGTATAAAGCCCAGTGTGCTGGCACTGAGCGCAAATAGATGTAAGAGCATCACAAAGTTTGCTTAGAACTTCACAGCCAGCCTGGACTACAGAAGACCCTCATTCAGAACAACCGACCCCCTCAAAGGGGAAAAAAGAGCCCAGTTTAAAAATAAAAAGACATAAGTCCTATGTCTCCCCACAGTAGCTGAGTAAGCAGGACCTGTAAACTGGCCAACCTACAGCGTTCTTATATGAAGGAGAAGGAAACAGCAGCTCTGCCAGGGATGTGGTGAGGAGGGGCATGGTGTGCAGGTGCAGCCTAGCGTCTGCCACACACCTGCAGGATAAACGGCAGCTTATTACAGCAGACACTTCTGTCTGTGCTCCTTGCTTTAATAGACTTGTCTTTCCCTCAACTTGCCAGGGCTTTGAAAGGTGTTTGCTTTTAATGACTATGAGAGTGCTCCAGGATTAACTTCTGTCTCTGTCTCTGCCTCTCTCCCCCAAATAAGGGACCTGTCTGTAGTCCCTGTACTTGGGAGGCTGAGGTAGGAGATTACGAGGACAAAGGAAGAAGATTCACTTCCAGAAGTATGTGGTTTCAATCCTGAACAAAAGCAGGACCCCTGCCCCAAACTCAAACTGTTTTACAAGGAGTTATGACTTAGAATTAACGTAAACATTTAAAATTGTGTATGTGTTTAGGTAAACATGGAAGGCAGAGGGCAGTTGGTATTGTTCTGTGGAAGCTACCCACCTTGCTTTTTCACACAGGATCTCAATGGTTTGAACTCACCTAGTAGGTTGGGGTGGCAGGAGAGCCAGCCCCAGGGATGAGCTTGTCAGACCTCAGTAGCACTTGAGTAGTGTGCCACATGGCACATGCTTGGGTTTTTATGCAGGTGCTGGGGATCAGAACGTCCTCATGTTTGTGGACAGTCACTCAACTCACTGAGCCCTTTCTCCAACCCTAAATTGACATTTTAAAGGTAAGAAACAAAGCCTGTCATTTTGTTAACACAGTTTGTTGTGTAACAGTTTCCTCTGAGATTGAAACATTCCACCCTGCAAGGAAGCTCCTTAAACAGGAAGGCAAACAATTCAAAGTAGCTCCAGGAAGTCCCTGAAACCAACAAGATTCACTAGGCACCCTGCCAGAGTGAGCAATAAAAGCTTGAGTCCCTCTCACAAGAGTAGTTAACTCATCAAGACAACACTTAGACAAGTCAAGCTGTGAATAAGACTCAGAAAAGACAAGCTGAAAAGGAGATTCTAAGACCAGACCTGGTGCCTAGAAGAAGCAAAACCTAGCCAAAATACTGGAGGAGGCTTAGACTAGTCACTTGGAAGAGACACCTTCCAGCCTACTGTGTAGCCTGTAGACCATTCAATGTGTTCCAGGTTCCCACCTTTTTGTGAGCTGCCATCTGTGCTGAGGTTGGGGTAAGCCTTGGGGATCCAACTGCCTTCAAGCCATCTCTGCTCCTGTAAGGAACTTCTCACCCATATCTGTATAAGTAACCCCAGGTCATATTCATGGTTCACTGGGCTATACTTTGGTGATAACTATATTTTGGGTTGTCATGGACTTCCTGTCAGGGGTGAGTAGATGTGGGAAGCCACTTTAGCCTTAGACACTTAGACACTTAGCCTTAGACTGCACTTAGGCTAAGTGCAGTCCTGACCCCATCTTGTATATAACCTCCATCTTGTACTAGACTAAATTATAAGGAGCAGCTAAATTCCCAGAAACAATTTCTGGCCCCAGGTGCCCCCAATAAATGTAAGACTAAGGTTTTGTTGATTAGCACCCAGTCAGGAGTGAAACTCAGTAGCTGTAAAAGAGGCAGATTGGCTGGTGTCAAGCCAGGTTAAATGACCAGGGAAGCCATCTGAGGTATTTTATAGGTAGTAACCCACTTAAGATGCCAGGTGTGAAAGACAGTTAGAAATGTACAATGCATGTATCTGGTTGGCTTCCCCTACCCTACCTAATTTGGGTGTTGTTGTTTTTTTTTTTTTTTGCTTTTGTTTTAAAAGGTTGCTCTACTAGAGAAAGGACCCAAGGAGCTGAAGGAGCTTGCAACCTCATAGGAGGAACAATAGTATGAACCAACCAGTACCCCCAGAGCTCCCAGGGACAAAACCAACAACCAAAGAGTACACATGGAGGGACCCGTGGCTCCAGTTGCATACGTAGCAGAGGATGGCCTTGTCTTGCATCAATGGGAGGAGAGGCCTTGATCCTGTGAAGGTTCTATGCTCCAGTGTTGGGGAATATCAGGACAGGGAAGCTGGAGTGGGTGGGTTGGTGAGCAGGGGGAGGCGGGATGGGATAGGGGGTTTTTGGAGGGCAAACGGGGAGAGGGGGGGATAACATTTGAAATATAAGTTAAGAAAATAGCTAGGAAAGAAAGAGAGAGAGAGAGAGAGAGAGAGAGAGAGAGAGAGAGAGAGAGAGAGAGAGAGAAGGAAGAAAAAAAAGGGTTCTCTATCCAGCCTACTCCTTAACCCCACTCACTCCCCAGGCTGTCTTGGTTTGAATCCCAACCAAACCCAGCTGTCTCTTTGATGGATCAATTTTTGAATAAAGATACTTTTGTTGGCTCGAACTTGGCTTTCATGGTGGATTATTCCCGCATCCTCGGACCCTAATTGTCTGTGTCATCTCTCCCCAGGAAAAGTCTTGTTACACAACATAATTGGCACGCAGACAGTCGCAGCAGAGCTGAAGGTGAGTTAGGGAGGCTAAGTGCAGTCCTGACTCTGGTTGGCAAGGCTCACAGATGTTCTGTACCCTGGGTGGAGAGCATCCACGGAGGGAAATCCAGTAGCCACCCTATTCTGTATGATGTATGCAAGAAAAAGTACTGGCTCAGGACCCCAAGACCAAGTTCTCAGCACAAAGATATATTTGCCCCAGAGGGACAGAGGGCAGGGAGACAGAGACAAAGACAGAGGATTGAGGATGAAGGAGAAGGGGAAAGCAACAAGGGAGAGGGGTGTTTGAAAAAGAGGGGGTATTGACAGAGGACTGCCACTGGATATAGAGAGAAATGTGGCACAAAGGAAAATGGCAGCTTACAAAGGCAAAAGGGGAAACCCTGAGTTAGGATAAAGTGTTTCCTCAGTCATGTTAATTAGGTGAGCCAATGGCTTTTGATGACTGAAGCTGTATACTTTTATAGCTGGGATTTGGTATAGGAACTCCAGCCTTTGGAGGAAGTGGTCAAACAAGGGAACAGACCTTTAGGAATGTAATCGAATGTGTTTTGTTTTGTTTTGTTTTGTTTTTTTAGCAAGGCAGAGGGAATTCGGGAGAAGGGCAAAGCCTGCTAGAACCATGCTCACCACATTCTTCTGGCCAGAGTCCCTTCTGTGTGTGTTGATGGCCTTTTGTGCTATGACCGTGGTTGCATGGTTCCTGCTTGGCTAAGGAAATAACTACGGCTGAGCCATCAAGGTTAGGAGTGTCGGGGAGGAATCTCAGGTTGGCAGTCTCATCTTCATGTGGTTGGTACTGGGCGGCATGATGAGTGGGGCACACCAGAATACAGAGATGCTCTCAGTTAAAGGTTTGCAGTGGCTCTCAACCTTTATAATACAGCTCCTCAGGTTGTGGTGACCCCAACCATATTGTAAATATTCGATATGCAGGATATCCGATGTGTACTCCCAAAGGGGTTGCAACCCTCAGGCTGAGAACTACTGGTTTACTGGAAATTTTGCAGCCTTTAAGATTAGTGCATAAGGATCGAGATTATCGGCAAGCAGCGGCAGATGTTGTCTGGCTTCTGATGTGTATAGTTCAGAATGTATCTGAGGCCATGATGGGGGCCTATCAGGGACTTGTTTGTATAAAGGAACCAGGAAAGGGAGACGCAGCAGCAGCAGCCTCTGTGTCAGCGTCTGATTTGCTAAGAACACTGCCGAAGGGAGAGGATGAGATGGAGGTGCTGGCTTGCTGCATGCTGCTTGGGGGCCAGAAGGAAAAGAGAGGCCACGTTAGATCTGTGCTCAGAAGCCCCTCATGGTGCTTGGAACCCATGGAAAAAATGACCCAGAGAGAGGAAGAGAAGGGGGAGGAGGGGGAGAACATACTAAAAGCGTAAGATAAAGTAGTTCATCCTTTAAGGGATTACAAAAAGGTAAGTCTGTAACCCAGCATGCAGATGGGGCATTAACGATGGCCCAGCACACTAGAGTGACCAGGAAATATCCAGTACTTATACCTGTTGGTACAAACAACGAACGAGCCTGTTGCAGCACGGCTTGGCTTGTGAGGTTGTGGGTCAAGGGGGCGCTTGGGATCCACCTGACTGCTGTGGAGGAAGAAATACTGAGTAATGTAGCTATTTTTCTTTAAGGCAAAGGCTAAATAAACTGCAACAGTATGAGGGGAATCAGTCCCTGATGGCAGAGCCATTAGGACACTTGGTTATCCCCATCAGATGTCATCACACATAGGGGCCAGAGGTTCATAGAGAAGTGGACATGAGTGAAGGGGTTAGGAATGAGGGAAGCTGTGTTTGAACCCCAGGGGCGCAGAGTTCACAGAGGAGTTAAGGAAAAGGCTGAGGCCTTTGGTGGGGCAAGATCTTTGTAAAGCAGGAAAGGCCTTGGCAGATCTTAGTATCTTAGATCTCATGTGAAGCATTTGTGAAGGGAGGGAGCAACTTGGAGGAGATAGGAACATGGTAAAGAAGAGGTCTGTCTGGGTTCTTTAAAGGCGAATGTGGCAAAATTCGTGTAATTCCTAAGGTAAAAACAGATACAAAGGCAACTGTGTGCTAAGGGGCTTCTGGAAGGCTTTAGCACTGTTCTCAACCTGGGGGTCACCCATCAGATTCCCCGGGGTACCAGATATTTGCATTACGATTCATAACAGCAGCAAAGTCAGTTATGAAGTAGCCACAGATTATGGTTGGGGGTCCCTACAGTGTGAGGAACTGTATCAAAGGGTCACAGAATTAATTAGGAGGGCTGTGAACTGCTGCTTTAAATCCCGAGCAGTTCACAGAAGACACCATGCTAGCGCAATGCTAGCGATGGGGCATCCATGCTGTTTTTAGTATCTTCTTACTTGTGACCTTCTGGGCTCCCCTGACACTTGCTGATAACAGATGACCACAGACTTTCAGAGTGCTTCACCAAAGTCAGCTTTGTAACTCCACCTTTGTACCATTATGGGACAAAGGTTTGGGATGCTGCCATCGCCTAGAAAAGGGTGTCATTACACAGATGACATAATGCTAACCTGAGTATTTCTCAAATTCAGAAAGCCACCAGAGACTACTAGGTACAATGGCAATCCCAAGTGTGATCTACCCGACGACCCTGCTGCAACTGGGTTAATCTAGAGAAAAAGAAAATCCAAACAGTTCTCTGATGGGTGGAAAACAATATCCCAGAAGTCCTAAGGTTATTGAGTGAAAATCGCAGTGCCTGGGGTGGGTGACCTCCCTGTGAATTGCTGGCCAGAGAAGCCCTCCAGGTCCCACCAGTCATAAAGGCTACTGCTTTCCTTGTATGTCACAACGGATCTGTTAGTCACTGCATGTGCCTGCTGTGACTGCCGGACATGGGGAAACTAAGCTGAGACTGTACTGGAGAACTGGGAAGTCCCACCCTGCTGGCTGTATGGGTTGGTGGTGAGACACCAACGTTCTATGGATTCTGTGTGTCATGAAACTCAAGAAGAACGAAGACCAAAGTGTGGACACTTTGCCCCTTCTTAGAATTGGGAACAAAACACCCATGGAAGGTGTTACAGAGACGAAGTTTGGAGCTGTGACGAAAGGATGGACCATCTAGAGACTGCCATATCCGGGGATCCATCCCATAATCAGCTTCCAAACGCTGACACCATTGCATACACTAGCAAGATTTTGCTGAAAGGACACAGATAGAGCTGTCTCTTGGGAGACTATGCCGGGGCCTAGCAAACACAGATGTGGATGCTCACAGTCAGCTATTGGATGGATCACAGGGCCCCCAATGGAGGAGCTAGAGAAAGTACCCAAGGAGCTAAAGGGATCTGCAACCCTATAAGTAGAACAACATTATGAACTAACCAGTACCCCAGAGCTCTTGACTCTAGCTGCATATGTATCAAAAGATAGCCTAGTCGGCCATCAATGGAAAGAGAGGCCCATTGGACTCGCAAACTTTATATGCACCAGTACAGGGGAACGCCAGGGCCAAAAAGTGGGAGTGGGTGGGTAGGGGAGTGGGTGGAGGGTATGGGGGACTTTTGGGATAGCATTGGAAATGTAAATGAGGAAAATACCTAATTAAAAAAAAAAATATATATATATAAAAAGAATAACACCATAGCAGCAGGATGGACCTGCTTATGTACCAGTGGCTTGTCTACCATGCCTGACACTGTAAGCCAGAACCAACCTTGTGGCTGGGAAGTCACGGGTGTCATTTGTACTTAGTCTGCCATGGGCTCCCTGTATGGGCTGAGCAGACATGTGTGTTTTGTCTTCCCAGGAAAAGTTTTGTCACACAACAAGGCTTATCTTATGTGCTATGTTCCAGAATTTTTTAAGTCATATATAAAGTAACTTTAATGAAATGTATACATGTTATACCCATCTGGAAAGACTAAAAATTTCCTTCAAGACCTTTATTCTTCGCAATGTATAAAAATAAATAATTAACAGTTCAGCGTCTGGAACGTCACGGATGCAAGCAGAAGGAACTGCCACCAGCATCCTAAGTCACTGCAATCAATCCGTTTCTTGTTCCTCCATCTTCTAAAGTGGAAATCAGACTGAAACTAAGTTGGATTGCATCATCTTTGTCAGTGTGGACACACGAGGAAAGCCATCCAAGGGCGCTCTGCTCTGACTGACGGGGGCATCCATCTACTGCGCTTTGCACTGGGACACATCTTTTTCCAAGGAGGCGTGGCAGAGGTCTGTCTTAGGCTCCACATTCTCTACGTCATCTGTTTCTTTTGAGAAAGAAAATAGAAAGCAAATCAATCCTAACTCAAACACACACGGGAGCAAGGTCGTGAGGACGCAGCGAGTCCACTTCCCCATCAGAACTGGAGGCCCCACTCTGTCAGTGTTAGGAAAGGATACTGTGCATAAAGCTAAGGACTAGGTATACGTAGTCAGTTAACTTGAGGTTTAATGTGCATTGACTATGAACCTCATCTGATTTCCCTTTGTTGCATGTTGGAAGCACAGTGTGTTGGCCTCCTGGCAGGAGTGGCTCACACAGCATCAGCAGCTGCCTGGCACGCTGCCAAGGGAGAGGATGGGAGCGACACATTGGGGTTCTAACTAGCTGCGAAGCCTACGGACCAGTGACTGCATCTGCAATATAGCCACAGTGGCTAAAGTGTGGCACTTTTACCTTGGGGCTAATAGCAGGCCTTGACTCCAGTTAGACAGCTGTTAACATGAAATAGCTCATTCCTGAACTGGAAGCCTAAGTAGCTATTCACAGCTGGAGAGATCACAGACCCCAGGAGAACCGACTACCACCACTTTCTTAAACCAGTGATGCTAACTATTCTAAACACTCACTTTTGGCCCCATGGTAAGGGTAGGTCTCACTCCTCCTCAAAGAAAGTTTTCCCCCCAGCACGTTAGAGGACGCCATTATAGAATGTCACAGCTAGGCAAAATGCAGACAATGGACGGTGGGATACAGACTCAATTGATACATCTGGAGTGTAACTCCTACTCCCAAGGCCCAGGCAGAAGAGGGTTGGAAAGACTGTAAGAGCCAGAGGGCCAGGGAGTCTGCTGTGAGACGGTGGCTTCTAGCTATGATAGGAACACTATACCCATCAAATCTCAACATGGCTTCTTAAACAATCACAGTAATAGTAACTAGATGGGAGAAATCTCACAGCACCCCATTGAGGAGGGAAGGAGGCTACAAGCAATTAATACTGGCAGAGAGAGAGAGAGAGAGAGAGAGAGAGAGAGAGAGAGAGAGAGAGAGAGAGAGAGAGAGAGTGTGTGTGTGAGTGAGTGTGTGTGTGTGAGTGAGTGAGTGAGTGTATGAGGATGAATCTTCCTTCTACAGGGCTGAGCTTCCTGACTAAAGCGCCATGTGGTCAGCCTGGAAGCGCACATGCAGGCAACAGTGAAAGAGCTGGCTTTCTCTTCATATGTACTGCTAGCAGCAAGGGTTAAAGAGGAGGAGGTGGGCCATACATAGGCTTTGTTTGCCAGGTGTGTGCCTGCATGTATGCATGTGCACCACTCACACAGGGTGCCCTCAGGAGCCAGAAGACCCTCTGGAATCACAGTTACACAGCAGTGAGCTGCCATGTGGGGCTAGGGATGTAACCCTGGCCGTCATTGCCATCTTTGTTTTTCTGAGACAGGGTTTCTCTGTGTAGCCCTGGCTGTCATGGAACTCACTCTGTAGACCAAGCTGGCCTCGAATCCGCCTGCCCCTGCCTCCCGAGTGCTGGGATTAAAGGCGTGTGCCACCACGCCCGGCCAACCCTGGTCTTCTTGCAAGAGTAGCAAGTGCTTGCTGCCTCTCAAGTTTTGAACTAGTTTTTAAAAATACTACATTGTTTGGTAATCAACTGTAGAATGGGAGTAGTATATGGTTGCAGTCCTGGGGTAGAGCTTGCATCCAACGAACTCTGATTCACTTAGTAACCCATAATATACCACTAGTGACGCTGGCAATCTGAACAAGCTAATGTTGTAAGTAAATAGGGGAAATGTAACTATAGTTTGTATGCACAGGAAAAAATAGTGCATAGGACTTTATGCCCTCCAGGATTTTTAGTTCCCTGGAGGTCTGGGAATGACTCTCTCACAGATAAAGGAAGGACTTCAAAAATATGTCACAGGACATATAGTTGTCTTTGAGAAGCTTTGAGCTGAGCGCAGACTTGAGTGGGTGAAGAGTCAGGTGTGTGCTTCTGTAAGTGTGTAAATGACTTCCTCCCCTGACAGCAGGTGGAGGACTGAGATACCTGCAGAGGCTGGGCAACACAATGAAATGGAATCGGGTGCACATCATGTAACTGTGAAGTAACCGCACCGCGACAACAGGACCGTGAGTTCTCACAGCTGAGCAGATGAAGCAAACACACAGCATTCATCTCTTATTCCCAGTGACACCCACAACCTGAGCAGCTACCTACCTGGGCACAGCCCTAAACTGGAGTTGTCAAAATAGCGGACCGGGTGAGGTGCTGGAAGAGACTTTGACCGGTTATCAAAAAACCATGATTTTGGGGAATCTTTTGGCACAGGATCCTGGAGATTTCGTGCCCTGCACTGAGAAGTTGTGTTCTGTCTCCTTTTAGAATCTGTCCCAGGAGACTTCGGAGACTTCTCACAAGTTGTTTCTCTGTAACTGTCTCTTTTAAGAGTTCTTTCCTCCCAGGTTTTAACCTCATTGGAGAGTTGAGAGTTATCACTTGAATGGAAGCAGAAAGAGAGTTAGATCAGACAACTCAATTCTTCAATGTGGGCATGGAGAAAAATTTAAAAAGAACCCTAGCCTGCTGAAATACTTAACATGAAATTTACCATTTTATTACATTTGTATTTTAATTTCACCGTTAACCCTTCTGTTTGGACCACTTGCATGGTTCAGAAGAGGAGCTACATCAATTGAATTAAACTAAAAATTTTTGATTATGGAGTTTTGAAAACATTCAAAGTTAGACATCATATTTAATGAATCCACGACACCCAGAGCAGTTTATGCACTACTGTAATAATTGGATAAATCAGATTTATAGAATGTTTATTAAACCTTTACAGAAGTATATTTTCGCCTTTCCTAATTTCTCTTCACATTTTTTTGGTCGCTGTTTCGCCACCTCTCTGAATCTCTCTAGACATGATCAGATTCCTCTTTAAAATGTAACTTCTTAGGACACCCATACTATGTTTTGGTGGGCCAGGGTCTCAACAGAGCTCTGACAGCCTCAGCCTCTCGACTTTCCTCTTTGCTCCCGAGTCTGCGCCTACAGCTCTCCCCTCCACTGTCTGGCCTTTGCTTTTGCTTATGTTGCTCTATGGGAACGGTTACTCGGGGGTGTGGACTCAGTTACTTATCTCTGCAGTGCTGGGGGGGATGGATCCAGGGCCTAGTCCACACTAGGTCCGCACTGCCATGGAGCTATCCTGCGAGCTCTTTACCCTCGATGAGTAATTTTTTCCCACCGTTCTGTTCACATAGTGTTTGGTACAAAAGCTGTACACTTCCGTGGTGGGAGGGGCCAAATGATGGTGCTCTAAGCCGTCTGTCTGTCAACAGGTCCAGTGGGACTCGGGGTCGGGGGCAGCTTCTCTGCCTCTCTATAGGCCTGGGGCAGCTCTCTGCCCAGCGTTCATTCCCTAGTACTTGGCCTGGTTAAAGACAGTTCAGAGCAGCTGGGAGATGGTCCAGTTTGATCCCTAGAACCCACGTAAACACAACGCTACGGGTGCACAGTCCATGCCTGTCCCTCAGGGCTGCGGAGCTGGGGGCAGGAGTCTCCCTGGAGTTTGCTGGCTCCCCAGGTCTGCTGATCCAGAGAGCTGCAGGCTCAGTCCCTCAGTCAGTCTCAAAACAAGCTGGGAAAGTGAGCAGACCTCGCCCCCCACGCACAAGTTTGCAGCTAATGACTGACTGCAAATGTGAAACGGAGCACCAAATCCCCACGTCTTCTAATATAAACAAGCACACACTTCATACTCGTTACAAATCTCCTTTCCCAAAGTTAGTAAAAGGGTGACAACTGCAGAAAATATATACAAATCACTACAACATATGAAGTACCATAAACACAGGATCCATCATGCAGTCAGAACTTTCCTTTTTCGTCTGCTCAGGTTTTTTTTTTGAGACAAGTTCTCTCTATTAGGTATCTCTGGCTGTCCATGAACTGAGAGATCTGCCTGCCTCTGCCTCTGCCTCTGCCTCTGGAGTGCTGGGGTTAACGGGGTGACCCAGCACACCTGGGTTTAGAACTTACCTTAATAGTTGATTATTTTGCTTTCTTAGCTGCTCATTTTGCTGCTTTAACTTAGAAATCTCACTTCCCATCCTTTTATATTCACTTTTCAAAATAAGAGCTTTTGTGCTTTGTACAATTCCACTGCCACCTCCACAGGTTAGAGGTTTACTCAGAAGCGGAGAGTCTTGTTCTGATATCACTGTAGGAGGCAAACATACATACAGGTTGATATGATTTCTTTTGTAAATAAAACAGAATCGACAGGGTGTCTTCTGTGTTGCCCAGGCTGACTCTGATCTGGTACTGATCCCCTGCAGAGGCCTCTGGAGTGTGGATACAGGCATATGTCACCATGTCCAGTCAGGCAGATAACCTTAAATAGCTCGTGTTCAAAATAATAGAAATATTAAAAATTGTAAGAGGCCTCTATGAAACCCATTTCCTGAACATCTCCTGTGATTCCCCCCCCTCATTTCCTCCATTTATTATTATTATTATTATTTAGCCGTTTATAATCAGAGCCATTATGTGTTGATCTATGCTCTGATCACCGTGGGGCTTGTCAGCTGCTACCTTACTGCAGGTTACACAGAGACTGCCCCCAAGTCACTTGGTACCCTGAGATTGCCCAACAGCTACATGCTAACTAAACATACCTCCAAATGACATTAAAACATGATCGCACTGTGCATAAAACTGTGAAAATGGAACTGTCATTTATTTCAATTACCCATTAGGTCACTAGCAGGTCATTAGAGACAGAACATATGTAAGGAGATTAGTGATATGCAATTTTAGCATTCAGGTACAATACAGGCCAGGCATCTCTGAAAACCACAACTGTTCTCATACCCCAGTGGATGAGAGATGAACATCTCATTAAATACAGAAAAGGGCCTTGACAAAACCCAACCTTTATTCATGATAAAGACGTGAACAGGAGGGATATATCCTAGTATAAAAGTCTACAGCAAGCCCTCATCATAGTCGTGATAAATAGAGAAAACCCTGGGTACTATTACTGAGATCAGGAACAAGACAAGAATGTTCATCCTCTCCCCTCCAGTTTAATATAGTGGTCCAAGTCTTACTAAGAAAATAAGACAACTGAAGGAGATCAAGGGGATATGAATAGGCAAGGAAAAAGTGAAAGCATCCTTATTTGCGGATGACATGATTTTATACATAAAAGACTTTAATATTCACTAGAAAACGCCTATAGATGATGATCACTTTCAGCAAAGTAGTAGGATACAAAAGTCAGCATTCAAAAGTCAGTAGGCTTCCTAAAAACAAATATCTTGGACTAACTCTAAGCAAGCAAATAAAAGACTTGTACAATAACATTTTAAGATATTAAAGAAATTGAAGATGACATCAGAAGATGGAAAAATCTCCCATGTTCATGGATTGGTAGGATTAATATTTTGAAAAAGGCCATCCTACCAAAAGCAATCTCCATCAAAATTCCAACACAATTCTTCACTGAAATTGAAAAAAAAGTCTTAAATGTATATGGAAACACACACACACACACACACACACACACACACACACACACAATGTACCTAAAACAATCATGAATAATAAAAGAACTGGAGTTATTACCATCCCAAATTAAAAATTATAGCATAGAGCTATATATAGTAATAAAAATGGTATGGTATCGGAATAAAATCAGACACGATGAATTGAACTGAAGACCCAGATGTAAGTCCCCAAACCTATGGACACCTGATACTTGATAAACAAAACTACATACTGGAAAAAGAGAACCTCTTCAACAAATGGTTCTGGCCAAACTGAGGGGCTCCATGTAGAAGAGTAAAAACAGATCTCTCCCTGTCACCCTGCACAAAGCAAACTCAGATGGATCAAGGACCTCCCCGAAGGCCAGACACCCTGAATGTGATCTAAGAGAAAGGAGGGAATAGGCTGGCATCCAAAAAGACCTTCTGGAGAGGACCCCGATAGCAAAGGTATGAAGACCAACAATAACTGGGACCTTAGCAAGCGAAAAGTCTTTGCTAAAAACAGCAAAGAACACCATCAACTTATAACTGGAAAAAAATATAATTATACCAACTATACATCTGATGGACAGTATCTAGAATATAAAAGACCCCCCCCCCAAAAAAAAACACCCAACTGATCAAGAAAATAAATAACTTAAAAATGTGATACAGGGGACTAGAGAGATAGCTCAGCAGTTAAGAGCACTGGCTGCTCTTCCAGAGGACCTGGGTTCAATTCCCACACCCATAGGGCAGATCACAACTGCCCGTGTCTCCAGTTCCTGGGGAGCCGATACCCTCATACTAGAATACATACAGGCAAAACACAAATGCACATTTAAAATGAAGGAGGAGTGGAAGTCACACACTAAACAGAGGTCTCAGAAGTGTGAAACCCTAGAGACCAAGAAACACTTAAAGCAGTGGCGCTCAGCCTTCTTAACGCCGCCGCCCTTTAATACAGTTCCTCATGTGGTGAGAACCATAAAATGATTTCGTTGCTACCTCATAGCTGTTATTTTGCTACTGTTATGACTCATAATTAAAGTATCTGATATGCAGACTATCTGATGTGACCCTTGTTGGGTCATGACCCATAGGGTGAGAATTACTGACTTAAAAGAAATATTCAAATTCTTAGCTATCAGAGAAATGCAAATTGAAACTTTGATATTCCGCACTACGCCAGTCAGACCTTTCTTCTTCCTATTGGGCTGCTTCATCCAGCCTTGTTATGAGGAATTGTGCCTAGTCTTATTGTATCTTGTTATGGTTGATAGCCCTGGGAAGCTTGTATTTTCCTGAAGGAAAATGGAGGAGAAGATCTGGGGGAGAGGGGTTGTTGTTGGTGGGGTGAACTAGGAGTGGAGGGAGGGGAAACTGCAGTTGGTATGCACCATCACCACCACCATCACCACCACCATCACCACCACCATCACCACCACCATCACCACCATCAGCACCATCACCACCACCATCAGCACCATCACCAGCATCAGCATCATTTGTCTGTACTCTTCCACTTACTTGAGGTATCCTGGGCCTGTTGATGTCCTCTAAGATTTTCTCTCAGTAGCCTTATCATTTCTTCTTGATGTTCAACAGTGGCTTTTAGAGAGAGAATTCTAACAAGAATAAAATAATAAAAATGTGTAACTATTCAAGTGATTTTACATGGGAGAGTAACTAGAAATGTTGCAGAACTTTCTAACTGGATGTCAGTCACACTGACATAACAGCCATATTCGGTTCAGCTGTAGGAACAGCCCAGCTTTATTACTGAGAGACTAATTCATTTAAAACTTGTGGAAACATAATAGGCTATGTTATTATAGCTGAACAAAATTATTTTTGGAGACACTATAAACTATTACCACAGGGCAATATAAACAAAAAACCCACCAGAGAATGAAAAGAAACAAAACAAAAACAAAGAAAACCAAACCAAACCCTTAATTTCCATAATGTCAGGCCAGCAAATCCTTACTGCAGCGCTGATTTATGGCAGAGTCAAAGCTCAGACTTGACACTGCTTACCAGGCGGAAGAGATACTTTATGAATTGTCAGTCGGCAATGCAAGCATTAATTAGCTCCCTCAGAAATTATACTGTTCTTAAAAGCTATGAAAGTGGTGCCAATGGTTGTGACATGCCTGTAGTCCCTCTATGGAGGCAGATCTCTGAACCTGAGGTCAACCTGGTCTACAAAGCACTCTTCAGGACAGCTAGGGCTACCCAGAGAAACCCTGTCTCAAAACCCAGCAACTATGAAAACAAGTGCTGACTGACTTCACAGGGGACACTGCCTGCTTGCATTTCTATTTCCCAGGCAGAGTTAACTGACATTCCTGAGGAGGAAGAACTTCTACAGAGCTGGGCTACATCCTGGGACCGTCTCTTCTTACACTAGGCCTACTTTTGTTTAAATGCCAGGACTGGATGAGACTAACATCTGTTTACGGTGATGGGCAGACTTGGAATTCAGTCCTTCTGACTGTCCAATGGTCGTCTCACTGTGCTCCACACAGACACAACTTTTGGTGTACTCTAATGTGTAACAGCACACACAGGTAAGTGATAAGAAGTGGATATGCTGAGGGATCCCAAGTACCCAAAGAAAATAATCGCTACACAAAACCCAACCGGAGGGGAAGGGAACCAGCATAACCAAGCAGTCTTCACCCCACGCCCACGTTCACGCACAGCAAAGCAAAGGCTCTCAGCAGTCACTCTGAAGGTCACAGTCCACTTTTAAGTTGTCTTCATGTGTCACTGAGGAAGAAGCAGTCAAAGGCACCCTGCAAATGCTGAGAGTCAGGCTCAACGTTCTCACTGCTGGGGATGGAGCAGGGCCTGGTCCATGCTAGGCTCGCAGCCTGCCAGAAGCTTTGCCATAGCTGCGGCTGGGCTGACTTTTTAATGTTGCATATGGAATCTCAATTTAATGAGCTTAAAACCTGTGGGTGCTTACATATTTTTTAAAAATTAAATATTTTAATAAATTACTTTCTGAAAGATAAACTACTTCAGAGATGTCTGTGTAGTCTGTAGAGGAATGTTCTGTGACTGAAGCCATGCTAAGAGAATAGAGGAATGTTGTGTGACTGAAGCCATGCTAAGAGAATAGAGGAATGTTCTGTGACTGAAGCCATGCTAAGAGAATAGAGGAATGTTGTGTGACTGAAGCCATGCTAAGAGAATAGAGGAATGTTGTGTGACTGAAGCCATGCTAAGAGAGCGAGGACAGGCGTACTTCTTATCGAATTCCTTGGCGGTCGCCTTCTTCTCTAGGTCACTCTTCACCAGCTGCATTTTGAGATCCTCAATTTCATCTTTATAGGGCACAGCTCCTAAAGCAATTTTGTTCTTTCATAGAAAAAAAAGGAAAGGAAAAACAGTGATTAGTTTCAATTTTGCCAATTGTTTGGTCGCCACACCGTAGCAGGAGTGTCGGAAACCTGCTTACAACTCCCGAGGCGTGAAAGCTAAGAAAGGCACTAACTTTAATTGAGTAATATCCCAATACTTGATATGAAGTATATCTAAAGCTATAAACTAATATTTTTCTTTAAGAAAACACTCTTCTCAATGAAAAATGTGATGCGCTTTACCAAATGAAACAGAAAGGCTGAAAGAAATCAAATGAGGGCTTGCACAAGGCTCAGTGGTTCTGAGCAAGCACTGGCTGCTCTTATGGCCTCCATGGCTTTAACTTCCAGCACCCACATGACTACCCACAACTGTCGATAACTCCAGCACTGGACAAGCACATGACTCCTGACCCCCATCCAACCTCCCATCTGCTGGGATTCCAGGCCTACTTTGAGCTTCCAGCATGGCAGGCAAGCACACATCCCAACTGTGCTACGTCCTTAGCGCTATCATTACATAACAATGCAGGAATAGTGCACAGTCCACTCAAAACAAGATACGAGGATGCACTCTGGATGTATCTTGTTTTGAGTGGAGTTCCTTCTAATCTTCCCATTTCATATCAGATTGCTTAATATCCTTCCTATGATATTCTAGAAGTTCTTTTTGTGTATTGTATTTAAGGGTCTTATCAGATAAAGATATTTTATATATTTTCTCCCTGTCTGTTTACATTATTCTTCTGGCCAGGGTCTCTGGAGAGCAGAACTGAGCAGTAGGAGTCTATGTCTGTTTAATCCTGTGGCTGCACTTTTGGTTTGTCTGTAAAAAGCCATTGCCTACCTAATGGGACACACGCTTCTCCTGTGTTGTCTTCTTCGTTCTGGTTTACATTTATGTTTATCTTAAGAGATGTATCTTGTCTCTTACTAAGTGGGTCAGACAGGTCCTAGGCTGGAGAAACCGTGCCACCCTCCACCTCAGCCTCCTGAACAACACATGGGCCTTGTTACTCCCATCATGAATGCTGGTGCGTGTCCAGGTGGCTGGCCTCAATATTTAATGACTTCTCTTTTCCCCAGTGAGGTACCTTTGTCCTTTTAAAAAGATCCCAGGGCTGCCTTTGAGTGCCTGTCTCTAGGCTCTCAGTTCTCCCTCTGATCTGTTTGTCTACATACTGTTTTAAAAGTTCAAATAAACCAACAAGAAAATTTCAACATAGGCTGACAGTGTAGAACTTATGCAGGTATTCTTTGTCTATGATACAAAGAAAGAACTCACATAAAACACTGTCCTAGTAATTCTCGGGGGACTCAGAACTAGAAAAGCTGATCTAGAAATGAGTGACAGGAAGAACTGGGCACAGGCACCATGTCACCTGTCACCATGTCACCTGTCACCATGTCACCTGTGCTCAAAGGGACACTTGGAAAACAAAAACAAAAACCAAAACCCCAAAAACCTGCTAGGTGCCAGGTGTTCTTACTAATGAATCAGAAAGACTGAACTAGAAAGTCCTGGTTAAGATGACTTGCTTCCCCCTGCCGACTAAGTGGATTCTGTTAACTGCTCTTATACTAGAAACACAGTCTCCTGTGCTTTTGATATGCATCATACTGGACTTAGAAGTTCACTATGGACGGGGCTGGGAGATGGCTCACCAAGTAAGACACATCTGCTCTTAGAGAACACCTGAGTTTGCTTCCCAGCTCACATCAGGGAGAGCAAGTTCACTGCCATCTGACATGAACAATTTGTAATATTACAAGAAGAAATTTACCAAGATTTTGTCCAAATTACATTTCATTTTTAGTTAAAAATGCTCTATTAGACATTGTATTCAGAGGACAAAATTAATATCCTTGGGAGTAAATTCTAAAATAAGTATTTTTAGATACTACAAGTTTAAAAATAGGATTCACAGTAACAATTTTAAAAAGTCAAACTATGGAGAGTTTATGCACCTCTTCAGAATAGCAAGCAATACCATACACATCCCTGATGCCCATGGCTGGAAGTCCAAACTGACATGTGTTGCTTATTCTATTTTGAAATTCTTTTTTCTGGTACAATAAAATTAACCACTTTGCTGGGTGATGGTAACTCAGAGGCGGGTCTCTGAGTTCAAGGCCAGGTCTGTAGGGAAAGTTCCAGAACAGCCAAGGCCACATAGAAAAATCCTGTTTCTGTTGAGGCCTACCCTGCCAGCAAAGCTGTAGCATTTTGTTCCATGCCTGTTGGCTGTTTCATATTGTTGCTGTAACATGCCTGCTAGTCATTGACACAGAAAAATCACTTGACTCAGAGCAGGGTCATTGATGCCCACATACCCTGTTATGTTCTGTATGAAAGAGATTTGTTAATCTTAAGAAATTCCACAACTATAAGTCTCAGGTAGGACCCATCAAATTAAAGGTCAATATGAACTGTTGTGTCTGTAACTGCTGGAGTCAGGGCTGACCCAACTCAGCACACACATGGACGACAGCGCACTCACCCTTAGTGAGGGTTTGGCTGCATTCGCTCTCACCACCAGGAAGTTTCCTACCTTTGAGGTCAGTGGTTCAGCTCCTGATGCAGCCTGAGGACCCTCACTGTCCCGTGTGGAAGGCTGCACGGTAGGATGGAGATGCACAACAGACTGGGAGGCAGTCAGTGTCTGGTAGACTTCAGACAGTTGCTCAGTTGTTTCTTTCAGTGACTTCAGGTAGTGTTCCAATTCTTTGGATCTGGTAGCACTTCTTTCCTCAAACTCCGTTGATTCATTTATCATGGCCTAAAAACAGTGAGAGACCACTACAGCTTTAAAATAATTGATGTTTTAAAATTACATTATGAATTCTAAGAGTGTGCATGCTGAAATTTATTGTTTAGAACATCTTAAAACAGTGCTCAAGACACTGAACGCACATTTCTCTTTCAACATGTTAAATGTTAAGACTGCCATGAATAAAAGAAGGATGGGAATCTATACTGACCTGCAAGATTATTTCACTTCGCTACGGTTACAGGAATACAGGGAAAGGACTGAAGAACTGAGTAGGCTAAAGTCATCAAGAGGTGAGCACACACAGTAAACCTAACAACTCTCTATGTCCCCATTCCATTCCAAACCTCAGCTCACAGAGAAAGTAATTTCCTGAGTCTAAACCCTTTTTATAGGTTTGGGTATTTTGCCTGCATCTCTGTCTGTGCAATATATTTGTGTCTGGTGCCTTTGGAGGCCACAAAAGGCTGTAAGATCTCCTGGAACTGGAGTTACACACAGCTGTGAGGCACCATGTGGGCGCTGGGACTTGAACCCAGGTCCTCTGGAGGAGTAGGTAGTGCTCTAAAGGTGCGCCATTTCTCTTGCTCCAATTTACTGAAGTTTGCTAACTAGTCTATAAATCTATTCCTGTGTAGATAATAACAGTCAAAGTCATTGTTCTCTTTTACGCTGAAGGCTGGCTTATGTCACTTGTGTGATGGGCTGACATCATAATAGTTTAGGAAGCTGACAGGATCAACACCAAGAATGAGCTAGAAATTCTCCGACTGTCAGGTGTGGAATTTTCTGGTGCAGGATCTTGGTAATAGGAAAGATTATCTGTAGGGAGGGATTATATGAGAATTTTCTGTACTATTGGGCTAATTTTTCCACAAACCTAACCAAAAAATTACTGACACATGCATGCTAAAAACAAAGTAACAGTAGGCACATTTGGTGTATAGTGTAGGATTAGAGCGTGTGACAGGGAAGCTACTGACACACAGGTCCCCTGAAGCCAGGACCCTGGAACAGATGTAAGCCCCAGCTTCTCTGAGGCCAGGGGGCAATGGCAGTCCTCACAGACAGAGGAGAACAGGGAGACGACAATGAGCAGCCGCAAAACCACCCAAGTGGGAATTCGGTGTTCCCTCAGCAAACAGCCTGCTGCCCTCCCAAGTACAAACTGGGTTAATCATCTTGAAGAAGCATGATACAATGAAAGAATAAAGTTTGGACAACCAAAACTTTTCAGAGAGCACCTACACACAAACTACAGAAATATATATAAGCTAGTCTAACCCCTTAGGAACGAGTAGAAAAATCAAAGCCTCAAAGAGCAGGACTGGACTGCCGTACTCACAGTGATTCTGCTGTGATAGAAGTTATTCACGAGCCCAATGGTTTTGTTTTCCTTCTGGATGGTGCTCTTAAGATTTTCTGTATCAAAAAGAGTATTTAGCCATTTTCCCAAAAACTCAGTTATTTCTTTCCTATTACTTAATACTTGTTGGACTTCAGTTTTTATGGTGAGGAAGTCATTTTCTGAAAAATCTTTGAGCATTTCCTGTGTGAAAAATAGGCACCAAATTATATAAGCACTAGGAAAAACTTTACCCAGATACATATAAACTATAAAAACATTCTAAGGGGGAGAAATACCTACTGGACTCTACCTATTAAGATACTAAAGAAAATGAATTCTAATTTAAAACTTGATTCCAATTGCTTGCCTAAGAGAACACTGGCGATATACTCTACATGACAGGGATTCCACTTAACAGGCACTGGTCACTGTTTTGCTGTGGCCTTGGCAGGCAGGCCTGACATGCAGGTTGGGAACTGCACGCCCACTTTACATTGATGCGAGAGCCACAAAGTCCTTGTGGAGCTGATGCAGGGCAAGAAGTCTGACTCCCATTTCCATCATGAGTGTAAGGCCACACCAGGAAACCTAACATTGTATAAATTCTCACTGGCTGATGGTAACTCTGTCTTCTAAGTCTATGCAGGTCTGACAGTGTCCAAGCCATCTCTTGGCCACCTGTCACTCTGCAAGTCACTAATGATTTCTGATGAATGAAAAAGACTTTAAACACATACAAAGGCTGTTGATGAAAGGCTTAAAACCTTATTAAATGCATTAAAAATAAAGCATACCTCAATATGGAGGTCCATCTCCTGGCTCAGTTTGATCTGTAAGTCTCTGGCTGGAATACGGTAAGTCTGTGAAAGGCTCTGGATTTGAATCTGCAGTTCATTCTGCTTTTCCACTTCCTGAATAAAAGCCAGTTCCCGCTTATTGATGGACTCATGCTGCTCTTCCTTTATCCTCGCAATGGAGCTTAACACGTACTTGAGGAAAAAGAGAAATCAAGTGAGCATTGTATTTAGGAGCTAGCTCGGTGTCTGAGATGGTGAGGTCTTGCTGACTTACAGCATGACAGATGGTAAAGGAGGACGCTCCCTGGGAAGTAACCCCACCAGATGCTGCTTTCCCAAGTGACTTCCTACTGGATAGAGCTCGTATCTGGTGGTTTGCAAATGAAACACGGTCCTTTCTGTAAGTTCCCTTTTCTATTATCTCAGATTTTTAATTATGTGTGAGGGTGTTTTGCTTATATGCGTATTTGCATTCCACATGTGTGTATAGTGTCCATGGGGGGACAGAAGAGAGCATTGGATCTCATAGAACTGGAGTTCCAGATGCCTATGAGTCACAGTATCATGCTGAGCGCGAACCTCAAGTCTCCTAGAAGAGCAGCCAGGAATCTCAGCCACTGAGCCATCTTTGTAGCCTTATTATATAAATTTTGGTTAAACTGCCAATCCTACCATCACACATTTGAGATTAGTAAAAATGCTATCCTATTTCATTTTATATAAAGCTATGTGCGGGTGTCATCTGAGTTCAGGGGTCCATAGGCTGAGGAAAGCAGCAGAAGCCGAGAGCTGCAGCTACAGGTGGTAAGCTGCCTTGACCAGGGTGTTAGGAGCTGACCTGGGCTCTCTGTACAAACAGTAAATACTCTTAGTTGCTCAGCCACCTCTCCAACCCATTTTAGATTTTCAAAATATTCTAACATTCTTGTTTGACTGGCCCCCAAATGTCACATGCTTCAGGATTTCCTTGTCAAGCATAGTTAGCGGTCTGGTTTGAAGGTAATGATAATTTTAATGTTATCATGTTCCCTTGTCCTCATAAATTTTGCGTATCTGACTGTCAGGATCTATTAGAGGATTATCAGAACATTGGGGACAATTTTCCAAGTTATAGAACCAACCCTCAACTTTGTGATTTGACCTTTTCTCTAAGTACCAAGTAAACTGCTTTGACTATGGCCACTGATGAGTCCATTTTCGTCACCAAAGTGAGGGCTACCTCCATCTCATATTCCAGCTGAGGTGTGTGCCACTCCAGGCTACACCATCCTTTGTGTGTGTGTTTGTGTCTGTGTTAAGGACTGAGGCTGATGTTGGGTCTCTTCCTCAGACACTTTCCACCCTATTTGTTGAGGCAGATTTCTCACTGTGCTCTGAGCTCATCAATTCAGTTGGTTAGGAGGTCCCAGATCCCCCTGTCACCTTCTCTGCAGCTCTGAAATCACAGGTGTGCCCTGTCAAACTGGCTTTTAACCTGAGTGCTGGGGATCCAAACTCAGGTCCGAAGGCTTGTACTGACTGGATCATTTCCAGGCCCCTGACCTCATTGCAAGGGGTTTCCAAAAGCAGCCCTCGTGTTTGCTCTTCTCTGCCTGTCCTGGACACGTCCGAGTTTCCTCTTACCCTAGTGTTCCCATTCCTCTAGAGGCTTTCTGAATGACTCTACACATGCTGCACTGTCTGACACCTGCATGCTTGCCTTTTCTGACAAACTTCAGGCCCAGCTAGAGGCTTTCTTTGTCTTTCTTCTGGAGTGGCACAACATGAAAACTCCAACTTCAATGCACCTCAATCTAAACTGATGTCTGCCCATTCGTCACCTGCCTGGTCACTCTCTCTAAGAAGAGTCACCACAAACCTGGCCACACGTCTCAGGACTTCACCCATAGTTCTTTCTTCCCTCCACTGTCTACCATTTGGTCCTACTTTCTCAGCTGCTGGGATCTCTTCCAGTCTGTGTCATACAGTATCTCACTGGACCACTTTATTGTTTGTTTTTTTTCCTGTCAATCCCTCAAAGTTGTTTTATTAAGATGGTAACCCAACTTGGTTCCTGCAACAACTTAAACAAACACCCACTGGCTCTGTATAATCTCCACAGTGAACGTCAAGCCTTACTGCTGAGCCTGGCTTCCAGTCTCAGCTTACATGCCCTAGAAAATGACAAGGTTTCCAAGGAGCACTTGCAGGGTTCCAGAGCAGAAATCAGCCGCTGGAGGAGGAGAAGATGGCCAGTCAGGCTGCAGGGATGCAGGGACGCAGTTTCCTGAGTCACCGCCCCTTTGGGATGAGCTTTTGGCCAATACAGCTGTTCTGAGTCAGCCTAAGTGACCTCTCATAAGCCACGACCCCAGAAACTAATTGGTTCACTGTGACCCCAGTGAACTCACTGGCCTACTGAGCCGGACTTCAGTGCAATTCTTATTTTGGTCTGTCACGGAGTCCCTATGTGAGGTGGATAGACACACGTTACATCGGAACTCTGAGCACCCACGGGCAGGGCTCTGGGCACCCGTGCGCAGAGTTCAGGTTTTGTTGAATGACTCCTATCTTCACACCTATACAATCTTTAATTTGTGCCTAATATAAATAGTATATGGTAACTCCTAAAGGACTTAAAAGTACATTGAAATGTGTAACTGAAATTATAATTACATCAATATGAGGCTAATATTAAAAACAAAGTTGGTACCTTAAGTCTCTTGAGGACTCTGTGGAACTCCAAGGAACATCTCTGGTTTGCAGTCAGAAGCTTTTCAATCTCTTTGGTTTGTGTGTGCGGAAGTGAGAGCTTTGTTCTTACAGTAATTGACAGCTCTTTTTGGGTTTTAGTTTCTCTCTCCAAGTCAAGAGAGACTTTATTCAAGCACTCATAATCATTAGCCATAACTGAGTATCTTTTCAGGAGTTTCTAAAGGAAATTAGAATTCATTGTAATGAATGCTAGAATTGTAACATTGGAAAAAAGAAATTAAAACCTTTGTGTTTAAAAGATAAAAGAAACAGTGATCTTTAGATTTTAGAAATAATGTATAATAGTGTGAAAATTAACCAGAGGCCAATAAAGAAAGCCAACACTTGTTTTACTCTTTTGAATAAACTGACTGTGGACCATACCCCATGCCTGAGCTGGCTTGCGTTTATAAAATGCAGAGCCTGCGGTACCTCAGCGGCCCCTGCCCCTGGCCCTGCGGTGCAGCCGTCCCATACACTTCTATGATCTGCTGCTGCTGCTGCTGCTCAGACTGCTGCTGCTCTGCTGTCTCTGCTCATGGATTACAATCCACCTTTCAAATGAGCTCTCAGCTTATACTCAACTTTCAATCCTTAGATCTTTCTAAATGTAGGTCAGATTGTGTCTCACAAGGTTAAACTCTTCAGCGGACCTCCTCCTCTCAAGAGCAAGCTGTGAATCCTCTTGTGGCTCCCCAGCCAATACCTTCACTATCTCAGTAGCTTTCTCTCTGGGAAGTCTGCCTCAGGACCTTTGTACTCATAGTCTGTCCTGTCCACAGCTGTCTTCCCTTGAGTGAACTGAGCCCTTCAGTGTAATTAGAGATTTGCTCAGTATCACTTTCCCACACAGGCCTTAAAAACCAAACCACAAACTGCCACTGTGTCATTTATACATATGTGTACATGCACATGTACTTGTGCTAGGCTATATAAACATTATAATGTTTGGGGAAACATTTGCTACCATCTATTCACTATTCCCTTTAATTTCACCGTGGGCTGCACAGGATGCCTTTGGAACAGTAGCAACAATGTCATGAAGCTGCGGCAGGGCCCTTACTTCTATCCTGAAGCACTTTTCTCGAAGTCTTCCTGTACAGTATTCTCCAGCACACAGTAACCCCTTTCCACATTTCATTGTCTCTTCATGGTTCTGGTGGGCCTGGTTCAAAGGAATACATATCAATAACTACATTCACAGCAATCAAACACGCTTACACTTTACATCATGTTTCCGTAAAGGAATTAAATATTTCATTGTGATCTAATACCAGTATTAGATCACAGTAATAACAGTAACAAAGGGAGTGGCATCACTGTCAAGTCAAACTCACTGAAGGAACACACAGGAGAAGCACATGGTTCCTAGAGAAGCTGTGCTGATTATTCCGGTTCATATTCTCACAAACATGGACATTAGAATTATTGTCATCAATTGTACTTACTAGAAAACCCAAGCACTTTATATTTTTTCCCAGGACCTTGGGCTGGAAAATTCAAATTTCATTCATATTTTTTCTGCATAACTAAAAAGTTCAGAACAGACCTCCCTCCTCATTCTTGACCATTGTTTAGCTTGGCCACTGTAGCACCTAGACTATCTGCTGGATACAAATAAATTAAGTCTGTGTGTACATTTAGACAGCCCCCACATGCACTAGACTCCCAAGCATCTAAGGTTTCTGGCAACACTGCACACAAGGCTTTCTACTTCACCTTTCAAACATGAAAAATAAAAAGCTATAGATTTACTTTATATACCTATTTGTCTAAATTTTCTTCTTTTTAGAGGACTGGATTAAACTTTTAAAGATTATTATGAAATCCAGCCCTACAAAGGATAATAGATGGAAAACACCAACACAAGGAGTGAAACTACACCCTAGAAGAAGCAAGAAAGCAATCTTTCAACAAACCCAAAAGAAAATACCCACACAAACAAGAAAATTCCTTCCTCTAACAAGAAAATTAAGAGGAAGTAACAATCACTTATCCTTAATATCTCTTAATATAAAAATTAATATTACCAACATATCCTAATCAATTGAAATTCAAAAATATGAGGAATTAGAAATTTGTCAGCTGTCATCCTGTGGTCTAATTTGGTAATAGGAGAAATAGGTCCAATATTGTACAATCCATATACACTTTCTGCTTGTTTGTACATGACAGGGCCTCGCTGTGTATCACATAATGGTCTTGAAATCATGCTTCTCCTATCTTAGCCTCTCTATTAGTAGGATTGTTTATTTGATGTTCTTACACTATACTATGGTTTTCAGAACAGCTTACATATTCCAAAATTATTTATACAGCCAAAAGAAATGTAGACAATTAATTTGGGAAGTGGCTTGTAAGAGAACAGCAAAGCATGAGACTGAAGGCTTTGCTTAATACTTATAATTATTGTATCAGTTTTGAAGAAGAGGACTTTATAAGTTACTCTTTTTCTGAGATGAATGCTTTTCAAAATCATCACAGCCAATGAACCAGAATCTTACCCTCGCCTAATGTCTGTGCCACCCTCCAAGCAGAACCACTGTTCTTTGAAACAGTTGATGAATGACTTCATGGATAGACCATCTTAATACACACACCATTTCTTAAATGAATGTAACCTGTTCCCTGCGGGCTGAGAATGACGACAATCACTCAAGTAAAATAGCTTTGACCATAGCAGAAAATCTGCATCCAAAAATTGTGACTGCAATTCATTCCTTGGCGCAGCAGAACTGTCAACTCTTAGCTTATCTACTATGGAGGTCAAATCCTTTGGTGATATGAGGGACATTCAAGTACAGCCTTATTATAATGAACTCAATGTCCAAAAACTGTTCTTATTTTGTGTTTGTATTACAGTAAGAGCCAAGATTTTAAACTCTATTAAAAACAAAACAAAAAGACTTATGTTATTTATTTTCATTTATGTTTATTAAAAAAACTAATAGTGATATATTATTTTAAAATATACAGTTAATATATTTGGAGTTATTTAAAATTTAGAGAAAAACATGTATTTCCAGTATTGCTGTAGACAAACATCTACATAAGACTGTTCAATTGATTTTTGTTTTATATCAAAACAACTTTTATAATACTTTTTTATTGTTACAATGTTTTATAAAATTTAAAGAATAAAAAACGAAAGGTATTGAAGGTTTTGAAGGGGGAGAGGGCTCTCCGGAGAAGTTGGGGTACAAAAGGGAAAGAAGAATGTGATGTAAGGCTATTTACTCAAAATATGTTTTTAAATGTTAACAAATTCAGATAAATTGAAATTATTTAACTTTTTATATCATAATGCAATAAAAACTTAAGTCAAAGGGAAAAAGAGGTTATTGTGAAAGAAATATTGTGAAAGAAAACCTTCCTTTTCATGTTTACTTTGCTTTGTTCTTTCTAACTTCAGCAGTGAAAGCCTGTTGATTTCTAGAAGTCTATTAATAGAGGAAATGGAGGCATTTAATCTTTGGCAAATGCAGTCTTTGAAATATCCTTTTTCACTTAAAATAATGTTAGCTTCTCTTTGCTGTCAGAAACTTAGAAGGGAAACAGTGTATCTAATAAATCTTTTCTTAGGAATGAAAAGAGTTTTCCGGGACACACTGTGGCCTTTGTGTTTCTTTTGTGTGTGAGAATTTTTTACTATCAACAGAAGTTTCCAGAAAAGAAAAGGAGGGTAGCAGACAAGAGGGGAGACCAACAACCCCCCAATCCAGACATATATAACGCACTGGTAATTACCCTTAAGAGCCCAGTCTTACAGCTACTAAGCAGAGGATGATCTGATCTTACTCTTACTGTTAGGTTTATGATTCCTCGGCATCCTTTTTCCATTTTGAGAGACTCCTTTATCTTTTATCCTGTTTAGCTCACTGTTTTCTTATTGCTTTAAGGTTTTTGTAAACTTTCTTAATTAAATGTAACTTGTTTTTCACCAACACTTTGCATTTGCAAATTCCGGGCCTCAAACTGCTTCAAATGCTTATTTAAATAAACTTTACTGACATCTTCCTCTAAGAAGCTGAGGCTCTTCTTTCTGAAGTTCTTGGATCTTGATTGACATAATTATAAAATAGATCAAAGATTTTCAAGAAAGGGTAGTTTGTGTGTGTTTGTGTGTATATACATACATACACATATGTACATACGTATGTATATACATACACATATATACATATACCAGGTATCTTTATCTGAAATGCTCACAGCGTTTCAGATTTTACAGTGTTTGTAGTCTTGACTTTATTGGTTAAAAATCCATAATCTGAAATTCTCTCAAATTCAAGTTTTTGAGCTTTACTCTACCCAAAACCTTTCTAAAACCAACCACTTCTGATACCAAAATCCTCAGCACGTATATGTATTTCATTATCTCTTCTTAATGAGTAATTACTTTTAATACACTCGAAGAAAAATCCACGCTCAGAAACAAGCTCTACAGCATGCCTGGGTACAAGACGGCCAAAGGACCCAGAGTCCCAGCTCTGACCCTACCTTTCCTCTCGGGGCTGCACCCACTCAATTCTAGGACTTGTTTTTCTCTATCACTGTCTTTTAAGGTCAGTACCACATAAATAATGCTAGGCTTAGAATTCCAACATATGGATGAACCCCATATGCCCTACAGTTGGATGCTTGTCTTGCTTCTAGATTTTGGTCACCACAAATCACTCTACTCTCAACAAGGTTCTATTCTTGCCCAATCAGAGAATACACTGGTAAGGTAAATCTTGGAAGCGACACTGCTGAACCAAACATACGGAATGCACAGAGACACTGCTGAGCTGGAAAGATGCTGGCTCAGCAGGAGAGAGCTAGCTGTTTCCAGTTCCAAGAGATCCAACACCCGATTCTAGCCAGTGCAGGTACCAGATACACAGACAGACAGACAGACAGACAGACAGAGCGAGCGCGAGAGCGCACCAATGGACCCTGCATCTTCAAGAGTGGTGTCTAAACAGGAAGCACACTCACCGTAAGCATGGCTCCTCTCAGGCTGTCCTTGAGCTGGTCTCTCTCCATTCTGAGTGTCTCCTCAAGTTTCTTTAGATCATCTCTTTCTTTTCTTACAGATTTCATTTCTTCAAGGTTCTCGTGAATCTTCTGAGCGAGATTTAAGTTCTCCATCTCTATCTTACTCAGAGTTAAGCCCTGCTCCTTGAGCTCCTTCTTGGCTTCACTGGCATCTGCTTTTAGCTTAGCACGTTGACGCTCACTTGTCTTAAGTTCTTGAACCTGAAGACATGAAATCATGTTAGGTTTCAGATTCTTTTAAAAGAAACCTTGAGTTTTGATTTTTTTAGACTTAATTTTTTATTATTGCTTTATTTTATGGATTTATTTTAGGGATTTTGGCCTACTTGTTAGTCTATATACCGCATGGATACATGTACCCATGGAAGTCTTCCAGAAATGGAGGGCAAAGTGAGCTGCCACACAGGTTGTAAGAATCAAACCAGCATTCTCTAAAGAGGATTACTGAGCCATGTCTCCAGCTCAGAAACCTTAATTCATTTTCCATTGTGTGTGTGTAGGTGAGGCGCTCACTATAAGGAGTGTCTGGAGCTGGAGGGCCAGGTTTTGAGTCACCTGAAGTGGATACTGGGTCGCTTAGCTGCTGAGCCATCTCTCCAGACCAGGTCATGGACTATTTTAAAGGAAAGATAAAGAACCCTTTTTGCTGAGAGTGGTCACACCTGCCTTTACTCTCACTATATGCACAAGAGGTGGGAGAGAGAAGTTTCTAAACTGACTGAGACAGTGACCATTCATATCAATGTTCTGCTAAAGGCAGCAGTTCTCTTTTGAGGTATAACACATAAAAGTACACTAATCTTAATGTAAAGCTCAGTTTGTTCTTTGTTTCCTAGGCAGGCTTTCCCTGTGTAGCCCTGGCTGTCCTGGAACTTGTTCTGTAGACCAGGCTGGCCTCGACCTCAGAGATCCATCTGCCTCTGCCTCTCAAATGCTGGGACTAAAGATGTGTGCCAGTACTGCCCAGCGCAGTTATTCCACGCGCGTGCGCGCACACACACACACACACACACACACACACACCCTCCCTATAAAACTATAACCCAGAGTAAACTGGACAGCCTTTCTCTCACCGCACAACCATCTGTATGTGCTTCCCTCAAGGTAACGACTCTGACCTGCAGCTTCCCTCATCAGTTGTTTTCTTTGAACTTAAGATGACAACGTAGCCATCCATTCACCTGCTGGTATTTTCCCACATTTGCAAATGAAGCTGCTATGAATATTCTTGTAGACTGTTTAGAAGAATTTTCTTTGTCTTTTTCTGTACACACCCAAGGAGCAGAAACACCAGGCTTACAGTGAACACCGTCCAACTGTTCAGTGTGGCTGAACCTTTATGCCCCCAAAGGCTTTAAGGCATGAACAAATGAGATGCCCAGTCAATACCTTTTCTTGTAATTTCATGTTTACATTTTCTAACTCCATTTTCATATTTGATATTTCCTCTGTCTTCTTAGACATCGTCTCCATGAGTCGGTCAATAGTTTCTTGGTGCTCTTTTAGATTCATGTGAGCAATTCTTAGTTTCTCTTGATTTTCCAGATCCTTAAAAAAAGGGACATATTTTAACATTAAGAATCATTTTAAGAATTAAGTGATATATTTCCTTAGTAAAAATAACCCTGTTTTTAAGTTCTTTTTGTGTTGTTGTTGTGGACCTGGGGATTGAACTCAGGACCACTGTACAAGCAAGCAGATACTACTGAGTGTTACTATCAGTCTGCTTGTCTTTCAAAATATTTACCTAAAGTCACCACCAGCCCCGCCAGCACCACTGACGTCAGTGGACAGTCTATGGTATCTACCTGCCCTCCTTCCTTCCTTCCTTCCTGCCCACAGACAGGTTCCTGAGACTGAGCTCAGATCATCAGGCTTGTGCAGCGAATGCTTTGCCTGATAAAGCCCATCATGGGGCCTGCTTTTACACCTTAGGAATCCTCACTGTTAAATTCAGTCCTTTTCTTCCCATTTTCCCAGACTCCTACTTTAAGAAGCCAACACACTGCACATAATTTACTCACCAAACTGCTTCCTGCGTAATATTTTTCTGAGTTGCAGAACACGATACTGAGATAGGTGATTTTTGTACATATTTTGTACATATTCTGTTCTGGCACTGCTTGTATTTACTAGTTTCTTCCTAAGATACATTTAGGCCACTTCCTATTTTCAACATCAACTTTAGGGTCTATTCGTGCATATGTTTATGTACACACTCATGTGCATATATATCTAACAACAGAATCTAGATATATCTAGAATAAAATTCTATAAAAAAGTGCTGAATTCAAAAAGTTTAATATCAAAGTGCCTATCTAAATGACTTATTATTCCTGGGCGGAGACTCAGAGGCCTGCCAGAGAAGAGCAGGGACTTACCCTTGCCTCTGTTTGCTGAAGACTTTTCCGTAGTTGCTCTCGCTCTTCCCTGAGGGCTTCATCCATAATTTTTAGGCTATCATTTTCCCTTGTGACAAGTGTTATTTTTTTAAGGTTTTCGTTAAGTTGCTGAGTCAATTCTAACTTCTCTATTTCTCTGCTTTCTAGAGTCGAACTCTGGGCTTCGAGCTTCTTCTTCAGTTGCTCCATTTGATCCACGGTTTCTCTGAGATCAGCTTTTACTTGAGAAAGTTGATATTCTTTTTCCTGGAGATCTTGGTTCTTAAGATAATCATATAATAAGTTAGAGTGCTGGACAAATGGACAAAAAATACAAACAACAGTCTTAAAACTGAATCAGCACATGTGAGCTGTCAGATTTAGACATGAGCACAGCCCGTTTCATCATGGAGATTAATTATTCAGGTTAAAGAATACCTGAGCTTCTACAACAGCATTTGTGCGCTTTAGGTCCCCTTGAGTATGTGAAATTTCATCTGTGTAGTCAGACACCATCTTTCTGAGCTTGTTGATAGTTTCCTGGTGCTCTTCCAGATGCACACGCGCAACTCTTAGCGCTTCCTCTTTTTCCATACCCTTAATTAGAGAAAGAAAGAAGACACTGATAGAAATACATTTCAGACAGAAAGGTAAACAAAAGGAAGGAAAGTTCTATCATCCTTCCTCTCTAAGGCCACCCAAGGCTCCACTCTCTTGAGTTGCTGTAGATGTGACCCCAAAATCTCAATAAACCACTGTCAGCCTATTTTTCCCAGGCTGAGACACTGCCGTGCCGTGTCACGCCTACTTTGTTAGCTAAGGTATTGAGTTCCATGACTCAAATCTGCTGTGCTTATTTTACCAGTCCCTACTAATGAACAGTAAATATCTGCAACTATCTTTGTACAATTGTGTGAATGTGTACAATGTAAAAAGTTACATCTAAACTCTTCAGGACCAAGTCTATACTCCTGCCCACTCTGAAGCCCCGTGGTCTCCAGGACATTAAGGTTGCACCATGCCAGAAAGATGGCACTCACTTTAGTTACTGTTTCTTCAAGGCTCTTCTTCAGTTGGTCTCTCTCTACTGTGAGGCGCTCCTTCACACTCCAAAGCTCATCTCTTTCTTTTGCTACAGATCTCATTTCTTCAAGGGTCTCATGAAGTCTTTGAGTCAAGTTTACATTCTCCATCTCCACCTTTTCCAGACTTGACTTCTGGGCCTCCAGCTGCTGGTTCAAGTGGTCCATTTCACATCTGTTTCCTTGAGTCTCATTAACAGTCTTCATTTCAAGACATTCATACTCTTTGTTCTGAAGTTCTTGGAGCTGAGAAAATATGACAAGTTAGGTCCGAGGCATACAGAAATGGGTTTTGTCTTTTTTAAGAGAAAGGAAGAAATGTTCCTAAATCAAGGCAAAAGTTTTTATGTAGCCATCCAGGTGCACGTGAATAGTTTTAAATTCCTTTTTCTTTATCGTCTCAAAAATGTAATAGGTGGCACTCTGTTCCCCCAAGTCAGTAGCAGCAGCAGAGACTCACCTTCGAGCTGATTTCCTTCATGCTTTCTTTCTGCCGCTCACTTTCCACGTGAAGAGCCTCTTGTATTCTTCTCAGCTCTTCTCTTTCCTTCCTTAGAGTTTGTATTTCCTCTTGACTTTCTTCCAGTTGTGTATTCAGCCGCAGCCTGGCACTCTCTGCATTCTGCAGTGCCGAGGCCTGGGCAAGGAGCAGCTCCCTGAGTTGCTCTAGTTCACTCATCTTTCCTTGAGCCTCGCTAGTTTCTTTCCTAGTAAGTTCTTCCTGTTTCTCACAGAGTTCTTGAACCTTCAACCAAGGATAAATAAGTTATCAGCACAACATATACAGGTATATTCTCATATTCCACCCCTCCCCCCATTTTAAGGCAAAATACAAAATAGGTTTCACCATAATTCAGTATTCAAACACAGTCTTCAAGTCGGCACTCTCCTTCCGGTTTCCCCCCATGGCTTCTCCCCTTCAACTTACCTTTCTCTCCAGTTCAGCAGTGGTCAGCTCTAGTTGTCCTCGCACACTGGACAGCTCAGTTTCCTTCTGCGAGAGGCTCAGTATTAGGGTGTCAATCTTATTCTCCTGCTCTTTCAGGCAACAACGAGCAAGGTTAAGTTCCTCTTCAGTTTCTAGATGCTTTAGTATTAGAGAAAATTATAAGATGTTTATAGAAATATAACCATCATATTATAACTAACTCCTTTTTGAAAAGACTTAGTCATATGAAAAAGGTTTGCTTATAAAAGATCTTGAGAAATACAGTGCAAAGAGGAAAGAAACTATTTTATCTGTGACTTCTGAGATGCTGTGACTGCCCATGTTCTGCCTGGAGAACCTGTTGCAGGCACAGTAATTCACCTTTCTCCTTATAGCACAATAACCCCAGGGTGCAGTAGTGGCATGCAACCACTACTGCACCCTGGTAGTGGTGACCAACAGCTCTCTAATTAGACTTAAGACCTGCTCAACAAGAGGGAAATAATATCTGGTACTGGAAACCTAAGTTAACTATTTAGGGCTAGTGATGTCATAGATCTTGGAGGATAATCTATAAATGTATCTTTACTAAACTAGCATAATTTCTAGCTGCATCCTAAATATTTGTTCTTTTACTAACTTGAGCATTTCTCTTCCTTCTCCCTGCCTTTGCACTGTTCCTTGGCTGTCCAACCTCACTCATCCATTACTTTAGTAGATGCACTGTCCTTCCTTTCCACATTGTGGGGCTGTTTCTGTTTGTGTAGACCTTCTTGCATCTTAAGGGAATTCCACGACAATACATCTGATGACTAAATATAACAGATAGGATCCAATGGCTCAATACAGACTAATTTTTCCACACTCTCTCATTCCCCAGTTATTATGTTTTCCTATGTTTACACCTACACCCACCCACCCACATATATTTTTTAAACTTACATGTACAGGTATTTTGTCTGTGTACCACAACTGTGCCTGCCAGAAGAGGATATCAAAGCCCCCGGAACTGGAGAATAGATGGTTGTGAGTCACTGTGTATGCTGGAAATTGAACTTGGGTCCTATCCAAGAACAGCCAGTGTTCCTGAGCCATCTCTCCAGCCCCAGTTCATGTTTTAACTAAGAGTCAGTTTATTGTCACTTTATCTCACTAGATAAAGGCTGGAGATAAAATAGTCTTTTTGTTTCCTGCGCCCATGACTTCAACCATAATCATATTTTTAGAAAACCAGACAGATACTATGCTAAATCTCACCAGACAGAGGAGAGAGGCTATTCAGGACATTGATGTAAACTTACCATCATGGATCACTAGGAAAGGCTTCCTAGGGGTCAGAAAGCAGCTGAAGAAGAAAAACATGGGCTCCATAAAGGTGTGCATGTGAATGCTGCAGGCAGGCGGGCAGATGGTCAGAGCATTAAAAGCTAAACAGCACATAGGATCAGGGAAAAGCATCACAGGATGGCAGGGCTGCGGCAGGGGAGCAACCAGCAGGGCCGGCATTGCTCCTGGGAACGCACGGCCCATGCAGTAGCTTCTAGTTTTTTAAAGAGCCACAGTATATAGTAAACAAATTAAAAAGGAAATCACTTTATGCTCAGATGGGAACTTTGCTAGACATGTGTAAGAATGAACATATTGGTGCTGGAGAGGTGGCTCAGTGGAAGAAAGCATGTGTTTAGGTCCTGGGCTCAAGGCCTAGCACTCACATGGATGCTCATCACTTCTCTGGGTATCAGGCACATACGAGGTAAACAAGCAGGCAAAACACACATATGCATGAAACAAAATCTACAACAAAATGAATGTGGGGAGCTAGGAAGAGAAAATGGTGCATTAGGGCATTGGTAATATAGATAAAAAACGGGAGAGGTTTATTGTCGGTCACACACATACATGTCCGTGTACACACCACATACATGTACGTGTACACCCCTCCGCCCCCAGGTTTGGAAAGTGCATTATAGAGTGAGTGAAGGGAAGACAGAGTCAGAACAAAAATGGTTTCCTGTTTCCAACAGCCGCCATGGAGACGACAGTAATACCTTACAGAGAAAAGGGTCTGACAACTTGTCCTGGGCTACCAGTAATACAGTGCTGTCTCGGCTCCAGTCTAATACCCCTGCCTCAGTGCTCAGTCTGACAAACCCTGCCTCATTGCGCAGATCAGAGCTCCCTACCTCGAGGAATGGCAGGCAGTGGGGCGGGGTGGGAAGGTGTTTTCAAAGAAAAAACATTTTTTCTGGTTTATTTTTTCTGTGATTAAAGCACTGATCCTTCTAAGTCAATTTTGAATACTCAAGAAAAAAAAAAGATTCTGTTGTTTCATTGTTTCTTTATATTCAGTTGCATTTTTAATTATTCTGTTTCTAGTTACTCTATGATTAAGTAATATTTGCAGAAAGTTAATAGTGAGATTTTAACTGTGGCACAGCAATGTGTTTCTGAAATAGCACTAGTTAAGTAGGAAGAAGAACTCATTTTGTCCGAGCAAAGTGGTACACATGACTGTATCCTAGGACTGGGGAAGGGGAGGCCAAAGAATTATCAGTTTAAGACCAAGTTTGGTCACATGAGACTCTGTCTCAAAAACCAAAAGTAACTGGGTAGTGGTGGTGTACGCCTTTAATCCCAGCACTTGAGAGGCAAAGGCAGGTGGATTTCTAAGTTCAAGGCCAGCCTGGTCTACAGAGTGAGTTCCAGGATAGTCAGGGCTATACAGAGAAACACTGTCTTGACAACCACCCCGTCCCAACCCCAAAAGAAACAAAACTAAAAAATCCAAAAAACAAAAAAAATCAAAAGTAAACAAAAAACTCACATTAGCCAAAGTTCTTCTGGCATCTTCTTTCAGCTGGGTACATTCGACCTGAAGTGTTTCCTGTGTCCTTCTCAGGTCTTCTCTCTCTCTAGTGAGACAGCTGATCTCCATCTGACTTTCTTCAAGTTTCTTGGTCAGCCTGAGGTTTTCCATTTCTATGCCCTCCATTGTCATGGAATGCACTGTTCTGGAATGTTCTTCCACTGGCTCCAGTTCATTCACTTTTTCTGCACTGTCCCTGGCTTCTTTCACAACAGGAAGTAGCTCTTGCTCTCCAAGCACTGGGATCTTGTAATATTCACAAAGCACAAGGTTACTATCTAGGGATTATATCTTTTAGATGGAAAAGGCCAGGAAAATTTTATCAGCAAGGACAGTGCCCTTGAACCTTACAGTCTCCCTTGGATCACAGCCTCTCTTCTGCACCCACTCTTAATCCCTTTTGATTCTCCCTAACATCTAGTATGTCATATTTTCTCGTCAGCTTAGACCCAAAGTGGACCAATCCTTATATATCATCACACTATTAACTCAGTGAGTTACAGGCTTAATTTCTAACTGGTTCCCAAATTATAAGCAAATAAAAGTTGTCATAGGTCTTTGTGAATATATGCAGTATATATAGTATACTTTATATATGTATTGTGTGTATATGTGTGTACACATACACTCCCCATGTTTTGCTGAATCCAAGTTTTCTGTGTGTGCACACTGACTCCCCATTCACCCTGGTTGCTAATGGAACCATGTAACTTTGCATATTTCTATAGGCACGACATTAGAATTGAGGAATTGTTTAGATGTGTATACACATTGAGAAAAAGAACCATTTTATTATATAAGTTTCAATGCTGGGCAGAAAGTAGTTTTTAAAACTGGACTGGCTCAGTTATCCCAGTGTCGTCTTCCACAGCATTTACAATTCCCTCACGGTGGCTTACTCGTCCGACTGCCTACTTATCGCTATTTCCTTCTACTACAACCAATATGGGTCTTTCTTTGTCCCTCTGTTATCACGGTTTTTCTTTTTAGGGACAGGGTCTTCCATAGCTCAGGCGAGCCTCAAACTTTCTGTGGAGTCCAGGCTCGTCTTGGCCTCCTGATTCTCCTGCTTTACCCTTCAGTTCTGAGAGTGTACGTTGCACCAGCTCAGACTGTGTCTGCCACAGTAGACAGCTGCTGAAGTCTTACCCAGTGAATAAATTGTAACTACGCATCATCTATTTTCCTTCCAAGGAGAAAGAAGACACAAGTGGAGAAGGCCATGAAGACATCATTACCTCTCCTTGTAGCTCAGGGGCGCTTTTTGCCGTGTCCTGGGTGCTTGCTCCTTGTGCTTCGTTTTTAGAAATGCTTCCTCTTAGCTCTGTGATGATTTCCTGGTACTCTTTTAGATCCGCGTGGGCAATGTTTAGTTCTTCTTTTGTTTGTAGGCCCTTGTTCAGTAAGTGAAATTTAAGGAATTTTGTAGTATTCACCCAATACTGCCTCCCTCTTTCCAGTAGAATAGGTTATTAAAGAAACATTTACCAGATAAAGAAATGGCTGATACTACTTACCGCAGCTTCTATTTCCCTTGCATATTCTTTAAGTTGCTTCTTCTCTATTTCAAATGACTCCTGCAATTCCTTTAGATCATTTCTTTCTTTGGTTATAGATTTCAACTCCTCATAATTTTCATGAAGTCTCTGAGCTAACTCCAGTCTCTCTGTCTCCACACGCTCCAATGCCAATCCTTGGTTCCTGAATGCATTCTGTAAGCTTTCCATGTCAGTCACCTTTGCCTGCAGCTTACTCATAGCTTCTTGTATACTAAGAAGTTGCTGCTGTGTCTCTTGGAGTTTCTGGTTCTTAAGAGGAACAATTTTTTATAATTATCATGTTGCTGATATTTGGTCAGATTTTTATGTAATACCATTAACAGAGCATTGTCTACCATAATGGAAATGGATACACAGCATTAGCAGTAACTAGCCCTTAGACATAATGCTTATGGTGGGTTAAACAATTCAAGACTTATCTAGAAACTCAGAATGTAAACCTGTTTGGAAATGGGACTCTTACAGATATCATTAGGTTAAATAGCGAGGCTACACTCTTTTGGATTACAGTGGACTAGTGGAGTTCCAGGGCAGCTTGGAGATACCAGATACCAGTCAAAGCAAAAAAAAGGGACTATACCCTAAGCCATCAAAAGGAATGACACTGACACTTCAACTTTTAAACTCAAAGATTCTGGGAGTCGGGGGCCAGCTTGGTCTGGGTAATAAGTTCCAGGACAGACAGAACTACATAGTGAGACCCTGTCTCAAAGAACAGACACAACAAACAAGAAACAGTAACAGAACAACAAACAGTAACAGAATGCATTTCTGTCTTGTAAGCCACTTTATGGTAATTCTGGTGTTACCTTGGAAACTTACATAGTTTGATCAATGGAGCAAGGTGAAATGAAAAAATTAAACTAAAAAGCCAAGAGACTAGCTAAGTATATAAACACAGGTTCCAAACAATTACAATCCCCTATGATATAAATAAATGAAAAATATACAAATATAATTTATTTAGAGACAGAGTCTCAGTCTATAGCTCAGGCTGACTTAGAACACAGTAAGAAGCCCAGGCTAATATCATACTTATAGAGATCCCCCTGCCTCAGCCTCCAAACTGAGTCACCATGCCTAGCTTCCCATAATATATATCAAACTGTTAGCATTCTCCAAGTTGGAGATATTAAGATTAGAGGAATCAGAATTTATTAGCAAAATATGCAGTCAGAACAAACAGTCAGGAGGAGAGTGTGGGAGTTCACCTTTTCCTCTAACTTCTCTTCTGTTTTTGCCAGTCTTTCCTGCGTCCTGGAGAGCTCCTGGGTCTTCTCTGTGGCATGATCCTTTTCCTGTGCAGCTACCTCTTGTTGTCTTTTCAGTTCATCTCTAAGAATTCTTAACTCTTCTTGGTTTTCAATACTCTAGAGTTAAAAAAATACTCAGAAATGACTTTTGACTCAAAAATGAAGAAATCCAAGTGCAACTACAGAGCAAAAGGCAGCCGCACAGAGACGTCAGTCTGCTGTCAGTGGCCAAAGTGACTAAAGTCACATTTTTCCTCTGATGCTTTCATGACTGGATTCAAGCACTGATCAATGATCAGTGAGCTCAAGATGGTTCCCACTCTTTTCTGGCAGATGTGGTTTAATTCATTATTAAGATCATATAGCACCATGCTTGTATATGAAGGTCAACAAAACATATCAAATTAGGGAAAGAATATACTTTGTGTTTGCATGTTAATTTTCATTCAGTTTGTTGATAAACCAGACAATTCTAAATACAGAAAATTAAAATAGCATAAAGTGTCAGGTGGTACCATATCCACAGTGAATTTCCAAAATTATTAATTTCAACCCATACAGATTTATAGGGCCTTGTAACAGATACAAAACTGAGCCAGATATGGGAATACTGACAAACATCAATGATTTAAAACAAAACTAGAAGCTACAATAGTAAAGAGAAACATTCAGGAACATACTTATACCCATCAACTATAATACAACATTAAGGGAATAAATCATTTAGGATTTCAATGGCTACTTAGCTTATGAAACATGTTCAGTATCTTCTGTTACCAGGGAAAGGTAAAGTAAAATAGGTTCACCACCCAGACACAGACTGCATCACCCAGAGACCGGCTAAAATGAACACTGAATAAATATAAAGTGCTGGGAAGGGGACATACCAGAATTCTCCTTGTTGGTAGGAATATCAAATGATAGCACTGAGCTGGAAATCAATCTGGCAAGTTATTACTAGGTTAAAACAGAACACCTAGTAGCTCTAACTTAGGCAGAGACATCTGTCAAGTCATATAACCATCCATTTCCATGATATATTTACTTTATACAGATTATACCCAAATAATGCTACTAAGATCTAAAATAAAGATACATATCTATGGCTAACTAAAGAGAGCTAGATCCTACCATTTCGATATTTTCCTTTAGGTCCATCTTCAGTTGTTCCTTTTCTGCTCTAATACTTTCCAGTGTCTGTTGGAGTCCGCTATTCTCCTGCATTAGAGAGTTGATTTTCCTCTGTTCCTCAGTTACCTCATTGTCCTTACCACCACCAAGCAATGTGTGGGCACTCTCATTCTGCTCATCTATGCCATCCAGCTAAAACAGGAATGCATTGAAGAAGTTCTTAAGTAGTTAACAACTACTTTAATATTAGTAAAGTATCTATCACTTATATTCTGTACAAAGTACTAGTCTCATATCAACACACTGACTCTCTTCAGCAACCGTTAGGAAGTGGGTATTATTATTATCCATATTTGGTAATGATGGAACTTAAATTTGAGAGAAGTAAATTCATTTATGTAAGATCATGCAGAGAGCATATAGACAGCTAGATTTGGGTTCAAGTGTCTGGTGCCAGAGCTGGTATTCTTAGAGCTGTTCGCTGGCCAGAAGTGGCAGGTGGCAGCTCACACTGCAGTTTTCATGTGTGTGAGGGAAACTGACTTGGTGTTCACTCATTTATTCAAACTGATTAGATAATCAAGACATGCGCCTTTCTTGTCTATGTATCTTTCTTAAACACTTCCCAAGCTCTATGATAGTATTTTGTGCTACGAAAGGGATGTTGAAGACATCACTTACTTCCCCGAGTGCTGACGGTTGGAATAAGAAAAAAATACTTTATTCCAAAGTGGGGAATGTGGCCTAGAGTGAGCGAGCTGGCCTTGCACCGATTAAAAGGAGAGAGGGAACCGAGCCTCATCTGTCTTTGCTTCCTGAATAGGAACAGGATGAGACCTCACATTTGTGCTGCCATAACTTCCCTAACATGGTGGGTTATACCTTTTATACTGTGAGGCGAAATAACAGATCTCGCCTTAAACTGCTTTGTTACACTGTTTTGTGATAGCAGCAAGAAAGTGACGTAAGTAATACGTGTGTTAGAAGTAATACATGTGTTTTGATAAAATGATTCCCTAGGCAACTGAGTCAACAGGGTGGAGTGGCTTCGCAGCCTCTTCAAGGTTAAAAGGGGGCTTCTGTAAAAGGTCCAGGCTTCTAGGGGTTTTGATAGATTGTTCATGATCTTGTTCGTATTCAACTCTCCTGTGTCGTCTAGTCTCCAATTCTATCTTCCTATCCACTGAGAGGTTTTATAAATACCTTTAAAGATTACTGTTACCTCAGGCTTTTATATCAATCATACTTTTTCCTGGAAATATTTTGCTATCCTAATTTCTTGTATTTTCTACTCCTCTACTTTCATCCTTCATTTGGGTATTGTCCTACTTAGGTTTCTGTTGCTGTGAAGAAACAGATCAGAGGCAACCTGGGAGTTTATCTCATCTTACAGGTTATGTCCATCACTGTGGGGGAAACCAAGGCTGTTCCAGGGAGAGCTGGGAGAAGCCTGTTGGAAGCCCACGCTATTGGCTCTTCTTTACCTTTTCCTGAGCTTCATCTCTAGCTCCTCCCCCGTCCTTTACATGCAAATTATCGGATAGCTCCTCAGCAGCTTTCATTTTCAGCATGTTAATTGTTTCTTGGTGTTGTTTCAGAGACTCCAGAGCATTTAGTAACTGCTCCTGAGTATCTATGTTCTGTGTAAGAGACAGAGAAAACCACTTCATTAGACTGTGAAGCACACTAACTAATCTTACAGTGACTACTTGGTCATACTTAATGAGACCTCCTGCAGTTCTCACCATCTGAACCTTACCATGTTCACAGTGTCCTGAATGTCACTTCTGAGTTGGTCTCTCTCAGTTTGCAGGCTCTCCTGGAGCTGCTTCAGGTCTTTCTTTTCTTGGGTTAAGGCTTTTACTTCCTCCAAGGTTTGCTGCAGCTTCTCAGTGAGCAGAGCTTTCTCCTTCTCTACAGACTGCAGGCTGGAGTCTCTGTTTGCTAACTCTTCTCTCAGCGCCTCCATTTTATTTAGCCTTTCTTGACCCTCGACTGTTTTTTGCTCAAGCTCTTGAGTCTTGTGAGAAAGCTTTCAAGAAAAAGTGTGATAGAGTAAAAGCCAAACGTTGTATCACACACACACACACACACACACACACACACACACATGCAGACATTCCTCTTGTCAAGAGATTGTACCAACCTCGGCCTTCATGGAATCCAAACTGAAAGCTAGGCTTTCTGCTTCTTTGGAGAGAGTCCCTATCTCCTGCTTCAGTCTCTCGCTCTCCTCCAGGACCCCCGCATGTCTGTGCTCCAGCTCTGCGTGCAGACTTTTCAGGGCTTGCCATTCTTCATCACTGCTCCTCTGACTCAGCTGGGAAGTGGCAAGGTCATCTTTAGTGTTTCCAATTTCCTCAAGTAAACCTTGAATTCTACTGTCTTTATGAGCCATTTCGGAAAACAGTTTTTCTCTTTCTGTGGTTATTATATGGAGCTCTTCAGATTTCTCATGAAGCTAGGGAGAGAAGTAAAATTTAGGGCTGTTACCAAATATAAACAGATACCCTGAAGCAAGTTTCAGGAAAATTTTAACTTAAGTGAAAATTTGATTAAGGAATGGTGGCTATTTTTAATTTGCGCTCTGAGAATGGAACTCAGAGCCTTGCAAACTAGGCAAGCATGTGACCATTCAGCTCTACAGTAGACGGCAGTGTTCTTGCCATGGACTCTCCCTTAGCATGTATAAGCACATCATTATCTTTCTCATGCCTTTGGGATCCAGTTAAAGAATGAGCCCATTGAGGAAGCGTCAGTAGAGACAGCTGACTCAGATTACAGATCAGGTAACTATCTCCTTAGCTGGCCTTTCAAAGTTCCTTCTTTGTTTGAGATAGAGATTCTCTGTGTAGCCTTGGGTGTCCTGGAACTTACTCTGTAGACCAGACTGGCCTTGAAATCCCAAAACTCTGCCTGGCTCTGCCTCCTGAGTGCTGGGATATTTTCTAATATGACCATGTGGTAGGTACTTCGTGGTTTTCCTCAACGTCTGACCTACTCCCCCCAATAAAAGTTACTGATTGCAATTCAAATTTCTAAAAATTTAGCCTATGGATAAACTATGCTTTTAAAAATTATTTAAGAGGCATCATTTAAACAATTAAACAATCCACAACAGATTTATGGATAGCTTAATCACTTTGAAAGGGAAAGATGAAAGAGCTAAAAAGCCCCAAAACAGAAGGGCAGCAGCACAGAGTATGGCTGCTGGCTTAGGAGGCAGGTCTGTATTGCTCAGTGACTGGCTTGACAACTGTTTTATGGGAATTGAAAATAGAATCCACTGTTCTTCCTGTGTACTAAGTAGTAGTAAAGGGACTTAGTTGTTAAACACTTACAGCAGTGGTTCACAGCCTTTCCGAATTCTGTGACCCTGCCCTGTAATATATCTCCTCTTGTGTGAAGACCCTTCCAACCATAAAATTATGTTTCTACTTCATAACTGTAATTTTGTTAACTGTTATGAATCATAATGTAAATATGTGACATGTAGATTGTCTTAGTTGATTCCCATGAAACGGTTGGTTGACTCCCGAAGGGTCTGGAGAGCCATTGGCTTATAGTATAAATGAAAGAATGTCTGCAAATTCCTTAGCAAGATGTTTGCTATAGTAAGCACTCAAATCCTTGGCCCTTTCATTTCTTTTAAAAAGGTAGAGAGAGAAAGAAGTCGACAGGCCATGAGTTTGCGGGCTCATTTACTGACCTGTAAATCTTGTAGTATCTCCAAAAATGGTCACTGTTAACTGTCAACCTGCTATTTTTTTGAGATTTATTTATTATGTGTTTGGGTGTTTTCCCTGCATGTATGTCTATGCACCGTGTACTGCAGTGTCCATGGAAAGCCAGAAAAAGGCTTCAAATGTCCTCGGAGCTGGAGTTAACAGGAGTTGTTAGTTGTGATGTTGCATTGCAACCTTACCAATCCTTCCATCCTTTCCTTCCTGATGGTCCCTGAGCCCTGGGAGGGCAGATAAAATATGTTCCATGTACAGCTAAGCATGTGCAGACAATTGTTTATTTGCATTACAGTTTGTTTTGTCATAGTAACGCTAAGTGAGCCCACTTCAGTCTCTTGGATGCTCAGATCATGGGCATTCTTATCTTCTAAAGTCTTTTGTCTTCAACACAGTGATATGACTAGTATCAAGAAGTGGGGGGAAGACTAAGCTAAAGCTGTGTAAATATATTAGAAGACCAAACATAGCTGCTGCATAGAATGTGCTACAAAGCACTTTGTCAACTATACCCTGGCAACACTGCTTTTCTCTCCCACCCCGTCCTGTAAGGGCCGGGAGAATACGAATTCCATTCCTTCCCATCACACACTGTTTACAGTGCCTCTCGTCTGCTCACCTCTCTCCTCAGCGTTTCCACCTCAGACGGTAAAGATTTCAACTCCGACAGCAAGTTAACTTCTTCTTGCAAAGTTTGTTTTTCTTCAGCTTCTTTATTTAGTTCTCTTTGGAGATCAGTAATCCTTTTCTCCAATTCCAAATTAGACAATAAACCTATGTTGACAAAAGTGACCTAATTTTTAATAGATATAAACCTTTAATAGATTTAAACTTTTCTCAAGGCATGTCTACTGCATTTGAAAAGTATTTTTAAACCCTTTCATGGTGCCCATGGAAACCTTTGTGAATATTAACTCAAAACTTAGCATCCACTTAATTTTGGGAACATTCTCAATTCCTTTAGGTAAGTTTTTAAGTCAGTGTGCAGATGTCTGAATTTGTGTAATACCTTTGCCATTTACCAGGGCGTTGAGTTTTGATATTTCTTGAAAAGCCAACTGTAATTCCTTATCCAGATCAGTTTGCATTTTCTTTTTTGCTTCCAGTTGGCGTTGATACATCTGAATGTCACTTTCCATTTGCTTACAGGAATCTGAAAGTTCATTCTATTGGAAAAACATTAAAAATTGGCAACATTGTACTGATCCCCAGGACTATAGAGTACTATACTGTGGTACTACAACTCTATTGTCATAAACTCTGAAAAGTTACCTACAATTTTCTCCTTCAGCTCCAGATTTTCACTTCTAAGGAAGGCTGACTCTTTCTTAGCGTCAAGGGCCACGGTGTCCAAATCAGACAGAGTGCGCATCGCCTGTTTCAGGTCTTCAGTGGCATCCTAGGCAAATGATAAAAGGGATCCTTAGGAGACCCAGGTTTGGTAAATTTGCAAATTATGCTGGAGAACATATATACATGTTATTCCTAGATGATCAAATATGAAGTTATGCTACTAATCAAACAAATGAAATTAGGATAAGAAATTCTGGCCATACTTTCCTATATCGTGACAGCACATCTGGACATACATTTAAGAAGCTGGTTAGTGCTTATTAGAAAACTGAAGACAGGTATGGTGGCACATGCCTTTAATCCCAGACCTTGGGAGACACAGGCAGGTGGATGTCTGAGTTAGTTAAAAGGCAAGCTATCCAACATACTGAATTTCAAGCCAGCCAGAGCTATACAGTGAGACCCTGTTTCAAACCAACCAACCACTGAACCAACCAACCATTCACCCACCCACTAATCAACAAACCAATCAATCAAACTACTAACCAGGCCACCAACCAATCGACCCACCTACAAACCACCAACCAACCAACCCACCAACCTAGAGGAGAAAAAAGCAAAACTATTGAAGTAACTACTTCAACTCTCTCTCTTGGTAAAAGGTAGATGACACTAAGTTCATTAATCAATGCAAGAATTATGCTCATAGTAAATATCTTTAAATTGACTATAATGAAGCCTGGTGCATAGCTGGCTCTACAACAGAACCGTTTACTAGGATGGTTATAATCCTATACTAGAAATGCCCAATTGATCACACATCAAAAGAAAACTAGATTTTACCGATGTGTATGACAGGTCTATCTTCATCTTTTCTGACTTCTGGGCATCTATGTACTCCTGCAGGCTCTTAATCTGCTCCTCCTTTTCTTTAAGAAGCTTCACTTTTGAACTTAGGTCATTCTAAAAGAATCAAAGAACAGTGAAACTCAATTTAGTACACGATTTGAATTTAGAATAAGAAATACTTGTATTTAAAATATAATCCCTCTATTTTCTGTAGTCATGTTTAATTACATGCAGTTTAAGTTGTAGTTACTTACAAGAGAAATGCTAAGATAAATGTTTACCTCAAGGTCTTGATTATATTCTTCTGCATGTTTAATTAAGTTCTTTAAGTTGGAAACTTCATGCATTAGTTGCATCTGTGAGAGCACATGAACAGGAAACAGCAGATCAATTAATTGTTAACACAGAAAAAAAAAAAAAAGAACAAAAGAAAAAAGAGAGAAGGAAAACCAGAGAAAGCACTCTTTACTGCTTTAGGACACCCAGCATAAAGGGATCGGGAATTACCTGTTCAAACTACTGTCACAGGGCACCCCTGAATCTAAAACTACTGTCACAGGGCACCCCTGAATCTAAAACTCCAGGAAGTCGGGACTGGAGAGTTGGCTCAGCAGTCAGGAGGATTCGCTCTCCTTCCAGAGAACCTAAGTTTGGTTCCCTGCATCCCCCATTGTCACTTGGAACTGCAGCTCTACTAGATCTGATGCTTCTGAGCAGCCGCACTCATATACTAACATGATAGTAAAACAACCCAAAAAGTACCATCTAGACAAAGCCAAACCCACAAAGACAAGTTACAAGTGCAACAGAAAACAAATCTGGCTATTTTACAAAGAATTTAAATTAACTTACTTCTTGTTCAAATTCTCTAAGTTGTATAGGCACATGAAAACCAGCAATACCTAAATCTTAGAAATCAATGTCTTATGAGAATGATACTTTTGACAAACATGTTTTAAATTCAGTATTTCTATTTCTCTTACCTCTTGATCTCTTTCTTCTTTTTGTTCTAGAAGCTCAAATTCCTCTAACTCATTTTTTTCTTTTAATTTCAATTTTAAGTCTTCATTTTCTCTTCTTAGCTGTTCATAGTCTAATACCAGATCATTATATTGAGCATTAAGTGAGTTCAACTCACTTTCTACATTTTCCTATTAGAAACAGAAACAAATTTCCAGTCAGAAAAAATGCAGATATATTTTTTAATTGCTTACTTAACTAAAATGTAGACTAACTGAAAATCAACTCAACTTTGACCCAGTTGATATAAGCCATTATCTTCTTTAACATCTGTGAAATCTCCCTAACTTGAAACAGGTAGATTAACTGAAGATCATTAAGTAATAAATCTGCCTGTGAGAGACAGGGAAAGGCCAATTAGCTGTGAAAACAGGAATGACGGAAAAGTCCACCTGATCGTCACAGTAACCCTTCACTTGCCTGCTTGTCTGACTTGTTTCTGAGAGGGCTGGAAAGAAACAGAAATGTCATGGACTAACTTCTAAGGTTGTAATGGTTACCATGTTTAACCATGCTATCCCTAGGGAACGGAAGCTCATTTCTATTTTCTATGCTACTTTGATAAAAACTATAACAGAGGGGGAAAACAACTTAATATAGGATTTTTAGTACTTTGTTATTTTTCTTGAGTCACTTTTTAAGTTTTTAGTTTAACGGTGTCTGAGTACTTTGTCAGCACATACGTAAGCACACACTGCATGTGCCTGTGGAGGTCAGAGATGGAGTTGGTTGCCCTGGAACTGAGCCTGGGTCCTCTGCAAGCACAGTCAGTGCTCTAGCTGCTGAGTTGTCTCTCCAAACCCTCTTATCTATTGTTTAAAGTAACAAACCCTAGAATGTGTGAGGAATGCAGACGCCCTGCTGTGGTTGCCAGAACTCCAGGAAGCACTGGTGATGCATCCAAAATAAAAGCAAAAACCTCTTTTCTGCACACATTTAGACAACTTTACTGTACACCTGAGACTCTTGTCACTTTTAAATCAGTCTTACTCTCAAGAAATTTCTCAAAATATATAACTTAAAACTATTTACAGATCCTAAGATTTGACAGTAAGAGTCATAAGCAGGTTGCCACCGATTAGCCCACACCTGCTTTCCACAATGCTAAGTCTAGCTCTAGATATCACACAGCTGTCAATCAGATATAAAAGGAGAACTGTCTTCCCTAGGATTAAATTTGTCTCTGATATTGAGTCAGGCAGGGTGACCTGTTAACAATGATATAGTTGTTAGCACATCTAGCAAGAGATCTACATGCAGCGGCTGAAGAGATGGCTCAGTAAGACTACATGCCACTTTTCCAGTGACTCCGGGTTCTGTTCCCAACACTCAAAAGGCAGCTTAAAACCATCTATAATTCTGGTTCCAGAGGATGTGAGGTCCTCTGCTGAGTCTGCAGGCACCAGATGTGCTGTGGTACACATAAACACAGAGGCAAAACATGCACACATGTAAAGTTCTTAAAAAAGAAAAGAAAAAAGCCCCAAATAACACAAGCCTAAGGGCAGACGCTCTATGGACTGTTAACGTTACCTCGCTTAGGAGTGTTGTTGCCGAGCTCCACTCTACCTCAGCCAACGACTCAAGAGTGTTATTCAACATTTCAAACTCGGAAGAGGCTGCTGTAAGTAGAAAAGATGAACGTCATCACTAGATTTACTATAAGTTTTGCTTAAAATAAAAATGAGATTAATAAAGAATTCTGACCAGATGTAAACTCATATTAACATACTCAGGTATGAATGCCAAGAACATGTCAACAACAGATGTGACCATGGGTCTTATTATTATTGTATGAATTAAGAAAGTTAGCTGGAGTCTCGTATGAGGCTATGCCAGTGCCTGGCAAATACAGAAGTGGATGCTCACAGTCATCTATAAGACGGAACACAGGGCCCCCAATGGAGAAGCTAGAGAAAGCACCCAAGGAGCTGAAGGGGTCTGCAACCCTATAGGTGGAACAACAATATGAACTAACCAGTACCCCCAGAGCTCATATCTCTAGCTGCATTTGTAGCAGAAGAAGGCCATCACAGGAAAAAGAGGCCCCTTGGTGTTGCAAACTTTATATGTCCCAGTACAAGGGAATGCCAGGGCCAAGAAGCAGGAGTGGGTGGGTAGGGGAGCAGAGCGGAGGGAGGGTATAGGGAACTTTCGGGATAGCATTTGAAATGTATATAAAGAAAATATCTAATAAAAAAAAATATATATATATAAAAGAGAGTTAGCTGGAATTTGTGATAAAGATCTTTGAAACAATATAGATAAAAATGACAAATTCTACATCTGAGATTTGACCATTATTGGTACATTTAAAATGTCCCTGAAGATGACTACAATGCTGGAGATATAATTTTGAAACACTGTCCTATGTATCTGATATAAATAACAGTCTGAAAACTAGAATAAGCTTAGCTGGATGTTACACAAACACTGGACCATTTTAACTGAACATAAGAGCAAAAATCACCCCAAACTCCTGACTTGTATGTTTAAACTACAGCCTATTATTTTGCTTTTAACAGGGTCTTACTGTAACTCAGGCTAGCTCTGAATTCCTGGCAGTCCTGCCTTCGTCTCGAAGTGGTGTTATAAACTGAAGGTACTACACTTGACTGACAACGCATCATTCTTAAGAGATTTGGAATTAACAGAAGCTTATGAATGCTCACCACTGTAGCCACATCTGACATGCATGCTTTACTGAACCACGTGTCTATTAGTGCCCTTAGGGTCTATTAACAGAAATATGATGTCACGTGGCTCCTCTTACACAGTACTCACCACTCTCTCCCAACCTCATGATAGAATTTTCTCTCAAAGAAGTCACAGAAGTTTTACGTTTTCTTGTTGTTATGCTTGTCGGGACTTTAAATTCCTTTTCATAGTTTGAATCCTTCATTTTGCCATAGCACCAAGTAACTCTTCGTTTCCTTTTAATCTTAAAAAACAAAAAATAACTAAAGAAATCAAAATTATTTCAAACAGACCTAAAGTCAGACAAAATAAAACAAGGAAACTAGTTCTTATTTTTTATATTTTTACTTATTTTAAACACCATGATAGAAATAAAAGTCAGGTTTATTTGAGGATTCCAAGAGAACACATTGAACTCAGTCACAGAGCTCACACTTACACTGTACAGACCACCCTGGGTTAAATTCCAGGAAGCTAAACAAGAAAGAAATTTAAGCGAGTTTGTCAATTATAGGATTAAGTACTGATTCTAAAATTAAGTTCATCTCTTTCCTCCTACCCAGACTGTGCCCCTCTGTTATATCCAAAAGTTCACCCTGACTCTGTAAAGCAGTTTTCGCCCTTACCACATAACCTAAGATTGCTCTTGCAAACAAGTCACTGCTGCACTGTTTCCACTGCCAAGGAACAACCCCAAACATTTAAGTCCTGCTTAGTTTCTCTCTCAATTATTTCTCTAATTTTCCAGTTTACTGCCCTTCCAGAGTCCTAGTTCTCAGAGGTTGTCAGCTTATCTGATAGATACAGACAGTAGCTACGCCTTTCTAAACTGCAATTTTGATGTCACCTATAAGGCTCTGTTGTCCTTAACACATTGCCACATTCAAATTCCTCAACGTGCTTTGCTATGCCCTGGCCACTGTGCATTAATTAAGGTCCAAGTACGTCTATCCTGTAATTGCAGCCCTCTAAGCTTTTGGTCATGTGTACTTTCTCTTCAAGCATCTTCTATTGAGCGGTTCCCTATTCATCTCTTGCTATTCAATAGCTCTTCAATGTCTACAGATCTTCTAACCTAGTGACTCACACTAGAGATTTTAGTTTATAAGTCATCTTACAAATGTTATTAGCCTTTTCTAAGAATTTTAGTTCAGACAGTCTTTACCGACAGCCTAGAGAGTTGGAGAGTGGTAATTGTAACTCACTTCTCAGGTAGGGATGATAGACTGCAAATACACAGAATGCTCGAGGTTTTCTCAAGATCCCACAGCAATGGAGAAAAAGTACTAAACCTTAAGCAGACAGAAAGGGCCTGTTGTTTTCTATTCCCATATGCAAACTGCCATCTTGCACATACCTCTAGCTCCTGCTGCAATGCAATAGAAGATGACGTCACCAGCATCCGCTTCAGGTTATTAATTTTCTCATCCTGAACTTTCTGAAGCAAGTCTTTTTCATCCAGAAGCTGGGCCAGTTGATCCTTTTCCATTTCCTGTGCCCGAGTCTTTGTATTTACCTAAGAAATATTGGGTTATATTAACCATAAATGCAGCAAACTTGAGTCCTTGAAAGTAGCTTCAACAACAGAAAATTACATTTGTATGTAAGTATGAGAACTTTAATTTTATTAAAATATATTTAGCAAAGTATAAATAAATATACATATAAATTTATATAAAAAATTACATTACCATGCAGTTGTTTTTATCACAATTTCTCTGTGGTACAGCTTTAGGTCAGGCGTGGTAATTCCACCAGAAGTACTTTTATCCTTGAGAAGAGTTTTTGCTATCCTAGGTTTTTTGTTATTCCAGATGAATTTGGAGATTGCCCTTTCCAATTTGTTGAAGAAATGAGTTGGAATTTTGATGGGGATTGCATTGAATCTGTAGATTGCTTTTGGCAAGATAGCCATTTTTACTATATTGATTCTGCTAATCTATGAGCATGGGAGATCTTTCCATCTTCTGAGATCTTCTTTAATTTCTTTCTTCAGGGATTTGAAGTTCTTGTCACACAGATCTTTCACTTCCTTAGTTAGAGTCACGCCAAGGTATTTTATATTATTTGTGACTATTGAGAAGGGTGTTATTTCCCTAATTTCTTTCTCAGTCTGTTTATCCTTTTTGTAGAGAAAGGCCATTGACTTGTTTGAGTTAATATTATATCCAGATACTTCATTGAAGCTGTTTATCAGGTTTAGGAGTTCTCTGGTGGAATTTTTAGGGTCACTTATATATGCTATCATATCATCTACAAAAAGTGATATTTTGACTTCTTCCTTTCCAATTTGTATCCCCTTGATCTCCTTTTGTTGTCGAATTGCTCTGGCTAGGACTTTTAGTACAATGTTGAATAGACAGCGAGAAAGTGTGCAGCCTAGTATAGCGACAGACAAGTAGACCAATGGAATAGAATTGAAGACCCAGAAATGAACCCACACACCTATGGTCACTTGATCTTCGACAAGGGAGCTAAAACCATCCGGTGGAAGAAAGACAGCATTTTCAACAAATGGTGCTGGCACAACTGGCGGTTATCATGTAGAAGAATGAGAATTGACCCATTCCTATCTCCTTGTACTAAGGTCAAATCTAAGTGGATTAAGGAACTCCACATAAAACCAGAGACACTGAAACTTATAGAGGAGAAAGTGGGGAAAAGCCTCGATGATATGGGCACAGGGGAAAAATTTCTGAATAGAATAGCAATGGCTTGTGCTGTAAGATTGAGAATTGACAAATGGGACCTCATAAAATTGCAAAGCTTCTGCAAGGCAAAAGACACAGTCAATAAGACAAAAAGGCCACCAACAGATTGGGAAAGGATCTTTACCTATCCTAAATTAGATAGGGGAATAATATCCAATATATATAAAGAGCTCAAGAAGCTGGACTCCAGAAATTCAAATAACCCCATTAAAAAATGGGGCTCAGAGCTAAACAAAGAATTCTCCCCTGAGAAATACCGAATGGTTGAGAAGCACCTGAAAAAATGTTCAGCATCCTTAATCATCAGGGAAATGCAAATCAAAACAACCCTGAGATTCCACCTCACACCAGTCAGAATGGCTAAGATCAAAAATTCAGGTAACAGCAGATGCTGGCGAGGATGTGAAGAAAGAGGAACACTCCTCCATTGTTGGTGGGATTGCAAGCTTGTACAACCATTCTGGAAATCAGTCTGGCGGTTCCTAAGAATATTGGACATAGTACTATTGGAGGATCCTGCAATGCCTCTCCTGGGCATATATCCAGAAGATGTTCCAACCGGTAAGAAGGACACATGCTCCACTATGTTCATAGCAGCCTTATTATAATAGCCAGAAGCTGGAAAGAACCCAGATGCCCCTCAACAGAGGAATGGATACAGAAAATGTGGTACATTTTACACAATGGAATACTACTCAGCTATTAAAAAGAATTAATTTAATGAAATTCCTAGGCAAATGGATGGACCTGGAGGGCATCATCATGGAGTGAGGTAACCCAATCACAAAGGAACTCACACAATATATATTCACTGATAAGTGGATATTAGCCCAAAACTTAGGATACCCAAGATGTAAGATACAATTTGCTAAACGCATGAAACTCAAGAAGAACGAAGACCAAAGTGTGGACACTTTGCCCCTTCTTAGAATTGGGAACAAAACACCCATGGAAGGAGTTACAGAGACAAAGTTTGGAGCTGTGACGAAAGGACCGACCATGTAGAGACTGCCATATCTGGGGATCCATTCCATAATCAGCCTCCAAACACTGACACCATTGCATACACTAGCAAGATTTTGCTGAAAGGACCCTGATATAGCTGTCTCTTGTGAGACTATGCCAGGGCCTAGCAAACACAGAAGTGGATGCTCACAGTCAGCTTTTGGATGGATCACAGGGCCCCCAATGGAGGAGCTGGAGGGATCTGCAACCTTAAAGGTGGAACAACAATATGAACTAACCAGTACCTACCCCCCACCCCTGCCCACCTCCCCCCAGTTCATGTCTCTAGCTGTATACGTATCAGAAGATGGCCTGGTCGGCCATCATGGAAAGAGAGGCCCATTGTTTGTACAGACTTTATATGCCTCAGTACAGGGGAATGCCAGGGCCAAGAGGTGGAAGTGGGTGGGGGTTAGGGGGTGGAGTGGGTGTGGGAGGGTGTGGCGGACTTTTGGGATAGCATTGGAAATGTAAATGAAATAAATACACAATTAAAAAAATTACATTACTATATAATATTGTATACATAACTTTATTATAGACTAGATATTATCTACCTGCAAGACCCCAACACATAGTTACCAAAGCCAATAATTTCTCAAATTTAAGAGATAAAATACATACGTTTCTTCTCATTATGCTACTGTGTGTCATGTGAGGGTAATGTTAATTTTATTAATTACCTATGAAGATATGAATAGGTAGGAGAATCATAGAAACTAAACTTTGAAACTGACTGTAAAAGAAGAGATGGTCTTGTTTCATTTGACATTTCAGCTCATTAAAAAATATTAGTAAAGTGAAAGGTTTTATGAGCTGTGGGAATGTGATGGTTATGCCTGAGGTGGAAGGCAGGTTGATCAGTCTACGTTTAGAGGGCTACGCCTGCCCTCAGCGTCGGAGGCATTCAGGAGAGTGTCAAAATACACAGGTAGCTTTAGCTCACTGTACATTACACATATATAGACATACGGTCCCTTAACAGAGCTTAAGAATTTCGAGAAACCTAATAATTTTAAGAACCCACCCTCCTATTTATTTATTTAGAGCGGATGTCATCTCAGCTGGTCTAGAAATTGGTACACAGCAAAGGATAATCCTCAACTCCCTGATTTTTCTCCCTCCAACTTCCAGGCCCTAATGTTACAGACACCCACCACAGGCTTCCTCTGAGGTGCTGGGCACTGAGCTCAGGGCTTTGTATACACCAGGCAGTCACCCCATCAATTTAATGACATCTCCAACTGTCAGAAACAAGGTATTTTGTAGTGAATTTCTTTTGTTGTTGCTGGAGATGGACCCAGGGTCTTGTGCACGCAAGGTGACATTCTATCATCCTATTTCTAAAGCTAAAGTTTTATGAACTCAATTATTTTAAGTTAAAACCTGCTTGTTTTAAAATTAAGTTACAGAAATTCAGATATTTATAAATTTATAGTTTCTTAGGCAAATCTCCATTACCCTGTATTGGCTCTTAGTCCTTTACCAAAATAAAAACCATACGTACCTCCTCTAATTGTTTTCTAAGATCCGCTATTTCTCTTCTGTATCTTTTCAAGAGAGCTTCATCATTTGACACTTCATTAACGTAAGGAGTATTCTTCATATACTTAGCAGTGCTGGCAAACTGGGACAAAACATAAAAGTATAAGATGTTCAATGCTAAAATAATTCCTATTATTAATAATACTTGTTTCTTGCAACCAACTTTCATTGCAAAAAGACACAGCATACCTGGCTGAAAGGACACACCCTTTCTTTTACTCTAGTCTGTCTCTCTTTTGGTGGGGGTGGTGAAGTGTATATGTGATGTGTTCATGTGTGTAGGTACACATGTGTGCGTGCGTGTGTGTGTGTGTGTATAAAAGACAAGGGTTGCTCAGTATCTCCCTCCATTGCCTCACCTTCTTTACTGAGGCAAGGATTCTTTTTTTTTTCTCTCAGATTATTGAAAGTGAAAGCCATCATGTGCCAAATACTCAGGTTAAAATTAATTTCAAAATATATATAGGCATGTAATGAACTTAAAAACGAGAGACCTAGATGGGAAACTGCACTGAGCTACAAGTGACTGATGGAACTGAACTGAAAATCAAGGCCATCACCTATTACAAACTGTTTCCCCTCGGTGCCAACATTCAACTGACTCACAATTGTGTAGACCTTTACAGAGCAAGGATTCTTAGAGCCTGGAGCTTGCTCATCTGAGCGCAGGACTGCAGGAGAGAGCTTGCGTGCTGGGACTCTGAACTCTAGTCCTCACACTAGTGAAGGAAGTGCTTTGTCCTTTGAGCATCTCTTTAGCTCCAGGACATGATTCTTATTGGTCAATACACTAACTCAAGGTAGTCATGTTGGAAGCCAAGTCTCATCTACTTTATAAACTCTGTGCGGCTGGCAGCACCCTGACCCAGTTCTCATTGGTTATCATTTTTCCCTTTTCTAGGCAGAGGCTTGTTATATGTCTCAGATTTGCCCAAGCCTTGATAGGTAGATGAAGCTAGCCTCAAACTCAGGGGAATGATCTTGTTTGCTTCCCAATCCCTGGCTTAATTTATTTTCTATTTTACAAAGAGTGTTTTATGTTACTGAGGCTGGTCTCTCTGCTTTAGCGTCTTAAATACTGGGATTTGGGGCATGCGCCACCCAGCCCAGCTTTAAAGCATTAAAAAAGTTTTCCCACAGTGGGGAAACTCGGGGTCTGTGCATGCTATGTAGCATTCTACCAAACATTTCCCCAACCCTGCAACAGCTCAGTGAGGGCAGGAGCCAATCTTAGAGTGGACACTGACTCCCTCACCAAGAAAGCTGGTAGAGTAACTTGTTTGCTATTTTCTTTTTAAAATAGAAAATTCACGCCTTCAGTTCATATGCAGCCTTCAGTTAGTAGAAATTCACTAAATGTTTGGTTACACACACATTATATATTTTTAGATTCTTATTTGTGGCAGGTAACACTTTTTGTTGTTGTTGTTTATAAATCTGATAAAAAGCTTCTCATTACCATGTATCAACAGAAAAGACATGAGTTATTTAAAGAAAATATCAAGCAGTTCAGTTCAAAGTATTGGCTGTGCCCCAAACTAGAGATGGGATACAAATTACTGAAGCCTTGGAAAATTAAATTAAGAATGCTATTTATTAGGCTGTACATTAACTTTATTACAGATGTTACATCAATGGTAGAAAATGACCTGCCAGTGCGAGGGATGACCTTTTCTCCGTAAGGCTGCCCATCCCCACAGCACTGATATGAGAGCTCACCTGGAGCGTGGTCAGGGTTTCATCCAGTGATGCTGGGGTGATCGTGCAGATGATGCGCGTCTTGGCATTTCCTCCCAAGGAATTCTGAAGAATTCGTGTCAATTTGCTATCTCGGTAATTTATGAAACCCCTTAGTAAGAAACAAGTGTGGGAAGAAAAAGGTTGAGAATGTATGGAGAACATTCAGTCATAATTTTATAAATTAAATTATTTTTACAGGTTGTATAGGGCAGATCACACTGCTAACTAAAATACTTAAGGTAGGAAATAAACTCAAGTTAGATTTATATGCAGAAGAAACTATGCTCATAAACTGTGTATAACATATTCTAATAAAAGACAAAAGAAGAAAAGGGCTCTTTAGACTGGTGAGATGGCTCGGTGGCTAGAGGCACCCATGCTAAGGTCTGAAGCCTTGAGTCAGACCCTTGGGGCCTACAAGGTGACAGGAGAGAAGTGATTCCCAACAGCTGTCCTCTGATGACCAACTGTGTGTGCAAAATTAAAAAATAAAACATAACTGTAGGCCAAGGGCTCTCTAGGCAGACAGTTCAGAGTGGGACAGGGATGCAGACCGTGGTGAGCCTGAGGTGTGGGCAGAGGTCTTTGTTGCCTGGACTCTTTACTCATGCAGTGTGCACTACATCACCCGTGGAAGGGCCTTGGGAAAGATGGCTAGGGCAGCAGGCCAAATCAGCCAGGGTTCCCACATTCTTAGGAACATGCAGACATGTGAAGCTGTACAACTGAAACTATCCCAGCAATGACCTTGCACAGCACATGTGCACTAAAATGTCACTGCATTCTGTAAATATGCACAGTTACCACATTTCAAAGGAACACACATGCTTAAAAAATTTAGCTTACAGAAATCCAAAACCTTTTGAAAGTGTAGAAGAAATCAACACACTTGATTATGACTAAAATATTTTCAATCTAATAGAAAACCTTTAAGAAGTATATAATGAAACTTACCCGACCTGTCCATCACTGAGTTTCTTAATCACTTGTCCCAAAATAAACAAGTTCCGATTTATAAAACAGCCCTCCTTCAATCGCACACCTGAATCAAACATGCAAAAATTAACCTCCGTACTAGACAAAGCTGGATTGGGAGCTGTGAGGACTCAGATGCTACCATGGATGCTGAAGCCTACGCTGCGGGCTCCGCCTGAACTCACGTTTAACCTAAGCAATCCTCTCTCCCTAGGCTGCTTACATATCCAGTCAAGCAGAAATGTCATCAGCTGAGAGAAATCAACATCAAACAAGTGACTAAGAGGAGGAAAACCGGCCTGTTTCCCAAGGTCCTCTTCTAACTGCTCAGTTCAAATCTACTTTTTATAAACCTTTAAATAAAGGTAATCACAGACTTCCAACCGAATGCCAGGACTTTTTAACAGTTAAAGGAAAATGCAAACCTGGAAAAGGCACACGCCCACTTCCCCAGTTCAGACAGTTCTCCCCACTAGAAGCCTAGCACTCCCTTGCTTTGTCTTTCAGACTCAGTCACACCCATATAAACTCATCTTCCTTCCCCTTCCTATATGGTCTATTTATGTTTCTTTGTACTTTGCCTTTTCCCTTGAAAATGTAAAATTCCCTATCAGTAAAGGCTGGCCTTCTTCATTTTACATCATCTAACTCCAGGCGTGTTGACCCAGTTTCATGGGCCCACTGAAAGACACAGGTTTACAATGCACAGCTTCTACAAAACCACTGTGACAAATAACTAGAGGCCAATGTTATTTCTGCCACATTAGTTACCTGTGTGGTGTAAGCTAAGCTGTGCAGTATAGAGGCCCAGTTACTCCTTTCCATCAGGACTTACTGTTTGCCAGCCATTCTTTTCCACTTCTAGACTTGTGTAGTAGACAGTCAGCCTTGCCCACTGTGGACTGAACTTTAATCTGAAACACTCATTTTCCTCCCTTTCCTTGAGACAGTATCTCCTCCAACTGCAGCCCTCCCTGCTTAGCTTCCTGAGTGCTGGGGTTACAGGTGTGGACCTGGGCTGACCACCCACTCAGTATGACACAAGTCTAGTGACTGGAGCTCCACTCTACTAGACTGGGGGGGCCGAAGCTCCATCACTATCCTCAGATAGTCTTGCCTGCTTCCCACACACATTTCAAATCAATGTATCGAGTTTAAACACAAAAACGTACATTTGATTTAATTAGAAAGATTTTAAATCTAGAACACATATAAATGCCATTTTTACAGGTGTGCTTTTTCATTAAGTCTTTACACCTCTGAATTTCAAAAACTTTACATTAGTTTTATACACCCTTTGAGTATTTTCCTAGGTAACGCATTAAAACGGTCTAGTCTTTTTTCCACTAAAATATTCAATCTGGTTCTTGCTTATGAGAGTTATCATTAGCAGTTCATTTGAACCTTACGACCTTTTATTTGGACTTCCTTAGGTTTTATCCCTCATACAAGGAGAATGGGATGAACCAAATGGTTAACCATATCATGAAAATTTAGAACCCATCTAGTTACATCTGGCCTCATGTTGCAGCTCTTCCTGTGGACACAGCTGGGAGCTTGGCAGTTCAGACACTAACTCGAGTCTTCTGGGAATGGCGTTCATTATTGTTCTTCGTCTTCTTGGGAAGGGAAGCCCTCTGAAGTATGGTGTCAAGGTAAATAGCAAAGTGCAGACTCAGTCTGTTAGTCCTAGAAGGCTGCCTCCCACACCCTTTCCTAATTTTCTAACTAAGTAAGCTTAGATGGTTCTCACAGTACATCCTTGGGCTTCCCAGCTACAAAGCACTATCAACTAAGTTGGTGCTGTAGGTCAAAGTAATGAAGTTTGATTTTTATAATAAAGACTTTCATACGGCAATCATTACATTATCAGAACTTTTAGCAGAAGTAGTCAGATATTAAGTTATTACCTTCAGCTCCTGTTTGAGCAGCTCTTTCACTGCCTGCAAGATCAACCAAATTCTGTAGGACAGATGAAAATAGCTTAGGAGGTGTAACTACAAAGAATAAATTCTAATGCAGTAAAGGAATACTTTAAAGACATGCTATACTGGAATGTCCCTCTGAATCCTCATTCCCAGCCTACTCTGTTTATGCCTCTCCTTTTTTCACTGAGCCACACTGGCCTCCACACCTTGCTCCTTCTTTCTTTATAAACACGCTGTGTGATGGAGGGATGTCCTATCATCCAAATCTTTACCAAGGAGAACGGGATCTTTGCAACCTGGCCTCTGCTGTAGTTTTTGTTGTTCCTTTTACTTCTACTGTTTTAGTCCATCCTTATTCAGTATTCAAGAACCAAGGGGGACACTAAACACTCTTCTCAATGGAGCCTTGCCATCTTAACCCATCTTCTCGCACACCTAAGATGACTAAGTCCTTAACTGCATGTGCAAGCTGGTCGGAGGTCAGGCTTCTTATAGTACTCACTTTGCTGGGTTATGTGTGTACCATACTGCACTCTAGCATGGTTAAAGCATTGGTCTCTATTTAATTTTATAAGTGACACTGAAAAACAGGTTATCTGTTACACTCTGGGCAGTGTATGAGGTGTGGGAACAACAGCAGAGAGCCATGCAAATGCTCTGCTCTCACAGACCTTACATTCTACAGAGAAGATATTTGAGAAGAGGGAAGGGATATATAAATAGATGAGAATATTCAAAGAGGCAGCTGGCAAAGGGCAAAGAGGGACACAATATGTTTTCTGGAATAGGGGACAGGGAAGGCATGAGACTAGGCCATGTGAACGACAAAGAGGGAGTCAGATGAAGACTGCAACAGCAACAGCACTGTATATACAGAAAGGTCAGCATGCTGGTTCCCAGCGCAGACCCCCGTAGGGTATTTGCTACCAACCCAGAAAGGATCTAGCTGCTCATCTGTAATCCCAGAGCCTGGGAAGTAAAGGGAGGGGTGCTATGAGTTGCGAGCCAGCCTTGCTTCCCGAGTGAGTTCCAGGCTAGCCCAGACTATGCAGAGTTCTAGGCCACCCTGTCCTAGTAAGCCAAAGCAAACATCCACCAAAACCAAGAAAGGACACTGCGGCACCAGTGGTGAATGGATGGCTGTAGGCAGGGGCCAGGGTGTACAGTGTCTTGTAAGCAAGACTGAGAACATGCCAGTTCCTAAATGAAAGGGAAGCTACTAGAGAGATTTATGCACGAGAGTAATAGAGAGTGATTCAACTTCCTACAGGCACATGTGTGGCCTGAGTGCAGAGTGGCCGAGGAGTCAAGAGCTGTGCTGATGCCCAGGCAGAATGCAGGTGTAGGGATGCAGAAATGAAGGGCGCAGCCTAGGTCAGCACAGCACAAGTACAATGACCCGAGACGCAGTAGCAGAGGAGAGGCATCTTCTGTGTGAGTCCAGCACCACGCTCATGCTATAGACATTTTCCTAAATGCCCTAAAACAGAAGAGAGGCTTCCTTTCTCGGTGGAGATTTTCATGGGTTTACAGGGAGTTACGGCGTATACTCTTGTTCTATGGTCTAAGCCCAATACTCTTTCTAATGTCCCTTTCACAGTGCCTACTACAGACAGAGTATTTACGGAGAGCACACAGCTCAGTGCACACGGAGGCAGTGTAGCGACGAGTAGAGTGAAAATGAGTGTTTGTCTCCAGGCATTTTGAGACTGGAGATGGTAGGGCTTTGGAAGGAAGTTAAGGGACATCAGCTGGGAGTGGCCAGCGCTTGCCCAATGAAATGACCCAACACAATAGTATTTAGTACTCTTTTTTTTTTTTTAAAGATTGTATGTATGTATGTATGTATATGAATACACTGTAGCTGTCTTCAGATACCTCAGAAGAGGGCATCAGATCCCATTACAGGTGGTCCTGAGTCACCATGTGGTTGCTGGGAATTGAACTCAGGACCTCTGGAAGACCACTCAGTGCTCTTAACTGCTGAGCCATCTCTGCAGCCCAGTATTTAGTATTCTTACAAATCTGTATGATGCACTGAAGAAAGGAAGACTGGAGCCATGTAGGCCACATGCTAGACCACTGTAGTGACTCAAGAGACATAGTAATTTAGAGTACAATGTATACAGAACTATACCAAGATGGAATCAACTAGGAAATGGGACAACTTCAGAAAGAGTTCGCCAAGACTTAGGTTTCCTGCCTTTGTGTAGAAAGTTGGTTTTTTTTTTTTTCTGGAAAAAAAAAAAAACAACTCTAAGAAGCACAGTAAACTGTGGAAGGAAGGACTGGTTTTGGATACACTGAGATTTCAGATACAGGTAGTGTACACTAACATAGAAATCTTGAGGGAGACATGGATTAGAACTCAGAAACCTTTACTAAAGTAAAGCTTTGCTGTTCATCAATACAGACGAACCTGGAAAGCTACAGAACTCTCTCAATTTCGACAGCTGGGTAAGAGAAGACAATACAGACAATATACACAATGCAGAGCTGTTGAAGCTGTAGAGGGACATTCCCCCAGGCCATGAGACAATCAGAAAGCAGCTATCCACAGAGCCAGAAGATAGCTCCAAAAAGAAACACTTCTTTCCTACCGAGTTTCACAGGAGGCAGACAGACAGGCTGGATCCTAAGACACACGCACATGGCAAGTCAGCCAGGAACAAACAAAGTAAGCAGGCTAAGAGTATTAGGAGGACAACCCTATAGGAAGACCAGCAGTCTCAACTGACCTAGACCCCCAGGATCTCTCAGACCCTGAGCCACCAACTAGGCAGCATACACCAAGCATACACCAGATGATACGAGGCCCTGACACATAAACAGCAGAGGACTCAGAGAAGATGCACCTGACCCTTGAGAGACTTGAGGCCCCAGGGAGTGGGAAGGCCTGGCGGGGTAGGTGGGGTGGGTACATCCTTGGAGATGGGAGGGGCAGGGAAATGGGATGAGAAACTGTCAGGTCAGACCAGGAGGGGGATAATGACTAGACTGTAAGAAAAGATTAAAGATAATTAAAAAAAAATATTCATAAAAAAAAAAGAGTTATTTCAACTAAGAAATGTTGATATCACAAGTCAGACTTGGAAAAGACACGGGCTAGGTAGAGGTTCTGTTAGTAAAGTGAAGTTAGGACTCCATGTTAGCACCTGCTTTCTCAGAGCTTGGCAGTACCTACAATCTCAACACTTGGGAGGCTGAGGCAGACAAATTATGACTTTAAAGCACTCCTGGGCTACATGGTGATCCCTGATAAAGAAGGAGGTTAATGGAGGTTTACTCATGCGGCAGGCAAAAAGCAATGTTTGCATATTGCTCATATTCAGTGACTGTGTAATAAGCAGAGGCTGTGCAATGTGTTTTTAAACAACGAACATTATATCTTTTCTGTTTAAGAGATTCATGGTCTAAAATACTGCTCATGGGCTGGAAGTTGGGGGTGGCATTCAGTGGTAGAACATTGCCTAGCATGTAGAAGGTCCCAAGGCTGACCATTAGATAGTAAAACAAAGTCCCCATCATTTATCAACATGCTTTCTCCCTGTTGCAAACAAATAATATTTTTCCACCTAGTTTTTTTGTTATTTTATCAGACAATTCTATATTACTCTGACTAGGATTTAAGAAACATCCAAATTCTAAAATTCAGCTCTCAGGAAAGAGAAACAAAGCTCTGACTTTGTGGGTGGCTGGAAGGAGACTTAGTGAAATCCTGTAGCTATCACGTTCAGAAATAAAGTCGCTCTAACCCTTAGCCTGAGGCTGGCCTATGACCACTCGCTGCCAACTACTGACCCTCCCTCTCTTCCTACTTAGTGAACTGTTCTTAGTAAAGCAATCATTTAATAGACAACCCATCTTTTTGGGCCCACACAGAAAGTTATGATTTCTAAACAAACACTCACCAGATGAGACACTTTGACGGAGCCATCGCAGTTAGAAGGCTCAGCCTTTTCTCTACTTTCCAGAATCTAGACAGAAAAGCCAATTTGTCAAAAATGGGCAAATTCTTCTTTGGAACGACCAAATACAGGGAGAAACAGAATTACCTACCATCCTAAAAATCGTATGAGAACGACTGCTTCTTTGATTCATTTTGGTTATTCCATAATGTCTGTTTTCTGTAAAAACGAGTTATATCAATTGCATTCATTTAAAATCCAAGACAAACCATGAGGTTTACTTTAGCTCAAGTCTAACTTGAAGACTATCTTATTTTAGTTCAATAAAAATGTGACTTTATAGTTTTGGTATGACTTTAAAAATTCAGCAGTCTTACTTTCTCCTGTTGCGAGCCATTTCAAAGCCATTTCTGCTGTATAAACCACTTCTTCTGTGAGATCAGAAACATATACAGTCCTCTGAAAACAGTATAATCATAAAAAGATTAGAGAAAGAAAGTTTACTTCCAAAGTTCACAATCCACTGTAGAATCTGGCAAAGTGAGAAACTGGAACCATTACTCTGTAGAAACAGCAGCTTATTCACCACTTCCTGTGTACATTGGACACAACATTATTTTCTCTTTATACACTTCATCATTTAAAAACCCTTGCAAATAAATATAAACATTACACACCAAAATTAATCAGGCCCCAAATCTGTGAACTTTCATACACTTAGAACAGGCATTTGGATCAGAATCTTTTTAGTTTATACTTTCTGTATCAAACACACTTTATACCCTTAGTCACCTTAATTCACCAAGGTTTTAATAAATCCATCCATTTGCTACACGACCCTGTCATATCACTGGACACTCTTCCTCCCCCTTGCTTTATCTGCCCCCACATCACTATCAACCCCATCACTGTTCCAACATGACTTAGTAAGGTGACTGACTCATTTAGTTAATTTGGGCCATCTGTGTGGATACTGAATATAAATTTGGTCCGCTGGAGCTAGACACACAGGAAAGCAATCAGTGACTGCTCTCCCTGCTTGTGGGCCCCCGAATGCCATCTCTGGCCCCACGTGACTGCTGATAGACCCATTCTTGGGCTGACCCAATGCAGTCATCCAGATCTTTTACTCACGTTGGTGTCTTCCCGAATTATCAAAGGTTTCATTTTTTGAGCATTACAGAGTAAATCTGTAATGGTTTCATTGTAGATCTCCATGTATGAAACTCGTAGGAGAAATTCTCTTTCAGGAAACTAGGAGAAAACAGCATGTGTCAAACATCAGAAAGTACCCCATTTATAAAGCAGTGCAGTCCATTCACATCGAGAGTAAAGAGCCCAGGAAAAAGTTAGCTGTAAAGCCAACAGGACCCACGGTGCTATTCTGACAGCAGGCAAAAAAGCAGTATTTCAGGATAATGAAAAAGACACTACAGCGAGGAAGAAGAAGGCGCCCAGGCCCACTGCCTAGGCTACAAAGCTCTGAAGCTAGGTGCTTTTACCTTAGTGAAAATGCTCATCTAAAAGCAAGCTCACCCAACAGACATAGGTTGTGGCCCACAGCTTTCATCCTCTGTAGCTCATATCTACTTCCTAAGAATTACTAGTAACTTGACAAGGCTAGTGTGGAACTAATAGCCCTTCTGATAGGATTCCCTAAGGCTTAACTTAGTTTACTTTTTGTTGGAAAGACTGTTTCGGGCTCAAGTTCTATAAAGTGTGTGAGTCAGTGCTCTGCTTTTCTCCTTCTCCTATGGAAATCAGGAGCCGAGCATGAATCTCCTCCTCTCTTTTGTTGTTACACAAAGAGAACAGCAGCTGCTACTCAGCTGACACCACTTGACTCTGTGTGCTAGGAAGCCTGAGGTTACTACCTTCTTAATCCTTTGGAAAATGTCATGAATTGCCCTGGGTATAACTCCCAAACAATCTTCAGAACCCATCATCGTGTGTGTTTTTCCTGATGCAGTTTGTCCATAGGCAAATATAGTACCTGTAAAAATAAGCAAAAGACATAGATACATTAGAGATAAAGTTGAGAAGATTCAAAACACACTTACAGTGAGTCAAGCTATCACCACTAAGGAATGGGTGCTGCGACTTGAAGTGAATACAAACCATTGTAGCCTTGTATGGCGGAGCTGATGATCGGCACCGCGATCTCTTCATACACATTCTTAGTGGTTTCATTACTGTCAAAGACACGATCTAAAGAGAACACGGAAATTCAATCCAACACACCAATTGCATTTTCAAAGAATTAGTAATTACCCAAAGAAATAAACTGTCAGAACCTAGAATGGTAAACTATTTAGGACAGCATTTCCTTACTTTCCGTCTTTTCAGAAAACACCCTTCTCACAGGGAAAATGCAATGGTCTTCACATAGAAAACCCTGTCTCAACAACCCTATGTATTTTCAGGGTCAGCAGGGCATAGTGGCTGAGATGGGTTCTAGACCATGTTAGTACCAATCCTGATTAGACTGAGAAATGTTGGGCCCCTGCCTCTAATGTGTAACTCAGGTACATTATCATCTCTATAGAATTACTGCCAGCATATTAATACATAGGAAATGTGAGCTGTTATTAATTTCTGAGAAATTTTGTTTTATAATGTATCTTGTGTTTTAAGAGCCTAGCTTAAACTGAATCAGAAAGACACCTAATCCAAAAAAAAAAAAAAAAAAGTTACACAGGAAATAGTCACCTACCTGTGATACTTAGGCATCTGCATTGCTAAGTTTGCCAGTCTTTGCTTTTGTTAGTAAACTAAAAAAATGGGACACTTTCTATGGTGATCTTTAAAATAGGAAAATGTGATGGCAAAGAAACCCAGCAATCGTTCTGCTTCTATCAGAACCACACACTTGTCCTCAGGTAAAACGGGAAAACCAAGCGCCACGTAGAGGCTGAGCAGTTAGGATTTCAGATTAAGCAGAGTTGGTAGATGTTTGTACTGTAATACCATCAATCTCAGGCAATTGATGAGTTCAAATCTTCTATATACAGATAGGGCCACCAAAACCTATATAGTATAGAGTCCAAATGCTTGGGAAACTTTTAATCTTGCTTTTATAATCTCTTAAACATACTGTTTTACCTTTAAAAAATATATTAGTATATTAAAACAGTTGTTTACTAGGAAGCATTTTATTTTCTATACTTCTGTGCTCAAAATGTTGTCTTCCTAGTTTTAATAAGATGACAACCTAGGGTCTGGGAAAATAGCTCAATTTAGAACACCTTTGCAGTTCAGGTTGGCCTTGAACTCCTGACCCCTTATGTTCAGATTATAGAGTGCAGGGATTAGAGGTCACCACCACCAGGCTAGGAAGCAACGGATGCCATCATAAACTTACCAAATTGGAAAGATTTACCCCCATCGCTCTGATAAATAGTGTTTTTATCTGTTTTCCAGTAAATGTGGGTGGCTTCTCCAAGTTCTTCTTCTCTGGAAGAATGGAATGCTACATTTTAGTAAGTGATTCTGGTGGTCATATAACAGTAGGGGTAATTTACAACATTTCATGTTCTAAAGAATAGCAGTAACATACAGTGTCTACTTTGGAAAGGTTGGGACTCAACTCTCCTAAATGGGGTTCAAGGTCTGCTTCTCGCCAGTTCCCTACTGAAGCCCTCCACTCTAAGCACCCAGCACTGGAAGAACAGTTCAGGGTGCGACTCTCATTATGTATTAGGACCTTTTTCTAGGGGTGTCTGACTTTTCACATAAGACATAATTTTGTCATCTACAAAGGATGGAAATGGAAAACACCTCAAGTCAGTTTGAAAAGAAAACAAAAATCTTCCTTTCCTGGCAGGAAAGTGAGTTCCCACTGGAGGCTTTAAAACAAAACAAAAGCTTTTTTTGTTGTTGTTTGGTTTGGTCTGGTTTGATTTATTTCTTAAAGATTATAATTCTTTTGTTCTGCAAACTGCCAGCTCTGAGAGAGTAGGGTGCAGTTTAGTGGCCACCACCTCCTCTGACATCCCACCTGCCCAGGAAAATGCAGAAGACCCAAGGTGCCTACCAAGCCCAGTGCCTTCCCCCTTATTTGAAATGTCAACTTCACAGCTGACTGAGCCTTGCAGAGGTGCAGAGTGATGATGTCACCAGACAGTCCACATGCAGAGAGGGCTGGCAGTGCTCTGAGTGTGGCACAGAGACTGGGAAACTGAGAGCTACTGAGCAGGGGAAAGATCTTGTATTACTGGAGAACCTTGCAATACAGACTTTCAAAAATCTAGGTAGTGGTGGCACACACCTTTCATTCAAGCACTAGGGAGGCAGAGGCAGAGGCAGGTGGATCTCTATGAATTGGAGGATAGCCTGGTCTATGGAACTGAGTTCCTGGATAGCCAGGGCTACACAGTGAAACCCCATCTCAAAACACCTCCACCATCCAACCAAAACCAACCACCCCCCCCAAACCAAATAAACAAAAAATAAAATTAAAAAAACCCAAACCTCTTGCAAAATGAAGTTTTAAGTAATATAATTTTATGTTTAACTATATATTCATAACTATCTTTGGCTGCATGGGCTCTACTTCCTCTCTGAAATCTTAAAAAAAAAAAAACAAAACACTTCTGGAACCTTCTGGAATACTTAACATGCCCTAAATCACCTGAACTATGTCACTAATCTCTTTCTGTTCTTTATTTTGAGACATTGTCTCACCTTGTTAGCCTGGAACTCACTAGGTAGCCCAGGCTGGTCTACAACTAAGATACACCTCCCTCTGCCTTCTGAGTGCTGGGGTTAAAGGCCTGTGCCACCATGACAGACACCACTAATCTCTTCAGTGCCATCTTCCTCTAAATTCCTACATGTACCAAACACCACATCAGTCAAGCAATCTGGAAGTCGAATCTCTGTGATCTACCCATCAACGAACCACCTATTCTGTAGTGTTGGCGTTTTCCTGACACCAGGTATGCCATGTCTCTGAAGGCCCAGTGGCTCTTTCAACAGTCTCCACACTGTTTTTTTCTGTGTATCGTTAACGGCTTATGTCTGTAGATATATTGTTTTAGTTTGCTTTGTGCTGCTGTGATAAAATATCATGACCAAAAGCAAATTGGAGTGGAAAAGGTTTATATCAAAAGCAACTTGGAGCTGGGAAGGTTTATATCAGCCTATACTTCCAGCCCCAGGGAAAGTCAGGGTAGGGTCTCAAGCAGGAGTGGAGGCAGAATTCATGAAGCACACTGTTTATGGTCTCGCTCTCTCTGGTTTTTGCCTACGTAGCTTTCTTAGACAGCCTTGAATCCCATGAGTAAGAATGGAACCACCCAGAGTGGCCTAAGCACTGCCCATATCAACCAGGAACCAAGATTCCACCACAAGGACATGCCCACTGGCCAACTTCATCTAGGTAGTCTTCCAGTTGAGACTCCCTTAGATATAGCTGGCTGTCAAGTCGACAGCTAATGCTAACTAGGAGCCAGCTTTTCCCAAATTTAGGGAAGGAACTTAAATGCAAGAAATAACCAATTCTGAGAATCTCGCCTATCGACCACCCGTTTAATACCAATTTCATGAACGTCTTAAGCTATAGCATCTCTAGCTGAAGGCCAGAAGCCAGCAAACCCAGTAGACTTCATCAACCCCCTCTTGTCTTTTCTTTCTGGCATTCCCGACCCTTTTCCACTAGTGAACATTCACTGTCTCTGTCCATCAGGCGAGGACAGCAGTGTCGCCTGAGCAGAGCTGCAGTCGGACCCTGTTTTCGGGGAAACAGGGAGTCCTGCTCCTGGGTGTCGGTGTGACCTGGGGCAGGGACGCAGGTCCCCAGGCCGCCTACCTGCTGTTGAGGGGTCGCACACGAACACAGACAGCCACTGAAGCCTCCTCGGCCATCCTGTCCGCTGCAGACTAAGGGAAAAGGGGTAGAGCAACGGCGCCGACCGAGCTCCCGGGCCGCCCCGCCTTTAAGTTTAAAATGTCTTCAAGGTCGCAGCGGATTGGGCGGCGCAGCGTCATGACGTCACGGGGCAGTCCAAGTGCTGCGGCGAGAGGGGGTTGCGGGGGGGAAGGCGGGGCGAGTCCATGGATGGGGAGAGCGGGGGAGACTCAGAGATCCCGGAACTGGGAGCCTCAGAACTCAGCTGGAGAGAGGTTTTGTGTTAGAGTCACACCTGCAGAACAAAAGAATTATAATCTTAAAAAGCAAACAAACAAGAACCCCAGACCAGACCAGACCAAACCAAAAAAAAAAAAAAAAAAAAGAAAACCAAAAAAACAAAAAAAAGCTTTTGTTTTAAAGCCTCCAATGGGAATTCACTGCCCAGCCAGGAAAGGAAGATTTTCTTTTCTTTTGGAACTACTTTGAGGCGTTGTCGTTTCCTTTCTTTAACTTTCATTTCTCTGGACGGTGAGTCTAAGAGCCTGATGTAGGGGAGAGAATCATTGACAACTGGGAAAATGTTGTGGGGACATGACAGTACTGCATACTAGAGCATGGACTACCCGAGAAATCCCCAGTACTAGGCATGGAACACTTATTTTCATGTTGTTGGTTAGAGTAATCCAAAAGACTCCCAGAATAATAAAGCTACACCTTAGGGACGAGGCTTCCACCTCAGAAACAGCTAGAATTTTCCAATTCCCGACAAGTCTGAAGTACGTGGTGTCTCCAGGCAACAATGACTTAACCTTCAGCCTCAGGGAGGCAACCAAGGACACTTTGGGGATGTCAGTTCTCTCCTACCACGTGGGTTCCAGGGATTCAACTTCAGCTTGGCAGCCAGTGACTTTACTCACTGAGCCATCTTCCCTGCCCTGTTTTAACTTTTTTTTTTTTTTTTTTAAACTGGGCAAAGATATTTAGCTGCAGGGAACGAACCCATGAAGGGGAAGAAACGTTATGGCATTAAAGGCTCAGAGGCAAGGAAGGGATTCTTGAAAGCAAGAGTATTATTTTCACAGCTGTGATTTTGTCTCACTGGCTTTGCTAACATTATATAGTACGCAGTATTTATTAAAGATTGACTAGATTCCACTATATGCTCTATGCTGTTCATCAAGAGATAATTATTAGAAGGAAAAAGAGAGGGACTGAGAGGGTAGCAGAGGAGGTGAATTTGACAAAAGGATGTAATATTCGGGTATGAAAATGTCATAACAAAACGAAACGTCTTGTACAATTAATATACACTTATGAGAAAGAGATGGTGCTTGATGGTTCAAGGCCAATGGGGCCGTTTAATCAGTCTCAAAATAACTGAAAAGGGGGCCGGAGCTGGGGATCCTGCATCATTCTGTTCAATCCCTAACAGTACAGAAAAAGAGATAGTCATTGTGAAACTGTTTTATGTTGTGCTTTTTTTTTTTTTTTTAACCCAGATACCAATTGTTTGATTTTACCAAAGAAGCCTAGGGAACCAGATGCTGGGTATAAAAGCCTGCTAGCTCAGAGAGTCAGAGGAAGCACCCCGCTGACCTTCCTCCTCAGCTGATGTTCCAAAAGGAAGCTCTCCTTCTCAAAAACCCCCCAATTTCCCTTCTATTTCCTGTGCTTCTCTCTATTCGTCCTCCTGACTTCCTCTTATTTTCCATTAATATTCCTGTTCTAAGTAAATCCAAATGGCTGTGATCAAAGGTGTGTGCTAGGGCTGACCCACACCACAACTACAAACAGCTGTTTTCCAGTAAATAACCCAATCTTGGGGTTCTCAGTGTGATCAAATGTCCTGCAACAATGTTGGATATTTTTCCACGCTTAGAAAACAACAAGCATGAGTACAGTAGAGTACGTGTGGCTACTATTCTTTTAGGAGAGGTAGTAATACGCACAAGTATCTCTGTCTCTCCCAGGGTACAGAGAACAAAAGATGTTAGTGAGCATGCAAGCTTCTCATGGAAGGCACTCTTGTGGAAGAAGCAGGCAGTGCATAATAAATAGCAACATAACAATTGCATTCTTTAGAAATCATCTTTATGGATATGAGAGCGGGGGGAAAAATTCTCTGTTATAACTAAGGAGCTGAAAGCTTGATACATTGGAATAGCTGCTAGTCAGAACCATTGGGGTTTACTTAGAAGTTAACAAGAACAGAGGGGCTGCACTCAAACAAGTGGATAATCATTAGATATCATAGTTTAAACTAGACTTTCTACTCCAAAGACACGATCTTAGCTAGTGTTGTAATTGTATCATGTTGTGTAGGTCTGTACTGGCTGGTTTTGTGTCAACTTGACACAGCTGGAGTTATCACAGAGAAAGGAGCTTCAGTTGAGGAAATGCCTCATATAAGATACAACTGTATAAGATACAACTGTAAGGCATTGTCTCAATTAGTGATCAAGGGGGAAAGGCCCCTTGTGGGTGGCGCCATCTCTGGGCTGGTAGTCTTGGGTTCTATAAGAGAGCAGGCTGAGCAAGCCAGGGAGGCAAGTCAGTAAAGAACATCCCTCCATGGCCTCTGCATCAGCTCCTGCTTCCTGACCTGCTTGAGTTCCAGTCCTTACTTCCTTGGTGATGAACAGCAGTATGGAAGTGTAAGCTGAATAAACCCTTTCTTTCCCAACTTGCTTCTTGGTCATGATGTTTGTGCAGGAATAAAAACCCTGACTAAGACAAGGTCCAAGTTATTTTTTTTTTTCCAGCGTCATCTGGATAACAAGGACAGAAGAGACATTTGAGCATTCGTTCTCTCTTGCTGCTGTTGCTTTATGAAAGGAGCTTAATTTTGCTTCAGTGTTAGATTTTTTTTTTTTTTTTGAGACAGGGTTTCTCTGTATAGCCCTGGCTGTCCTGGAACTCACTTTGTAGACCAGGCTGGCCTTGAACTCAGAAATCCACCTGCCTCTGCCTCCGGAGTGCTGGGATTAAAGGCGTGCGCCACCACGCCCGGCTCAGTGTTAGAAAAATTTTATCAAAGTGCCTGATGTTGACACGGCACACCTTTAATACCAGTACCTCAGAGAAAGAGGCAGTGGATCTTTGTGCATTTCAGAATAGCCTGGTCTATAGAGCTAGTTCCAGAACAGGACAGCTAAAGCTAGACAGATAAAACCTGTCTGAATGTGGTGGCTCATACCTTTAATCCCACCCCTTGGGAGGCAGAGGCAGGTGGGTCTCTGTGAGTTCAAGGACAGCCTGGTCTACTGAGCTAGTTCCAGGACTGCCTGGGTTACATAGAGGAACCCCACCCATGACCACCTTGACTGCTGAACTGGAATCAGTTGCTAACCCAGCCCCAGACTCAGCTTCCTTGAGTACCTGGGACACATAGGTGTCTCTGTAAGGCTTCCTTCTTGTGAGTCTAGCAGGTTTCTCACCCTCTGGACCTCTCAAAGGCGGAGCCTGAAGGAGGGCTAAAGCATAGCATGACCCTCCCCACCCCTGAGGCACGTGGACGTAAATCTCAGAGACCTTGGTTGGAAGGTGCACTAGAAATGTTCCCAGGCAAACTCTTCTTTCACCGAGCCTTGAGGCTGAAGGAGTTGCATGGCCTTCATGACAAGAAGGCTTGACCTATCCTTGTCTGCTAGCTTCTGATGTTTGGACACGTGGACACCCTTCTTGGCTCCCATCACTTCCTGATGAAAAAGGAGTCCATAGATGGTAATCTGGTTCTTTCTGGACAACAACACCATAGTGGCTGTGGAGTTGAAGGCTGAGGTAGAAAAGCTCAGTTTATGTTGTTGTAACTAAACTAGCTGCCAGCAGCAGCTTATGGGAAAGAAGATTTGTGTTGGCTCATACTTTCAGAGTCTCCGTTCATCGGGTGGGAAGAGCAAAGCAACGTTGATGCAGAAGAAGAATGTAGCAGGGGCTACTCACATCATGGCCGATCACATGGCAGGGAGGGAGGTTAGACACAGGAACGGTACAACCATCAGGGGCCTCACTCGCAAGACTTACATTTGACATTTAAGACTCAGCTCCTACAGGCTCTGAAACTTCCCAAAACTGTGCCCCCAGCCAGATACCAAGTAGTCAAATTGTGATCTTGTGAGGAAACTTTTGATTCAAAGCTTAAAAACAATTTTTCTCTTGAAAATGTGCTTGTTAAGCGGTTGCCAGGCTCCCAGTTGATGGCAAGCCCATCCTTCTTGTTATCTAGGACAACTATGGTGTAGTGGTGTGCAGCTCATACTCTTTGCTATTAACGTCTATGATCAACATACCTGGCATTCTTTAAGGGTTGCCACAGATACTCCAGAACATAACCATTTCTGACTTCTACTGATGACTGGTCCTTGGATGTCTCTATGTATTGACTCCTACCCATTTCCACTGTTGGTCTACTCTCAGTGAAACAACTTCAGTGACTTTAAAAACATGTCAGTCCGAAAGAATGGACCATCTAGAGACTGCCATATCCAGGGATCCACCCCATAATCAGCTTCCAAACGCTGACACCATTGCATACACTAGCAAGATTTTGCTGAAAGGTCCCAGATATAGCTGTCTCTTGTGAGACTATGCCGGGGCCTAACAAACACAGAAGTGGATGCTCACAGTCAGCTATTGGATGGATCACAGGGCTCCCAATGGAGGAGCTAGAGAAAGTATCCAAGGAGCTAAAGGGATCTGCAACCTTATAGGTGGAACAACATTATGAACTAACCAGTACCCCGGAGCTCTTGACTCTAGCTGCATATGTATCAAAAGATGGCCTAGTCGGCCATCACTGGAAAGAGAGGCCCATTGGACACACAAACTTTATATGCCCCAGTACAGGGGAATGCTAGGGCCAAAAAAATGGGAATGGGTGGGTAGGGAAGTGGGGGGGGGGAGGGTATGGGGGACTTTTGGGATAGCATTGGAAATGTAATTGAGGAAAATACGTAATAAAAAAATATTAAAAAAAAAAACATGTCAGTCATGTCACTGTCTCAAGACACCCAGTGTCCCCTCTTTACTCTCATTCCCTTGAGGATGAAACTAAGACTCTTCTAGTGGTGCCCAGATCCTGATCCCTTCCCTTCTCTCTCTCCGTCTTTCTTTCTTTTTGGGGGTGTTTGTGTGGAACATTGGACCTAGGGCCTCACACCATGATAGACACATGCCACATGGCCTAAGCTACATCTGCAGTCCTCAATGTTGGCTCCTGGCTATGCCCTGGCCTTACTTCCTATTACTCTCTTGTATCTCTCCTTTTGGTACACACTGGAGAACAGACCCCCTATCCTCTTCACTGGCTGTTCTATGTGGCAGACAGGCTGCTGCCCAGATAGGCTGCTTCCATGTGAGTCTAGGCTCTCCACAAACATACCTTCTTGGAGCTTATTCTCTGTACAAAACAACAGCTCCCTTGTCTCCTGCTTCTGTTTTATGTTCTTCTTTATACATTTTATTTATAACCTTCAGAAATAACATTCAAAAAATTTATAAAATTGGTGTCCTCATTCTAGAATATCAGCTCAATGAATTCCCCAAGTAGCTTTTTACCCCTTGTTCTCTGTACCAGGAGTTTTACAATGTTGCTCATTCATATGATTAAAAATACATGAATCTTAGTTTTCCACAGGCTGAAGATACTGGTTAATGGATAAAAATAGTATATGAAGTGGAATCTATTAATTGTAGATTTATTTTGGTTGTCATATTGTGAGCTTGTCTGTACTCTTCCGCTTTCTTTGCTAAACTGTAAAACAGAAGGCAGTGGTCAGGCGAGGCAAAGAGATTAACTAATAATGCACGTGATGTTATGCGGCTAGAAAGAGACCCTTTTTCCTTTATATAAGTTTATATTATTATATTTGAAAATAACCACCGGGTTTTATTTTTTCTCTTTTATTTAAAATATATTTTTTTCTCATACCATATATCCTAATTACAGTTTCTCTCCCTCTCCTCCTCCCAGTTCCTCCACACCCTCTCTCCTCTCCAGATCCACTCTTTCTGGAAAGAGATCCGTAAAATGTGCATACATGCTATTTTCTTAATAGGTAATTGCTATTAACCTTTGTCATAAGATTAATGCATGTATATAAATACAATTCAAATTCCAAAAGAGTCAAAGTGAGAAATATTCCTGAATCTGATGCTTAAAGGTATTATTAGTTTGCCCACCATAGGCAGCTGTGCAGTTTTCAAAACAATCTGAAGTACTTTACATGCATGTATGTAATGTTTCACTTATTTTCATATAAATAGATTCTTCTGTGGTGTTCTGTGCTGAAAATGAGCGGTGCTCGATGGGCACTTTCATCCCCTCTGAGAAGGGAAAGTGAATTTCTGAGACTAGTTGATGTCTTACTTCATTTCTTTTCCCAAGCAAGTTGTTTTCTTTTGCTGAAACTGCAGAGGGCACTGCAGTCCTTCCAGAACCACCATGACACATGTGGGCAGCGCCCGGAAGTCCTTGTTGTGGCACCAGTCTAAGGATGTGGAGAAGCTTACTGTATCAAGATACATATCAATTCACATTATTTGTGCTCATGTATATTATACATTGTATATAAATTTCATCGTTGTATGTATGTATAACATTCCAGCACCTTGAATAGGAGTGATGTTGGTTATAAGTTATCATTCCTAATTTCCAAAGCAAAAGTCTTGTCTAGCCAGGAGATATCCATTTGTTATGATCACAGGTGTGATATCGCTTTCGTTTTGGGCATGATTAAACATGTTTCTGTGATCCTAGCCAGTGTTTGGCTTGTCCATTTCACAAACTGGAAAATCATTGATCTCTGCCAGGCCTCATTGTTTTCATCAACAAAGTGGAGAGGGGCATGCTGGATGCTGTGACAGACCTGACCGTGCGGTTTTGGGCAGGATGTAGAAGATCTTTGGAACTTTGGGCTAGAAAAGCCATTGAGTGTTGAGAGCTCAGTAGGCTGCTTTATGGGAGCTTGGAAGGTAAGGAAGTTGAGAGCAGAGAGAAAGACCTTGGAACACATGATTCTAAATGAGATGTCTTCCCTTCCCTCAGAGCTCAGGGAAGAGGAAGCAGAAGGAGTGGGGAGACAGAGGGGATGGAAGGGACCAGGAGAACAAGGCCCTCTAAATTAACTGAGCAAAGCTCATATGAGCTCACAGAGACAGAAGCAGGAACCACAGGATCTACCTGGGTCTGCACGAGGGCACCAGTATATATACTATAGCCCTCAGCTTACATCGATGGAAATCCTGAATGTGTGTGAGAGAGCGAGAGGCTGATTCTTTTTTTTTTTTTTTTATTTTGGTTTTTTGAGACAGGGTTTCTCTGTATAGCCCTGGCTGTCCTGGAACTCACTTTGTAGACCAGGCTAGCCTCAAACTCAGAAATCCACCTGCCTCTGCCTCCCGAGTGCTGGGATTAAAGGTGTGTGCCACCACGCCCGGCTGAGAGTCTAATTCTTGTGTCTGCCCTTGGGCTCTTTTATTTCTCTGATGGCTTGTCTTGTCCAACTTCTATTTGATGGTTTTCATTTTATAGTGTAGTATTTTATTTTGTTATTTGTTATGTTTTGTTGTTAAAGGGGTGGTGGTGGTGGTGGTGGAGGCTGGAGAGATGGTTCAGCGGGTAAGAGCACTAACTGCTCTTCCAGAGGTCCTGAGTTCAATTCCCAGCAACCACATGGTTGCTCCCAACCATCTGTAATGGGATCAAACTCCCTCTTCTGGTGCATCTGAAGACAACTACAGTGTACTCATGTACATGTTAAAAATTTTACAAAAGAGAATGTTGTGGGCAGTACAGATAGTGGAGGCCTGGCTTGTGAAGTTTCAGAGGGAAGACTCTACTATACAATTTGTGTGTAGAGTCTGTGGTATCTGGTTATCTGGACCTGAAGAATCAGCTGTGATTAACAAGAGACCTGGATCACTAAACTGAAAAGCTTGCTTTGCTGGGACAACGGATGCTGGTCAGCTGGGGCTGAAGAATCAGCTGTGATTAAGAAGAAGCCATCATCACTGAAGTGAAGTCTTCTGGGAAGTGTTTCCTCAGGCTCAGCTCACAGAAGCTGTGTTCGAACATACCTCCTGCTGGCAGCTGAACTTGGTAGTAAGAGTCACCCTGGTGGTACTAGTTTCGAAGGCTTGAAGGGGTTATGGAGAATAGCTGACGCTTGGCATTGTGTGGCATGGTTGGAGTGCCTGAATATAGCCAAGAGAGGATACTGGTGAAAGTGTAGCAGGTGCAGCAAGAGAGTCCAGTATTTTGGAGATGCCTACTAAGAACAGCAGCAGCAATTGCGTAGTATCATCTGGAGCCTAAAAGACAAGCTATGTGTGCTGAAGATGTGGCGCTAGAGAACTTACCAATTTCTGAGTTCGAGGCCAGCCTGGTCTACAAAGTGAGTTCCAGGACAGCCAGGGCTACACACAGAGAAACCCTGTCTCGAAAAACCAAAAAAAAAAAAAAAGAACCAAAGCCCAGAAGATCATGAGTGGGTCCCAGACACTGGACATGGACACTGAGTTATTTACACAGTTAGAATTTAATTTTTGCTTTGCTTTGATTGTGACTGTGCCCTGGTTCTACTCTCTTGAAATAAGGAAGTATTTTACTTATTTTTGACTTTCTAGGAGTCCGTGGTTGAGAGTCTTCCAATTTTAAGAGACATTCATATTTTAAAACAGATTTTGACATTTTTAAAGAGACAGAAAATTTAAAATGTTGGAATTTGTAAGACTATGGGATTTTTTTTTTTTTTTTGAGACAGGGTTTCTCTGTATAGCCCTGGATGTTGTCCTGGAACTCACTTTGTACACCACCACGCCCAGTGACTGTGGGATGTTTTAAGTTCGTAAAGTGTTTTGCATTGTGATGTTTATATTAATGTGTGATATGGAGGGTGAATAATAAAGGAAAGGTTGTGGGTTTAATGGTGATATGTTGTGTGTCAAATTGACAAGGGGTCAGTTGTACTGGCAAGTTTCTTTTTTTTTTTTCTTTTTGGTGATTGATAGAGCAGGGTCCAACTTGTGGGTGGTGTCATCCCTGGGCTAGTGGTCCAGGGTTCTATAAGAAAGCAGGCTGAGCATGACATAAAGAGCAAGCCAATAAGCAACATTCTTTCATGGCCTCTGCATCAGTTCCTGCCTCTAGGTTCCTGCCTTCACTGCTTTTGATGCTGAACTGCTGTATGGAACCATGAGCGAAATCAACCCTTCCCTCCCCAGGTTGCTTTTAGTCATGGTGTTTTCTCATAGCTTTGGTAACAAACTAAGACAGATCAGAAGGATTCCAAGGCCTCTTTCAGCTTCAGTTAGCTGACATAATCTTTATTACAAAAGGAAACTTGAGTTCTCTGCATTTATTGGATATTAGCCCTCTATCAGATGTAGGATTGGTAAAGAACTTTTGCCAATCTGTTGGTTGTTTTGTCCTGTTGACAGGGTCCTTTGCCTTTGCAATTTTATAAGGTCCCATTTGTCGATTCTTGATCTTAGAGCATAAGCCATTGGCGTTCCTCTTAAGATGGGTTGCTATAGGGCAGACAAGTCGCAATCAAGGATCAAAGGTATAGACAGATGTGTTACTGGAGACCTGGTCAAGGCCTGGGCATCCTTCAGCTACTGGAACAGGATATTTGCTTACACTGAAAGAAGACCACCATTCTTTGATCCCAGAACAGGCAGCCAGATGAGCTGAGATTGTCTGAGAGCATCTCTTCCTCTGGCTATCTGCTGTCCCAGGCTAGGTGGCTGAGGGGAGGTGGCAACTCTCTGAGAGTCATGATTCTCCCTACAGAATCCATCTTGATCAAATGTACAGTATTTCTCCTATGATACAGTGTAGATTTCCACAGTTTCATTGTCAGCTACAGCTAAAAGGATGGATTCTGGTCTGAAAATATTAAGTGGAAAATTCCAGAAACAATCCGTAAGTTTTAAATTGTGTACATTTCCAAGGAACGTGATGAACCTCTCACCACTTGTTCTGTACTTGCCAGAGTGTGAGTTGTCTGTCTATCCAGTGAATATACCCTATAGATGCTATCTTCCAGTAAGTCATTTAGTAGCTGTTTTGGTTGTCAGGTTACTCAAGATGGTTACCACAGTGTTTAAATGATGCTTCATTTTATTAATCCTAGTCATGGTGTGTAAGAGTGTACGCTGACAACTCATAGGTGCCAAAGAGAAGCCGTGAAGACAGGGAAATGTCTCAGTCTGTAAAGTGCTTGCAGTCTGAGTGTGAGCCCCAGATCCCATGTAAAAAAGCCAGGTAAGGAAGGGGTTGTGCACCTGTAAGCCCAATACTGAGGACACAGAGACAGGAAGATCCCTGGGGGCTTGCAGGCCAGCCAGCCTGATCAAATGAGTGAGCCCTGTGTCCTAGTGAGCAACTCTGTCTCAAAAAACCAAGGAGGATAGTCCCTGAGATGTCACAGTCAAGGTTGTTCATACATACAAGCACACATATGTACATGTATGCCCTCTCCAACACATACATATATAAAAATATAAAAAGAGAAACCACAGATGCTGAATGAAAGCTGAACATTGTTGATTTAATGAGCAAATAAATAAAAAGTCTTTGCTGAAAAAATAAAACAAAACAAAACAAAAGAAAACTTGAATTCCTAAGGTGTCTATTTCAGGTTATAGTTCAACTGTAGCCCTGACTGTCCTTGAAATCATTATGTAGACCAGGATGGCCTTGAACTCACAAAGATCTGCTTGACTCTACCTTCAGGATTAAAGGTATATGCCATTACAACTGGATTGAGATTATTTTTAATACCTAACCCAGTGCCTACAACTAACTAACTAATCGCATCGTTAAAATCTATCCCCTAAATATTTTTGAACCTTTGTGTTCCCCTGCATGATGTATATGATAGATATATTTCCATTTATTCTTTTGTAATTCCTTTTTGAGTGTGTGTTTATGTGTATGCATTTGTGTGAGCATGTGTGTGTATGTTTGTGTTTGTATTCATGTATGCAAGGTCAGAGGTCAACCATAGGTGTCCTTTCTCAAGAGTCATCCACTTTGTGGCAGGCCCTCTTACTGTCCTGGAGCTCATTAAGTAGTGCAGGGTTAGTTGGTCAGCAAACCCCAGGGATGCACCTCTCTTCATCTCACCTGGCTGTAAAAATTGTGGCTTGGGAATTGAACTTGTGTCTGCTTGCTTGCATTCCAAATGTTTGCCAACTGAGAAATCTAATCTTTTTTTTTTAAAAAGAATCATTTCAAATATCATTCCCCAAAGCTTTCATGTTTATCCTTTGAGTACTCATAGCTTCATGCTTTGCTATTTTTATGACTTCAAGCAATGGAAAGCTTTTCTTTTGTGCAGTGTGTTGGGAGCCAACTCTTAGCAGATAGCGGCCATCATCTCTGCAGCCATCTCGGGCTGTTTATTTACAGGTTGGCACTTTTCCACCCTGACGAGAGACTTGTTTTCCCAGAATGATGTTTTTGAAAGAAGCCCACCACAGCTGAACACACTGTGATAACATTTTGTTTTTCTCCTACACATCCTGGATTTTTGGTTAAGTGTCTCCAGCTGCACTCCCCAGCTTGTGCTTATATACCCATAGTTGCCTTTCAATAAAAGAACTTGGTCAGATAGACTGTCTTGTCTCCATCCTTCGAGTCTCTTGCCCCTCCATCCCCACTCTTTTCCTTGTAGACCCCATTGACTGACCCGTGGACCTGGTCAGCAGTGAGCTCTTTGAATGTAGGATTCTCATTTCCCTTAAATCATAGTTTCCTTAAATTCTTAAAATGCTTAAATGTGCATCTTTTGATGCATCAGCTGGCTGTAGGGATCTTGCTCTTGAGATCTTGATGCTATAACAAGAAACAGAACAAGTGAAATACTTGTAAATTCTTGAAGCTTGTTCTCCACTGAAGTTCCTATACAGACAAAATTAGCCAAAATATCCATGAAGTCACTTCCTGAAAATGGTAATTGTTGAAGTGGCTCTAATATGTAAAACTCTAAAAGCATTATGATATTTGTGATATCCAATCTTCACTGTATGCTTGATTTGATTGAAAAAAAAAATGCTTAAAAGACTAGTGAAGTATATCTACATGTATGTATGATGCTGTTTTCAGAGATGGTTAGAGCTTGAGGGCTGGGACATAATAAATTGTCTAATCCATTCATGGAATCAGAACCTTATTCATTATTTGGATGTGGAGGCTCCGTGGAAGATGGAGTATGAATGGAGGAAGAATGTCATTTGAGATGCGTCCTTGCAGCATGTGCCTTTCTTAGCCCCCTTTTGCTACTACTCCCGTGTTTCCTGTTTGACAGGAGGTGAAGAAACTATACTGTTAGGTTCTCACTGACATGATGGTCTACCTTGTTATGGGTCAGAACTCATGGACACAAGGATATGTACTGAAATTTCTAAAACTGTCAGCTAAAATACACCCCTCACCTTAAATTTAAATTTCTGTTAGGTATTTTGGTAACAGCTATGTAAGAGTAATTAGCATGAGTAGGTACTATGACATCTCTGAGATACATGTATGATTATATCGACAGCCATATAGTTTTTAGGATCCATGAAGGGTGTTCTATGTGTAATTGGCAGAGCATATTGACAATCAGGACATGTACGTTCCATTGTCTATGGTGGGTAAGAATGACTATAGTGTTTCCCCTGTGAGGGGGGCAGAAAAAGAGAGAGATTCAACTGACAACTATAAATGTACATACCTGTGATAGTTTGTATATGCTTGGCCCAGGGAGTGGCACTATTAGAAGGTGTGGCCCTGTTGGAGTAGGTGTGGCCTTGTTGGAGTAGGTGTGTCACTCTGGGTGTGGGCTTTAAGACCCATATTCTAGCTGCCTGGAAGCCAGTATTCTGCTAGCAGCCCTCAGATGAAGATGTAGAACTCTCAGCTCCTCCTGCACCATGCCATGCCTGGAGGCTGCCACGTTGCCCACTTGATGATAATGGACTGAACCTCTGCACCTGTGAGCCAGACCCAATTAAATGTTGTTCTTATAAGAGTTGCTTCGGTCATGGTGTCTGGTCACAGCAGTAAAACCCCAATTAAGACAATACCCTACTGTGTGACTATACATTAAACCTTTATAATAAAAATTACATTTGTTGAATTATGAGGTCTACTCAGCAGTGAAGCGTCTGGGTTTAATGTCACCGTTACGTATATTGCTCTAATTTTACATGTTTGGTTAGGAATTTGAAAGTCGCTTTCTGAACACTTCCAAACATACTTGTGAAGACAGCAGAAATTGCTTGGTACTCAGAATAACGATGTAGATTTATTTGGGAACCCATAGTACACGTTGCTGTAGCAAACACTGAATTCTTGGAGTTCACTGCCTGGTTCTTTGTTGTTGCTGTTTGTTTGTAAACAGGTTGTTTACTCAGCTTCTCAGCAGGTTGGTAATTTGGGCTTTCTCATTGCTTCTGAGCTACCTGACTCCTTGTGAGAAACTATTGGGGTGCTATCTGAAACCGAAAGGCGATCCAAAGAACCTCTGAAAACATAACTCACCCCTAAGCTCCCACGGATCCTTTTTCTTTATATAAGAAATAAAGATTAGTAAGAGTGCTATTTAGGTGTTTATGAATCCAATATAAAGTGAACTAATCTCACTACAACATTAGGAGACTTAAAAGTGGGTTCCCCTGAGGGGTGGGAGTGTGTGAAAGATTAGGAAGAAGCTTGAAGGAGAGGTGGCTAGTTTCTGTTTTAAGATTTTAAACACTACTTGATCTGTACTCGGAACATGCAACATCTCATTAACACAGAACCTCATTTATAAAATGAATCCACAAATAGCCAAGCTGTGCACTGATGCCTGCGTGGCTGTCTATCGAATAGATGGAGAGCTACTACAAGAGAACCATCTGAGCAGGGCTTGCCTACAACCATCGTGGAGCAAAGGGATCCCAGAGAGCCGGGAAACGCATGGCCATAGTAACCGGGGTACAGTCAGCTGTAAGCTAACACCTGGGGGTAGGCATAACTTGTCTGAAGAAAATGGGGGTGAGGGCAGATCTCAAACAGCATAAAGTTGATAAAATAGAAATAAAAGAGTTAATACAGCTGCTTCCTCAAGCAGATCTCCCCCATTTTGCTTCTAAAAACCAGTGTGGCAGACTGGAAAGCTCTCTGTTTAGAAGAATGAACGTAGAAAGCGAGGATTTCTCAGGTTCTCTTATGTGTGGAATTGTCTCTGAACCCCGTTTTGCCTCTGTGATCACAACAGGAATACGATTCACTAAAAACAAGCCAGAATGATTTCTGTCTGGGCTACCTTCTCTTCCTACCCATCTTTTGACTTTGGTCAGACTTTGTTGTGTACACTAGGCTGGTGCGGGGCAGGAAGCTAGCCCCAATTTCATCATGGTTTACGGTGAGAGATGTCAGAAAGGAGGACAAGAATAAATCCCTCCTGTCCATCACATGGAGTGACGTTCTATGAATCTCTGCCTTGTGGAGGCTGAGCTCTGAGCAATCACATCTCTTGGCAGACAACACAGAAGAGGTCTGCCGACAGGAGAAAATGAAAAAAAAAAAAAACCAAAAAAACAAAAAAAACCAAAAAAACAAAAACAAAAACAAAAACAAAAACGGAGTGTGGCTCCCCTGCTATGTGTGTAGGGGCCGCCTGCTGCTAGAGAAGTCAGCTCTAGATGGATAAAGCAGTTTCCGTTGGTCCAGTCTTTTCCAGAACCAAGTTGGTTGAAACGGTTATTATATTTTTATTTTCCTTCAAGGTCACATCAATACACTAATAAAAATCATGAAATATCTAATCATGCTGTTGTCAGACCTAATTCTTTAGCTGCTTTCCTTGATAAATTCGTTGAAGAAGTCGAGCTGAATTTCGCCGACCACATAAAGCCCACCTGAGCAACAGGAGCCATGTATTTGAACGAAAAGACAAGCCATTAACTCTTCTCGCTGTAAACCACGATGTCATTGTGGCCAGCTCTGTGCCCAGCATCAGCCTAGTGTACACAACAAATCCTTACCAAATTCAAAGATGAATGTAGCCCAGACAGAGAGCTTGCTCAGCTGTGCTCAGAGGTGCAGGCCTGTGTTTTCAGATGTTTCTGAGGCAGGCAGATCACATATTACTATGCAACAAATGCCGTGTTTGCCAGGGCTACTGAGTGATGCCTGTTTCTTAAGAAACAAAGTTGGCAGGAGGGGAGGTAGGGAGGGAGTGTGAATATTATCAAATTTTATGAAATTATCAAAGAATTAATAGAAATATAAAAGTTAATAATCATAGGTTAAAAATAATAAAAGTAAAAATTTAAGAGGAGGGTGGAGATACAGAGCTCTTGCCTAAAGTTAAGTGAAGGGCCGTCATCTTCCCCAAGTTCAAATCCCATTATCCCACTACTGCATAAAGAAAAGAATTCTTTTTTTTCTTCCTTTACGTTTAATAACAGACTGGACTAAGAGGTTTGATTTATAATTTTATTGCCTGTAGTGTGTATGTATCTGCACACGCTCATGAGCATACATATGGACACACATTTAAAATTTGGACCAGGTAATGCTGAAATAGGAATGCGTTTGTAATCTGATTGCTTTATGCTTTTAGTTTTTGTTTTTGTTTTTTTTTTTTCTTTTGTAAAGGCCAAGTTTAAATCGTTTTAAAATACTTGTGCTTGCTTGTCATTTCTCCTAGGATGTTATGTTCTAGGAGATGTTCTTAACTATTAGGTAGCAAAAGCTAAGTCACCTTTTATAAGGTTTTGATTTTATGTCTCACATCTACTTTCTCCTTTTTGGAATCATTATTTGCATCATTTTATTTTTATAATCACAGAACAATAAAATCAAATTTTGTCATACAGTGATGAACATAGTTTCCTTATCCTATACGGCATATTAGTTGGCAATAGTCAATCATAGAACAGTATCAATATCCAACAAACTACAATTTATGACAAAAGTATTAATAGGCTCATGAAGGTGCATCCTATGGTTCTGAAGGAAGTAGTAAAAATTATTTAACTATTTTTAATTTGACTAGAATTATAATTTGACTAGAATTAATAGATCAGAAATATAGAAAACAAAGTGATAGAATTTTAAATGAGAAAGATGAATTCTGTGGAAAGTTTTATTAAAAGTGAAAAAGTTAAACACTACAATTATCAAGCTTGATTTACTGGAGATTTTTATTTTTCAGGAGCACATTTTACATATTCGTAAGATTATGCTATTGAGTTTTACTCCAAGTGGCTTCTGTAGGAGAGAGGATGTGAAACACTGAGCGGCTGCCCCTTGTCTTAGAGATTCCTATGCACTGGTGGCTTGTATTCATTCAGCACTTGCTGCACATACAGCATGTACCACACACACACACACACACACACACACACACTTATACATATACGCAAATATACATGTACATACATATACATTTATATATTACATAAAAATGTTTTGAAAGGTTGAATATCATATTGGAATCAAACATATCAGTAGTAATCAGAGAAAATGGGGTCTTCCCTGAAACACAGGAGAACTGATACTCCCCACAGTGAGTTGACCAGAGGGACCTGAGCAGTGCTGAGCAGAAGCCAAGCACAGACCTACAGATGGCTGATGTCATCTTAAATGATGTCAAGCAAAGAAGCACATCCATAGGTCTAGAAGCAGGATGGTTGCTTCTTTTGGGAAAAGTTCCTGATAGTCTCGGAGTTACGACAGTATGCCACTTTGTGAATGCTCACTAGCTGTATCCTTTTTTTTTTTATTATTAAAATATTTTTTTTATTACGTATTTTCCTCAATTACATTTCCAATGTTATCCCAAAAGTCCCCCATACTCTCCCCCCACACTTCCCTACCCACCCATTCCCATTTTTTGGCCCTGGCGTTCCCCTGTACTGGGGCATATAAAGTTTGCATGTCCAATGGGCCTCTCTTTCCACTGATGGCCGACTAGGCCATCTTTTGATACATATGCAGCTAGAGTCAAGAGCTCCGAGGTACTGGTTAGTTCATAATGTTGTTCCACCTACAGGGTTGCAGATCTCTTTACCTCCTTGGGTACTTTCTCTAGCTCCTCCATTGGGGGCCCTGTGATCCATTCAATAGCTGACTGTGAACATCCACTTCTGTGTTTGCCAGGCACCGGCATAGTCTCACAAGAGACAGCTATATCAGGGTTCTTTCAGCAAACACTTGCTAGTGTATGCAATGGTGTCATCGTTTGGAGGCTAATTATGGGATGGATCCCTGGATATGGCAGTCTCTAGATGGTCCATCCTTTTGTTTCAGCTCCAAACTTTGTCTCTGTAACTCCTTCCATGGGTGTTTTGTTCCCAATTCTAAGAAGGGGCAAAGTGTCCACATTTTGGTCTTTGTTCTTCTTGAGTTTCATGTGTTTTGCAAATTGTATCTTATATCTTGGTATACTAAGTTTCTGGGCTAATATCCACTTATCAGTGAGTACATTTCATTTGAGTTCTTTTGTGATTGTGTTAACTCACTCAGGATGATGCCCTCCAGGTCCAACCATTTGCCTAGGAATTTCATAAATTCATTCTTTTTAATAGCTGAGTAGTACTCCATTGTGTAAATGTACCACATTTTTTGTATCCATTCCTCTGTTGAGGGGCATCTGGGTTCTTTCCAGCTTCTGGCTATTATAAATAAGGCTGCTATGAACATAGTGGAGCATGTGTCCTTCTTACCGGTTGGAACATCTTCTGGATATATGCCCAGGAGAGGTATTGCGGGATCCTCCGGTAGTACTATGTCCAATTTTCTGAGGAACCGCCAGACTGATTTCCAGAGTGGTTGTACCAGCTTGCAATCCCACCAACAATGAAGGAGTGTTCCTCTTTCTCCACATCCTCGACAGCATCTGCTGTCACCAGAATTTTTGATCTTAGCCATTCTGACTGGTGTGAGATGGAATCTCAGGGTTGTTTTAATTTGCATTTCTCTGATGATTAAGGATACTAACTGTATCCTTGTGCTCTGTATATTATCTGTATTATGATTCAGTGACACTAATTTTTTTTTTAAAGACCAGTCGTGTTTGAATCTTTGTTTTATGGTTAAGCAAACTGAACTTAGAAGACATTTTCTGTCAAGTCAGCAATGAAGTGTGAATTGAGAGCTTCTGTCATGCTGTTGCTGTTGCTGCTGCTTTCAGATGGAAATACTTAGCATCTATTTGATGATTAAACTGTTTTTCACTCTTTCTATTACTTTAAAGATTGTATAATAACTGGCTTAGATATCCTTTTTTAATTGATTATTTACTTGCTTTATTATTTGAGGCTGAGTCTTGCGTTGTCACATAGCCTACTTTGGTCTAGATTCTTGGTCTTGCTACCTCATCCTCCCAAGAGCTGGGATGACAGGCTTGTGGACTTGTAGCACATGACCATGATCTAGGCTTGGAGGGCCAGATAATCTCTGTTGCAGCTATACCAGACTGGTCATAAAGTCCAGAAAGAGCTGTAGACAAATGAATAGTCTTGATACTGTCCCAATAAAACTTGAGTAAAACAAGACTTGAATTGTCTATTATTTTTATGTACTGCACAATATTATTGTCCTTTTGCTTTTTTTTTTTTTTTTTGCAATATTCGACAATGTAAACAACAGTTATTAGTTTCTGGGCCATGTAAAGATAGGTGGCAGACTGTATTTGGCCCATAAATCTTAGCAATTTAGAAAGTCCGTTTACAGTTTATGTCAATAACTTGTGTATCTCTACTCTACGCCTATCTTGTTAAGCTCTTTAAATAGTAGAATTTTATGCTTCTGCATACACTACTAGTTTCATTGTCCATAGGCTAAAAAGTCCTTTGAAGAACAATTTCATGCAGTGTTTTTCTTCTGGATTCCCCCTCATCCTTCTTCTTTGCATTTAATAAGAATACACAAAATGGTCTGGAATGAGAACAAATGATTCATTAAATGTCAACAGCTGTTGAACCACCTGTTACCCAAAAGGAGTTTAATTAGCCCCACAAACTAATCAAGTCTTTTTAGCTGTGGGTGTGAGAAATGGAAGAAGAAATAGAAGGCAGAGCTGATTGGGAGGTGGCACTGTTGACAAGACAACATTCTTTTAGGAAAAAAAAATGCAGGTATCAACAACAGCAGCAGCAGCATCAGAAATTTAAGGCTCATGGTTTATTATCCTACTGATGAAGGGATATGTTCATTTGGTAAAATTATTACAGGAAGTCATAGCATGTGAAAACGACGAGGCTGAGATGATCTCTGTGAGCCTGGAGAAGTTGAAACACAACAGTGGGCTTGTTGTTTACTTCCAGTTGGTCTCCTCAGCTATGTAGTCTGCGGACCCTTTCCTAATGTAAATAAGGGATTTGGGCACAACTGGGAAATGAAACCATTTGGGGGATGTCTGGCACAGAGAGTCTGTGGTGTCACAGGATGTGGTGAAGTCAATCAAGTCTGAAGAAAGGTGGAGGTGGGGTGAGGCAGAGACATGGTCAAGAGTGGGACTCTACAAGCTGCAGTGAGAGGTGGTGTGTGTCAGTAAGCTGGAGCTAAAGACATGTTTAGTTGAGCATGCAAGAACTTGCACACGTGAGTTTATGGGATGAGAGTCAAGATAGTAGAGCCATATAAACAGCAAAATAATGCCGAGAACCATGTAAGGGATACTGTAGTAATAGGTAGCTACAATGACATTTCTTTGAATGTGAAACTATTTCAGTATTTGAAAGTGCCATGAGCATACCTGTGGTTTGAATGAGTGTTTTTCAACATTCTTTACTCAAGTGTTGGGCAGGATAATATTTTGTCATAGGGTATAGCTTTATATGTTGGTGGATGTGTGTTATCTGTGATGTTACTCCATGAAAGGATAGCAATATTCCCTGGTTATTATGGAAATCCAGATGTCCATAGCCTGCCAACTATCTATCCCTCTAACTATCTATCTATTTATTTATTCACTTTACATCCTGTTTATTTATTCACGGCTCCCCTCCCTTCTCTCCTTCCAGTTCCATCCTTAAACTCCCTCTTCCTATTCTGCCCCACTTTTTCTCCACAGAGAAGGGGAGCCCTACCCCCACGGGTTCCAACCCACCCTGGCACATCAAGTAGTAGCAGGAGTAAGCAAATTCTCTCCTACTTAGACGAAACAAGGCAGCCCAGCTAGGGGAAAGGGATCCAAAGGCAGGCAATAGAGCCAGAGAAAGCTCCAGCTCCAATTGTTAGGGGACCCATATGAGGACCAAGCTGACCATATGAGGGAACCTAGGTCTAGCCCCTGTATACTTTCTGGTTGGTAGTTAGGACTCTATAAGTCCTGATGGGCCAGGTTGGTTGATTCTGTAGGTCTTCCTGTGGTGTACCTGACCCTTCCAGCTCTCTCCCAACTCTTCCACAAGACTCCCTGAGCCCCATCCAATGTTTGGCCTTGGGTCTCTGCATCTGTCTTCATCCACTTCTGGGTGAAGACAGGCTCCTATCTGCAAGAATAGCAGAGTATCATTAATAGTGTCAGGGGTTGGCTCTCTCCTATATGGAACTTCTGGTTCCCTATCCCCCACTGCTAGGAGTCTCAGCTAGAGTCACCTCCATAGACTCTTGGGCAGCCTCCCCATTTCAGGTCTCTGGCACATCCTAGAGAGGGTCCTACCCTCATTTCTATTCACTCTCCCGGCACTTTCTCTGATTCCCCCATTCCCCTTTCCATCCCCTCTCCCATCCAGTTCCTAGCCACTTGAGTTTTTGATCTTAACCATTGTGTTGGGTATAAGATAAAATCTCAGAGTAGTTTTGATTTATATGTTCCTGATGACTAAGGATGTTGAACACTTCTTTAAGTGCGTCTTGGCCATTTGAGATTCCTCTGTTGAGATTTCTCTGCTTAGCTTTGTATTCCATTTTAAAAATTGGGTTGTTTGGCTTGCTGGTATCAATTTTCTTAAGTTCTTTATATATTTTGGATATCAGCTCTCTGTCAGATGTAGGGTTGGGGAAGAAAATTTCCCATTCTGTAGGCTGCTGTTTTGTCCTATTGATGGTGTCCTTTGCATTACAGAAGCTTCCAGCCTCACGAGACCCCATTTATTAATTATTGGCCTTAGTGCCTGAGCTTTCAGTGTTCTGTTTTGGAAGTTGTCTCCTGAACCAATGCATTCAAGGCTATTCTCTACTTTCTCTCCTATTAGATTTAGTGTATTTGATTTTTTTGTTGAGGTCTTTGATCCACTTGGTCTTGTGTTTTGTGTAGGTTGATAAATATGGATCTTTCAGAAAACATCTAGGAAATGCTATGGCAAGCAAGTGAATTTTCTGGAGATGGCCCAACATGTTGCCTGGCTGTAACGGGTGCACTCTGAGATGCAGGGTCCTCAGAGACTTTATCCCAGGATTGCTTTTTGTTGCTGATATGCCTTTTTTGCCACTATTACATAGTCTAATGATTTCTATTGGGCAGATCTCCTGATGAATCAATAGGAAGATGTAGGTTCATATAGTAATGCTATGTAGATGAATCAATGATTTCATAATTCCTGATAATGATTTTATAGAATTCTTAAATTAATACAAGTAATCTCAGTCCATTTTTACTTTGATAACCCTACCAATCCATGAGCTGTATTTGTGAGTTGAAATTGTTAAAATTTGGTTTTGTCATAAAATATCTTGTTTTCTCTGTCTATGGTGAGTGAAAGTTTTGCTGGGTATAGTAGCCTGGGCTGACATCTCTGGTCTCTTAGAGCCCACAAGTCATCTGCCCAGGCTGATTTCAGAGTCTCTGTTGAGAAGGTAGGTGTAATTCTGATAGGTCTGCTTTTATATATTACTTGGGCTTTTTCCTTTGCAGCTTTGAACATTCTTTGATCTGTACATTTAGTGTTTTGATTATTATGTGGTGAGGATTTTCTTTTTTGGAACAATGACTTTGGTGTTCTGTAAGCTTTTTTATATGTTTATAGGTATCTCTTTTTTTTAGGTTGGGGAAATTTTTTTCCTATGATTTTGTTGAAGATGTTTTCTGGGTCTTGGAGTTGGGAGTCTTCTTCTTCTATTCCCATTATTTTTAGGCTTGGTCTTTTCTTAGTGTCCCTGATTTCTTGTATGATTTTTGTCAGGAAGTTTTTAGATTTAGCATTTTCTTGGAATGATGTATCAGTTACTTCAACTTATCTTCTATGCCTGAGATTTTCTCTTCCATCTTTGTATTCTGTTGGTGAGGCTTCTGTCTGTAGTTCCTGTTTTCTTTCCTAGGTTTTTGATCTCCAAGATTTCCTTAGTTTGTGTTTTCTTTATTTCTCCTATTTTCATTTTCATATCTTGCACAGTTTTATTCACTTTTTTTTTACCTCTTTGATTGTATTTTCCTGTATTTCTTTAAGGGGTTTATTCATTTCCTTTTAAAAGGACTCTATAATCTTTATGAGACTCTATTTAAGGTCATATTCTTGTGTGTTGGCTGCTTTATGACATCCAGGGCCTGATGAAGTAGAATAGTTGGGCTCTGGTAGGCTCATATTACCCTAGCTCTTGTTGGCTGTATTCTCATGTTGGCTTTAGCCATCTGTTTATCCCCGGTGTTGGCTGGATGTTCTTGATCCTGGCAGGACTCCTTGGGGAGGCAGACCAAGCCCTAGGGCTGACAATGGAGCTCATAACTCACCTCTGCTGGCTGTCCAGTTTTGTTTTTAAATACCATGAATATTAACTTTTCCCAGACTGCTTGGTGATGAATGGCCTGTGTGCAGTTGGGGTATACAACAAAGACATCTTGAAACAAATAAATATGGGAATATTGGTTTATCTTTTAGAGTACGGCAGCAAAGGATGCATACTGAAGAATAGATGTGTTGTCCTTAAAACTGTAGTGCATTGCTATCTACCCCTTTCTTTTTTAAAATAGGTAGGGTGGCACACAAAAATGTTATGTGTGACTATTTCTTACAAGCACAGCTTTTAAAACAACTTCAGTATGCTGAACTCACTTTTCCTTTTTGGATGATGTCTACCCATATTCACCCTCTATCAAAAGCCAGAACTTCAAGTACTAGGTTATGGCCTCTACAGGCAAATTATTTTTGTTCAAATGGTTCATATTTGTGGGGAATTGAAGGCTGGAATCCAGTCGAGCTGAGGTCTGATGGTCATAATTCACCTTCATGACATGGGGTAAGTGTTCCCTCATGCTCCTGTAACTCTAGCCCCTGCCTAAGGTACCACTTCCCACAGCCCCCACAAGAGAAGCATGGTCAGTAGTCATGTAGGCAATGGCCCAAACTTCCGACCTTCAGGCTAAACGCCTCCCCAGTTACCTAGCAGTGAAGACCATAAAAGGGGCTGTTAAGCCCCCACCTCGCTCTCTTACTCTTACTCCTTTGTCCTCTTACCTCTCACTTCTCTCACTTCTCTCTCCTCTTCCCTTTCTCTTTGTCTTCTCCCCTCCCCTCCCCTCTTCTTCCCTCCCCCTCTTCTCTTCTCTTCTCTTCTCTTCTCTTCTCTTCTCTTCTCTTCTCTTCTCTTCTCTTCTCTTCTCTTCTCTCTTCTCTCTTTCCCCAGCATTTCTATAATAAAGCTCTTAAACCATAGAGTGTCTCTGCTCCATCTAGGTCCGCTGCGCCACTCTCACCAGTGTTAGGATCTTCTTCCCTATTACCTCTTTCCTACAACCCTGGGGTTTTAGCAAGGTAGCTCTGGGGTCCCCGGTCAGGGGCTGCCCTTTCCACCCCCGCCGTGTGGGTCAGGCATGCTCACCCCGGCAGCGTGGAAAAGCATCCGGCAGCTCTGCCTTCATCTGCCTGCCCAGAGCACAGGAACTCTGGCTGGACGTTAGGCCCCCTTTCCTCCCCCACTTTTCCCCAGGGCCCCCCTTTTATTTTGTTTCCAATACATATTAACTAAAATTTCAGGTAAAACAATCTCTATACATTTCATTATTCCTTAAGAGTTCGTGGCCTGGTGTTTATTTTAGTAGCCCATTTGCACAAATTTTCAGTGACTCAGGATGCTCTGCTGCCTTTTCGTTGAGAAATGATTGAGTTGCATTGCTGTTGTGGCCTCTGTTCCCCAATACTCGTGCCTGTGTTTGTGTGGAACCCAGAGTCCAACACCCCACTGTTGAGATGGACACATTGTAAACCACTGCGTATTCAGTCAAAATGCAGACTTCAGGTTCTTCTGTATGAAATAAAAAATAAGTACTTTATTAAAATTAAAAAAAAATAGACAGGAAAACCACATGAAAAGAAATCATTGGGATGTTAGTCCTTGTCGATAGTATTGTAAATGGATCAGAAACTTAAAAACGAAGTCATGCTATTATCTGGAAAAATCTGGTATAATTCCTTTATAACTTTTCAGGAGTACTTTCTTTTTTTTTTTTTTTGTTTTTTTTGAGACAGGGTTTCTCGCCCAGCTCAGGAGCACTTTCTTGACAAGGATTTAAAAATTTAGAAAACAAGCTGGGCAGAGGTGGCGCATGCCTTTAATCCCAGCACTTGGGAGACAGAGGCAGGCAGATATTTGAGTTCAAGGCCAGCCTGCTCTACAGAGTGAGTTCCAGGACAGCCAGGACTGCAGAGAAACCCTGTCTCAAAAAAGGCAAAAAAAAAAAAAAAAAAAAAAAAAAAAAAAAAAATTTAGAAAACAAAAACCAACCAACCAACAAAAACAGGAGCAGCAATCAACCAACCAGCCTGGTATCTCATGCCTACAACACTAACATTTGTGATGTAACGGTGTAGGATTGCCATGAATTCAAGGTCACCCAGGCTCCAAAGTCACTCCCAGGCCTATCAGGACTGCAAAGTTAGACCACGTGTAAACAAATGGACAATCTTTAAAAAAGAGCTGGCCTCTGTCAGAGGCGCGTTGTATGCTGAGCAGCTGTTGTCGCCTGCTGCCGCACGTCCTGGTTCCGAGCCGCCCGCCGCTGACCCGCGGACTGCGGTTCTTCCTTCTCCACCTCATGAAGCCCTTGGTCGTGTTCGTTTTGGGCGGGCCCGGTGCGAGCAAGGGGACCCAGTATGCGCGCATTGTCGAGAAATATGGCTACACACACCTTTCTACAGGAGCACTTCTTCGTGATGAAAGGAAGAATCCAGACTCACAGTATGGTGAACTTATTGAAAAGTACATTAAAGAAGGAAAGATTATACCAGTTGAGATAACCATCAGTTTATTAAAGAGGGAAATGGACCAAACAATGGCTGCCAATGCTCAGAAGAATAAATTCTTGATGAATTTCCAAGAACTCAAGACAACCTTCAAGGTTGGAACAAAACCATGGGTGGAAAAGCAGATGTATCTTATGTTCTGTTTTTTTGACTGTAATAATGAGATCTGTATTGAACGATGTCTTCAAAGGGGATAAAGTAGTGGTAGGAGTGACGACAACAGAGAGAGCTTGGAAAAGAGAATTCAGACTTACCTTGAATCAACAAAACCAATTATTGACTTATATGAAGAAATGGGGAAAGTCAAGAAGATAGATGCTTCTAAGTCTGTTGATGAAGTTTTTGGTGAAGTTGTGAAGATTTTTGACAAAGAAGGCTAACTAACCCTGAAGACATCTTTGAAATCATGCTCGAATATTGCTTTGATAGCTGCTATCACAGCCCCTTTTAAGGCAGCTTTAACCTTTCAAAATTACATCTCAATTAATGTCTAGAAATATATAGTAAGACAAATTATGTGTTTTTTTTTTTAAATTTGTGGTCACAGTACACAGTGAATTCAGGTTTAAATCATTTTAGGTATTATGGTGCTCACAAAATGAAGAAGGTATCAGCTAATTCTTGTTTGTGTTACCCCTTTTATCCCTTTTATGTCTGTGCCTTCGGTGAGCTAATTTTTTTTTAGTATGCACGTATATCCCTTTTGTAATTGCAGTGTGTTGGGATTTGGGATTTCCACTTCCTCTTGCTGCACATTTAATATTTTCAACCTGCTAAGTGAATTTGTGGACCAAATTTAAAGGAATTTTATGTGTAGCTGGCTCTTGCTCAAGGTGTTTAGTAAACATACTCATAAAATGGACTCCAGCAATGCTCTGTTTATCAGATGACTGACCATTTCCTGTTGAAAGTTAAAACTTAGAGACTGATTTATTTCAGCTTGTGCAACGTTGTGTGATAGGGCATAGTCTTTGCTTCCAAGGTTTGAGTCGGGGACGGGGCTTCAGAGCCTGGGCAGGATTGTCAGCTTTCTGCTGACATAGTCTGTGGCGCAAGGGTCGCAAATAGTGACTTGTATTCCTGTGCCCTGTGACACAGGACTAGTCATCATAAACTGATGTAACAAGAGTTCCTACCAGTAGACCCTTGACACGCATTCACTAGTTTATGGTAATTTGATTCAGTTTTTGTTTTAATAATAGTTCAAAGTTTTTTTGTTTTGTTTTCTTAGACTAAATATAGGGTTAGAGTAAATTAGATAAAGCAATCTAATGGTTAAAATTCCCATTTGTATTTTATTTTCTGGAATATGTTTTTCATGGTTACTTGTTTTAAAAGATTTTAAAAATCATTGCACTTTGGTCAGAAAAAATAATAAATATATCTTATAAATGTTTGATTCCCTTACTGCTTGCTTTTTCAATAAAGTTTGAAGTCCAAAAAAAAAAAAAAAAGTAAAGGCAAACCAGTCAAAACCACGGAAATAGCACATACTGTTCACACAAGCACAAAGGACAAGAAAATTACAGTTAAATACCCGGGAAAGACATTGTAAATTCTGTCTTAAAAGCCTAATAGCTTTGCTGTAAAAAAGAGCTTCTGAAAACAGAAGAAAAAGAGTCAGATTAAAGAACTTTTATTTCCTCTATAAAATAAAAGTCCAAACTTACAAATAAGAGAAATTCAAATTCAAATTATATAATATACAATTTTCTCAGTTAGCAGGATGGCAGTAACTTAATATTTAACAGTACACTCAGTTAGGTCAAAATGCACAAAATGTTGTTGCCCTATGGAGAGCGATGAGGGTCATTTAGCAAAAGGGCATTGCAATTCCCTTAAACCTATCATGTTGTAGTTGTATTCTGTTTAACCCACTAGCCCCATTTATAGAAATTCATCAAAAGCATATACATATTGCAGAAATACAAAAAGGTATATATGCTAAGATTTTTCACTGTAGAACTATTTTTCCACATGGAAGACAATAAGATACAAAATTTGATATGTATCCACAAAGAAAGAAAAGGTTCGGCAGGCATTGGTGAAGCACATCTTTAATCTCAGCACTTGGAAGGCAGTAGCAAGCAGATCTCTATGAGTTTGAGGACAGTGAGTTCCAGAAAAGCCAGAGGGACTCTGTGACACCCTGTCTGGAAAAACTAAACTAAACCAAACCAAACCAAACCAAACCAAACCAAACCAAGAGTTCCACAAAGTATCATACGTCTGCACAGTGACATCTTGTCTTCCGGAAGAAAAGCACTGACGTGTACATCCATTGACAGTTTTGAAAGGCTCTCTGGATACTGAGTAGAACAATCAAGGAGAAAACTGTGTGTATGATGCTTTTTGTTTGAAGGACTACGTTTTTGGTTGCTAGCAAGATGTATAGATGTACTTTCTTCCGGTTTCTTTAACATCAATTAAGAGAATATCAATTGGTATTTAAGTTGAGATACTATAATGATGTTCTCAAGGGCCATTGGCCAATTCTAAGTTTACAATGTGTTTGTGGTTGTGAAAGACTCCATGAGGAGCCCCTGGCTCAGGCCTCGGGATAATAGCAGACCCCCAAGAACTCATGAGAGACCAAGCTTGATGCAAATCACATGAGACTTTATGGGGGGGGGAGCCAGAGTTCTGGGGATGATTCATATCCCACGCAGGGGTAGAGGAGTAGACCCTGAGGGAAAAGGGGTCCCAGTTTTTATAGGTCCTTAAGGGGGAAAGGAGAAGGAGGGAGTAGGGGATTTCCAGATCTAAACAATGTCTATTCTAAAATGATTGATTCCTCAACAACATTATGAACTAACCAGTACCCCGGAGCTCTTGACTCTAGCTGCATATGTATCAAAGAAAGAGAGGCCCATTGGACACACAAACTTTATATGCCCCAGTACAGGGGAACGCCAGGGCCAAAAAAATGGGAGTGGGTGGGTAGGGAAGTGGGGGGGAGGGTATGAGGGACTTTTGGGATAGCATTGGAAATGTAATTGAGGAAAATACATAATAAAAATATTAAAAATTAAAAAAAAAAAGAAATGGGTATGGGAGGGAAACAAGGAAGGAGTCTAATAAAGGTGCAGCAACTCTGGATTGGCCCCGACTGTGGTTGCTGGGGAGATTTTCCGACTCTATCCCAACAACCAATATAGCAACCAATATCACAAACACCTGGCAGTGAGGTGCAGCAGTGGGCACACACCTGGATTCAAGGAACGGTCAGAACATTGGCAGACACAAAGGTTAGAGGAGCCGCCAGAGCATTGTGCACCTCTATTTTTCTAAACCAGTGAAGCTAGTTCTACTAACAAAGAAATCTATTTTGCCAATTTCAGGGCTTCTGTGACCTTTTACATTCTGTCAGGATCTTTCAGTTTTACGAGGAATAGCTCCATCATGTTAGGCGTACTTATGAGCTGCTCATTGTCTCATTTGGACATGAGATAGGATTTATGTCAAGTAGACAAGGGGTGGATTGTGGTGGCTATTCCTGGCTCTCTCCTTGACTACGACTAGAAAGAACTGCAATCCAGAATTGTGTCTCTAGCTGCATATGTTGCAGAAGATGGCCTAGTCAGCCATAATTGGGAAGAGAGGCCCCTTGCTCTAGCAAACTTTATATGCCCCAGTACAGGGGAATGCCAGGGCCAAGAAGTGGGAGTGGGTGGGTAGGGGAGCAGGGCGGGGGGAGGGTCTAGGGGACTTTTGGGATAGCGCTTGAAATGTAAATGAAGAAGATACCTAATTAAAACTGTAGGAAAAAATAATTATACGATAAATAGAAATTTACTACAAAGTCATTAGCTGGGCCAATTCAACAGATGGTTATAAAGCACTGTTGACACAAGGCTTCACATGGCAATAAACTTTTAATAAAGATTTTGTAAACAGACTAAGAATAATAAACTTGATCATGACTACAAAGAAAAAAAATCCAGAATTGAAAGGCATACTTGTGATCCAGATCTTGAGGCTGAAAGATAGGTTTCTGACCTGGATCTTGCCATGGAGATCTTGAGGCATAGATCTTGAGGCCATGACACCTTTAATACTAGGAGACTGAGGCAAAGAGATCTCTGAGTTCAAGGTCAGCCTGGAACAAAGCAAATTCCAAATCCAGGTGTGGTAGCACACACCTTTAATCTGGGCCACAGCTTCTGCCTGAGACCTACATAAGGACATCGGAAGAAAGAAGACCAGCTGAAACAACTGAGCAACTACTCGATCCCTGGAATTCCCATCCACAGCTGCTCATTGTTGGGTTGAATTACAGACTGTAAGTCATTATAATAAATACCCTTAGTATAAAAAAAGAAGATAAAGGAAGGAGTATCCAAATCTAAGAGGACATGACTTACATACATGCCAGGACTTCTCAATGTACATGGCAGCATAGCTTCTCAGTAGCTGTGACTGGATCGTATTTTGTCATAGAATGCCTGGGAGGATGGATGACAACATCTAAGACCTCCTTGTATAGCTAGCATCTGTTGTGAAAACCAGCCATTGTCAAATGTCCCCTGGGGGACAGATTTGTCTTCTTTTGAAAATGACTGTAGTTAGTGGAGGGAGGAAACAGAAATTAAATTTTCACACTGTCATTATTATTTTTGTGTAGAATGATCTGGAACTTTGTAAATGTTTTACATATTGTATAGTAAATTATCCTCCCCAAAAGCTTCTAAAAATTACAATAAAAACCAAGTGAGCTAACGGCATACAGAATTCCAAGTGGCTTTAAAAGTAAGTTGACTGTATATCTGTAGTGAGTATTCTCTAAGTAAGAAGGTTACAAAGGCATCTTCTTTCTCATATCAGCATTCTAAAATCAATATTGACATTATTCTAGAAAGTAAAACGAATCAATCAGTAATTAAACTGTTGCAATTAGGAACCCATATTTTGCATAAAAATAAAAGTCAAGTGAAAACTCACTGTAAATTGGGCTGGAAATGTTAACATGAATTTATGCTTTTTTTAAAAGATTCATTTTATTTATTTATTTATTTATTTATTTAGTGTGTGTGTGTGTGTGTGTGTGTGTGTGTGTAAGTGTGTGTGCATGTGAGTTCAGGTTCTCACAAAGCCAGCAAAGAAGCCAAGAGTCTCAGGGTGGTTGTGGCATGGGCTACTGGGAACCTAATTTGGATCTTCCATGAGAGCAGGAAATACTTGTAACCATTGAGCCATAGCTTCAGCCTGATACAATTTTCTTAAAACAAGTGTTTCCCAGCTCTTTCTGCTGAGAAGGTCCTGAGAAAATGACACATAGTACCCAAACTGTGGTCTCTAAAATACTTTTCTTCCCATGGGGGGGGGGGGAAATAAAACTTTCTTGTAGGAATGAAGACTTCAAAATCTTGGTTAGAAAATGCACAGAAGGAACCGGAAAGATCTAATGCTGGGGAATCAGGTCGTTACTAGGGGCCAGCCTGGATTATGACAGAAAAGCCAACACAAAGATCAACAACCCTTACTGGGTTAAAACACAGCAAACATGGGTTTACAACAAGAGCTAGCAAGACTCTCATTCATTTCCCATGGGGAATGCAGCAGAGCCAACTCTGCTTTGAATCCTGCTAAGTATGGAGAAATACCAAATAATTTAATCTGTCTTTTCTAGAAGATTTAGCAAAGCCATGTAGGAAGTTAGCAGACATATTTTTAATGAACTCATGCCAACTCATCTAGTACCCAAACAAGAAAGTGTAAAACATCACTTAAAAAATCTTTTTTAAAAAAAGTAAAAGGATGGAGATTCTTGTCTGGTATATGTAAAGCCTACGATTATTTTAGGGAGTTAAAAACGTATACCCCAAGGCTGGAGAGAAGGCTCCCGGGTTGAGTGCTTGCTGTTCTGGAAGACCCACATTTGATCGCCAGCACACACTGCGGGGTTATGATTATTGACAACTCTAGCTCCACAGGTGGCCTCTGGGCACCTGCAGGCATGTGTACATACACACATACATATCATTTTACATTTTTAATTATTCAAAATTATTAAAATAACTTAAAATTCTTCACAGCTTCCAAGCTAATGTGTTCTTAAAATGTTTTGTATTAAATGTCAAAATAAAAAAAAAAATCTTTTTTAAAAATTTATTTTTGCCGGGCAGCAGTGGCACATGTCTGTAATCCAAGCACTCAGGACTCAGAGGCAGACAGATTTCTGAGTTCAAGGCAGGCCAGGCTGGTCTACAGATCGAATTTCAGGACAGCAAGGGCTTCACAGAGGAACCCTGTCTGAAAACAAACAAAACAAACAAACCAAATGCCATTCAATTTTGTGCAGGTGTGTGTATATCTGTGCTATGCTTGTGCTTGAGGGTGGGAATCCGTGGAGGGCGCAGGCGTTTGAGCTCCTGGAGCTGAGTTACTACAGTTGTGAGCTGAGAGAGACATGGGCGCTCGGAACTGAACTCCGGCCTTGTGAATGAGCAGTGTGGGCACTTCATCGCTTAGCTGTCTCTCCACTCTTCATTTTTAATAAATACCAAATGAATAGATTTAGCTGCTCAAAACATTTTGTGAAATCATCAGGCTAACAACACCTAAACTCACAGTAGGCGTTTTATACTTCCTAATGGAAGTACACAAAGCTAACAGGGACCTAGTCTTCCAAAATAGTGACCGGAAGCTGGCCATACCTCTGCATTTGTTTACCCCTTTATAGGAGAAAGAACATGGACTCTAGAAAGTAATAAAAATTGCATATGAGCCGGGCGTGGTGGCGCACGCCTTTTAATCCCAGCACTCGGGAGGCAGAGGCAGGCGGATTTCTGAGTTCGAGGCCAGCCTGGTCTACAAAGTGAGTGCCAGGACAGCCAGGGCTACACAGAGAAACCCTGTCTCGAAAAACCAAAAAAAAAAAAAAAAAAAAAAAAAAATTGCATATGAATAAAACTTTTCTTTCTTCGATTATGAAAGTTTTCCAGTCTGGCAGTGGTAGCACATGCCTTTGATCCCAGCTCTTGGAGGCAGAGGCAGACAGATCTCCATGAGTTCAAGACCAGTCTGGTCTACTACAGTGAGTTCCATAACAGCTAGGGCTACACAGAGAAACCCTGCCCTGTCTCAAACAACAACAACAATAACAACACCCAAACACCAGTATCACAACCATATTTTCAAGGAGAAAGAGGAGGTGGGGTGTTAACAGTAAAAGAGAACCCCCAACCCTGCTCAAGAAGTGTTGGACCAGCTTGGCTCCTTGTAGAGACAAATTAATTCTATAGAGTACAAAAACCAAAAATAGTTGGATTGAGTAGTGACTAAATGTTTGATAATATTGATTTTTGTTATATTTTAGAGACTTTATTTTTTAATGAGAATGCTGTTCTTTCACAGATATCCTGCTGAAGTATGTGTGAGGGAAATGGAATGACCTAGGGTATCACCCCTGTTGGGAGAAGTCCTCTTTACTGCCTTCCAGTTGGGATTTGAGTGGTGCAGGTAAACTTCAGGGTGTAGCATATTCACAAGGACTGTACTTCTTGGAGAAGAAGAAAATAAAATTGCTTAATGAATCATTCTGCCTCCCTTTATCATCCAATAGCATTCATCACTCACCTCCGGCCAAGAAACCATTACTTCTTGTTTAATACTTTCCTCAAAAAGGATACAACTCTTCCCTATGTAGTTTTCAGTTTTTCCATTGTTTCAGCCCATTCTGTGCTTAAGCTTCTCTAGATCTGTTTTAAGGCCTTATATAGTAAGGTCTGGGATGTTTGTATATAAAAATTGTAAGCCACTCTATTATATTATCTCTTCTCTCAGCACATTTATAAATGTACAGTTTGACAGCATTTGACTATAAGAGCCAGTATTTCTTTTGCTATTATTTGTTTCTATCATAAAGTCATTTCCTACCTTAATTTATCATGTTTATACTACAAAGCACTTTAAAAGGATTAGGCTAAAACTGTTAATTTAACTTGAGCAACCTTCAAGCCCTCGTAGAGGATGCAGTTAAACATCTTTAATTTTATGTATGAAGATATTATCAAGACCCCCCATATTATCATGACCCCCACAAAGAAACAGAAAAATGGATCCTGACAATAAATTTGGTGGAAGCATGATTGTTTCTCAAAAAAAAAAAATTGGCTTTAGTAGCCACTCACATAACAGAAATCCTTGCACTGCTGTTTTGCCTTTATTCTGAATTGTCACTCTTTTTAAGACGCCTGTTTTTAGACAGGATGACATCATCTGGGATGTCACCACTCTTCCTCTTCATTCTCTGCCCTCGCAGTGCTCTCTGGAAGACTCTCACAATGGGGCTTATGACTTGGCAAAGCCCTATTCTTGCACAGGTTTGTATATCTGCTGTTGAGTTTTCATTTATAGAATCACAAACTTTGATAGAAGCAGGAGGAACACCACCTGTGGCCCTAGCCTTCTCCATTCCCTACGAGGGTTTCAAGGTTGCTCAAGTTAAAATCCACTGTGTGCTGTCATTTCTCATGTTAATTCAGCAGCGGAGAGCCAGTATCCGGCGTGTGTTGTACGATGGCCTGGCTCACTTCAGAGCTATTTTTTCTTTGAGTGTTGAAAACACTCTTTCCATCATCACATTGATCTCTAACAGAAAACCCTTTAGGTCACTGGCCCAAATTGAGTTGAATTTAAAAGATTTAGTGCTGTTTGCTCTATGTACTGATAGAAGAGGTAGTGTATTTTCATAGAATGAACACTGAAGTCAGAGGCATTTGGTTCTAGGATGTATCAACAGTCTGACTTAAGAGCTTGCCATTAACAGCCAGAGAAATAGCTCTGCACTTAGCATGTCTGAGTTAGTTGACCCATGTAAAGGTAGAGAGACAGAACCAGCTTGAAAAAGTTGTCCTCTATGCATATCACTAATGTGTCTGGGTACACGAATGCTCACTCCCGTTTTACACACACACACACACACACACACACACACACACACACACACACACACACAATAGCAATAGTTTAAGAAAGAACTTGTCATTAAGCTTCTCCAGTCCTGCAAGGTAGAAATGATAAAGCCTGGTATTTTCACTAATATTAAATAAAATGATATATATCAAAGTATGCATGCTTGGCAAATATTTTAGGGGTTTTCCAGCTATGTTAGTTGTATTATATGCAACTATTGATAATTGAAATTGACATATCAGCTCTTGAATTAATGGTTATTTCTCTGGTTCTTAATCCGTTTAGGATCAGGCACTTATCGCTGGTAAAGAGTTTATGTTCTTGGCCACTCTTCCCATCAATACTCTGGAAGATGAAGTATTGAGAAAACCTTTTACAAACCTTGTTCTAGTGTTGTTGTGTAATTTCCTGATTGGTTTCTCATTTGCATGTGTAGGGGCATAGTACTGAGCTCACAAAGTTGTCACAGCAATAAAGAGAGGAGGTAATTAAGCAGTCTAGATTTCCTGTATTAGGATATGTCCTGATTATGTGTATCTGGCCACGTCATAGACACCCCTTTTGATTTTCACTATTTCTTTTATCATAATTTTCACACATGGACATTGTTTTGTGTTCTGTATCTTTTGGCAGAGTCTTTCTTGTCTGTCTCTGCTGGGATTGTGCCAATAACACCCCTGTCTCTGACTTTTGAGTGCTGGGATTACAGGTGGGTGGCACCACACCTGGCTTGCATTCTTTATAGGCTGTGCCAATTTTTCCAAGTCAGAAATTTTGGACACCTTGCTTTATTTTACGTAGAAATGAATCCAGCTGGATTGCCTTCTATTAAATCTGGAAGTATGAGTCTCTCCAGTTTGATTCCGCCCCCACTTTAGTTTAGGCTCTTGCCTTTTCATACCTGAATTTTTCCAGTAGCCTCCAGGTCTTCGTTTGGTCTACAGAATTCTGTCTTCCTTCCAAATGCTTCTCCTCATTAGTGCTGGTAACTCCTCCTTGGGATGCAGGTTGAGTCATCCAACTTCCATGAGATGTTGAGTGGGAATGGTATTAACAAGCAAACAACCTGACTTCTGGTGTGCAGAAGTTCACTTTATGTTCCCCCATTATGAATAAGAACAAATTAAGGAAGCATCCAGGGAGGCTTGTTTTTGTAAACCATTTTCTCCTTTTTTAGAAGCCAGAGAGTTGGCTACATTTTGCTAAGTGCCTTTTCTGTACCTGTGGAGGTAATTGCATAACTCCCTCCCCATCCACTGAGTATTAACAACTTTGTAATGTTGAACCATTTTTGCATCCATATAATTATTTTTGCATCCCCTGGTCTTCATGTTTTTTATTTCTTTGTATGTACTACTAGCTGCTGCTTGTTCAAATGTATTTAGAATAATCACAAGTGAAATTAATTTGTGTTTTTTTCTTCCCATGCAAACTTTCTGAATTTAGTTTTTGATGTTTTTCTTGCACTTTGAAATTGAATTAGTCTATTCTCCCTTTATACATGCCTTGAAAAAATTTAAGTGACATTGGAATTGCATGATTAAAAGAGTTTAGTTGAAATCTATCTCCCATGCACCCAAATATTAGGGTTTTGTGCTCTTTACGGAGTAGTTATCTTACGACTGTAGTCTATTTTGGGGGTGAATATTAGTCTTTTTAGAATTTTTCATTTCTTCTTTTGGCAGTTGTGTTCTATTATAGTAATAGCACTAGAGTAAATTTCATTTCACAAGTTTTTAAATTTATTGTTTATACTTGTGCAAAGTAGTCTTAAGGCTAACACTTTAAATTAAAGTTGGGAGGTGGCTCAGTGGCTAAAGCACTTGCTAGGCAAATGTGAAGACCTGAGTTTGGATCACTGCAACCAAGTTTCTGTTAAACAAAGCTGACATGGGAGTTGGCGTCTGGAACCTGAGTTGGTGTCTGGAACCCTGATGCTCTTGTGATGCCGTGAGAGACACGGGTAGAAGAGTTCACAGGAGACTGCGGGCCAGGTAGTTGGGCATGCACAGTGTTAAACAACAGAAACCTTGTCTCAAACAAGGCAGAAAGCAATGATCACATTAAAGATAATCATATGACCACACATTCACATTGGCATGTATACCTGTAACTGCATACACAAACATGTACACATACAAGTGATAGAATTATCCGTATGGTTATTTGAATCATTTTCATTTCTTATTTTGTGTTTATATTATTCTTTATTAAGTTATTATTTAATATTTAACAACATTTTTGCCCAAATGCCAACATTTTATTTATATATTGGTTCTCCTATTTTTCTGTTTTTACTTCATCAGTTTAATTTGATAATTCTACAATGTACATGGGCATAACTATAATGCTTGTAATATCTGATGATACATTTTTTTTTCTGAAAATACATTACACCTTTAAAGAGACTGAACTTCCACCAGATTTTGGTCCAAGCTAGTAATAATCATGGAGGTAATTTAAGATTATGTACTTAACATACTATCCTACTGTGTACTCAGACTGTTAAACGTTTAACTTGCCTTTAAGAAGGCAATGTAACCAACCTATGGTGCCTTGGATTGTCCATATCATCAGCTTTTACAACCTAACTAATGCATAGCTTTAATATTACGCAGCAGATCTTTCATCCCTTTAACCCAGAAGAATGTACAAATGTTAAGGTAATCATTTACTGAAAGTAAGCACCTTAAATGAAACAAATATTTCATAAATGATGGTGACGATGTGTGGACATCAGTTGATAACATCTGCTTTTGTTTTGTTTTTTATTTTGTTTGTGTTTTGAGTACTATTCTGGGCCAGTGGGGGTCAGCAAAGTATTTTCTTACTTTGTAAAACTCTGTTAGAGGTTTCTAGAGAAAGGTATTTTTCATTTTTTCCCATACTGTGTTTTCTGTGCTGTGCAATAAATACAGAGCAACGCCCATTGTTAGGGAGAGACACAAGGCTTCAGACAGGCACAACACACATAACAGGTGCAGCAGGTAAGCAACAGGGACAGACAGCCAAGCTGGGCCTGTGACCACAGACTACACATGGCTGAAGACACAGAGCAAGAGTAGAGGCTTCAAATATAGGTTCTTGGTCAAACTCTTCCAAGAGGAAGCTTCTGGCTTTATTCCTTACTGTGACATTGATACATTCATTGATTCATTCATTCATTAATACACATAGAAGAAATAATTCAATAAATTAGTACTTAAATAATTTTTTACTTAATTTTAGAGAATACTTGGATAACATTTTATATGTACAAAGACCACTGAATTTTTATATTTTATTAGACTAGGACTTTTTTATTTTATACTTAATCTATTCCTATAATATTCTTTTTTCATTTTCATAATTCTACTAATGTTTATTTATTTATTTTTATTAACCATTTTATTCATATATATATATATTAGAGATTTACTTATTTATCTTATGTTTATGAGTACACTATAGCTGTATAGATGGTTGTGAGCCATCATATAGTTGCTGGGAATTGAACTTCAGGACCTCTGCTTGCTCTGGCCCTAAGATTTATTTTTATGTAAGTACACTGTAGCTGTCTTCAGACACACCAGAAGAGGGCATCAGATCTCATTACAGATGGTTGTGAGCCACCATGTGGTTGCTGGGATTTGAACTTAGGACCTCAAGCAGTCAGTGCTCTTAACCTCTGAGCCATCTCTCCAGCCCTCATTTACATTTCAAATGATATTGTAACTTCCTGGTTACACTTCCACCAACCTCCCATCCCATAATCCCTCTTCCCCCTCTGTTTTGCCTCTATGAGAGTGTTTCTCCACCCATTCATCCACTCCCACTTCACCCCTTTAGCATCCCCTTACGCTGGGACATCAAGCCTCCCTCCTTTCCCATTGATGTCAGATAAGGCCATCCTCTGCTACATATGTATCTGGAGTCCTGGCTCCCTCCATGTATACTTCTTTGGTTGGTGGTTTAGTCCCTGGGAGCTCTGGGTGGTCCAGTTAGTTGATATTGTTCTTCTCATGTGGTTGCAATCCCCTTCAGCTCCTTCAGTCCTTCCGAGAAAATTTTATGGGGTTGAGATTTTATGGGGTTGATAATATTGATATGAATAATTCAAGATAATGTGATTAATGACTGATTGTGGTGTTGGTTCCTTCATAGACATTTTCATCTTTTGGTATGATATAGGAAGTACCACTACAAAGTGATATAATGCTTCACATGGTGTATATCAGGTTTGCCACTATTTCTTAGAAGTGATTCTAAGAATGAAAAATACAGTGCACTAGTCTAGATGTGTATACTGATGGTTCTAGAGATATATAGTGATACATAATAGCTCACAAAAATAGCGTCTAATAATCTAATAAAAGTTGTAGGGCTAAAGAAAAGACTTGGTGGCTGAAGCACTTGTCATATAAGCATGAAGGATTGAATTTGATCTTCAGCACCTATGTAAAAGTCAGTGCAGGTATGAGACTGTGAATCCAACTCCAGAAAGGCAAAGACAGGGGGCTCTCAGGGGATCCCTGGTCAGCTAGTTTAACCCAAGTGGTGAGCTCCAGGTTAAGCAAGAGACCCTGACTCAAGAAATAAAGTGGAGAGTGATGTAAGCAGATGTCCAGGGCCATGCTGCCAGGGGTGGGTGCATCTGCATGTGTATGGACACCCAGTGTACAACAGACACACACACACACATACACACACATACATACACACACACACACACACACACACACACACACACACACATCAATTTTGTTTGAGATGCTTACTTCATGTCACATTTGATATGATTTCCCACCAACTTCAGTGGAATAAACAAAGTACCTCAAACATAAATATAAATTAGACATTGCAAGGTTTAAATTTCACCTTGCATTTTATAGAAATATAGGCAAGAAGGACCAGGCTTGAGGCCTGGACTCTTCTGAGAAATAGCTCTATGAATGTAGGAAAATTATTTGACTATGTGAGTCATGGTGGCTACAATTAATTTTTAACACACACTTTGTTCTATATGTATCACAAATTTGTCTTTACAATAATTTACAAGACAATGGAAGTATTGAGATTATAGTCATTTAAATAGCTAATTAGCTCAGAATGATTGATGCCTGATAAATTAAATGTAGACCAAGGGGACATAGAGCGAAATGTAAAATTAAGCAACTTTGAAAAGTATGACTATTCCTGTATGATTCAAATTAAATTAAATTGAAACTATGCAATAATCTAGCTTGTATTTTGTCTTGGTTATTTTGCTTGTTTTACTGAAGTAGGAAAAAAATCATATTTAACCTAGCATGAGATAAACATCTCTGAGAATTTATATTAGGCTAACTTTTTATTGGGTTCATAGCAGTTTAGGTAGAGTAAAATGGGAAGAGTGTGCTAAAAGCCACAGGAAGAAAACTGATGCTAAAGAATGCAGAAGCACCACATTTATTTATTAGTTCAACTCAATACCTTCATGTCTGTAACAATACCTAGCCCACAATGAACTCCCAATAAATATCTGCAATACTTGTAAAGATTGAATTGTGGTGGCCAGAGACAGCAAAAAGAAAATATTATCCACTGTATTAATATGAGATCTATTTAGCTAGATCTATTTCTATTCTTAGTACACATGACTTACATTTATGTCCAGAGTTTGCTATTTCTTGTTCACTAGGTCTAATCACCTAATTAGTGCAAAGGGCCAATGTATGTCTTGTATAAAACAAGGGTAACCAAGATCCCTGTGATCTGAATACCAGGCTAGAGAGCTGATATGCCCAGAGGGAGGTGTGCAGGCAGATTGGTGCTGGTGGTGCCAGTTAGCAAGTACCAAAAAAATCTTTCCTGTCTGAGCAAATTAGCTCTACATTGTCTGAAGAGACAGTAATGATTACCATGGAGGCAGCTGTCAAACAAGACTGTACTGTTTATCCTAAGGACAGTTCCCAAAGTGCAGGAATTTCTGCTCCCAAAGGTTGTGGAGAGGTGCTTTCTGCTGTCAGAGAGGACTCATCAGAATTGAGGGCCTTGTTGTCATTGCTTTCTTAGGATTTTCACACACGTTCCCACCTTTTTAGAGGATCTTATTCTTTCCTCTCATGGGCAGGGAGTTCAACTTGAGCTGTAACTCAGCCCGTTATAAAAGACCTCCATCTCTCTTTAAGAAGGGCCAACTCTCAGCTCCAGGATACAGGAAACCGCAGAGATTTTAGGTAATTTATAATGCTCTTAAGGTGAGATTTGAATCCATTTTGCCCATTTGGCCAGCACTAGTAGGAGCAACTGAAAGAAAGATGAAATTTCAAGTCCTGTAAGTCATATAAAGTACTCAGAAATTGCTGGTTGTTTGTGAGCCTAGAGGCTGCCTGGGGCTGAGAATAAAGAAAAACAAACCTGGGTATGCCCCATAGTTAAAACATTCCTGGGAACATCTTGACCATAAGATAAAGGGGAATGTGAAGACATAACAGGGCTATCTGAACTGAGTCAACAACTCACAGAACTCTGACACCCTGCACGTACATGTAATTTTTCTGCTGATGTTTGAATAAGCCAATAGTGTATCGCTATGCTGAATTCCACATCCCTAAGCCCCTTACCCCACAAAAACCCCTAGCTTTCGAGCCTCATGGCCGACATTTGTTATCTTCTGTGTGGGATGCATGTCGGTCTGGAGCTCCGTAATTAAACGTCCTCATGTAAATACATCAAGATGGTCCTTCATGATTTTTTGGGTGTAAGCCGAATCAGGAATTGGGTGGGGGTTTCCCCACTAGGTTCTAACACAACCAGCTAACCTTGTCAAAAGCCAGGCTTTATATCTCCTGCAAGGGCACAAAATCCATAGAAAGTATGCTCAATTAAAAGGGGAATGTATTAGGTCGACTTATATACTCATAGACTGGGTGGTCTTATAATAGGCACCTGCAGTCTGGTGAAGGGGGAAAACAACAGTTACCCAGTCTAAGCTTGAAGCCAGAGAATCAGAGGGACCAGCGATACAACCCCATTCTGAGGCTGAAAACCCAGGAGTCCCCTGGAGAGTAACTGGTGGTATGAAACCATGTTCAAGGGCTGGAGAGTCAGGGTCTGGTGTCTGGAAGATGACAGCAGGTATATCTGCACCTGCTCAAGAAGAGCCTAGCTTGTGTACATGCAGGAGTTTTGCCTTCTGCTTTTCACTATGACTGAATCTTCCCCTTTAGTTCACTGAGGTCAAGGTAATCATCCTGGATCTGGAGGGACTTCAGGAACTTCCTGGCACTGGGCTGTTTCTTCTTCGATGCCTGCTATGTATATGGTAGCCTCCAGAGGCAGGTAGGAATAGAACGCTGACTTGTACTTAACAACAGATTTGTACCTCTTTCAGTGTGTCCACCAAGCGGCCTTGGGGAGCTGTGATGAGGTACGGATTTATCCAGTCTCAGTCTGATGGAAACTCTACAGGAAGAGCTCCAGCAGGTTCAGCAAACAGTAGATGCAGACTTCCAGAAGCAGAGCATTGTTTATGGCATCAAAACCTAAGCCTGGCTTCTGATAACTACCTGATCTATGTTGTCACCTACAACAAGGAGAAAAGCCTGGAGCTGGTCCATATACTGGCTGTCAGTCAAGGTCAAATGAAGATTCTTAGCCTACAATTTTATTAGCTCTACCAGCTTTCAGATGTTTGCAGCATGGTCAAAACTCAACTGTACTTGCCTCTTATGGCACCAGACTCTAGGACCTCTACAGAGTCCTTTAATCCAGAATCCCTAGGTTTTTTGAGCTGGGTAATAGCAACTTCTATTTCTGGGCATACTAGCTCATTCTCAGTCAGCACCTTGACCATCTAGAAGTGCTGGGTGGAAATTTGCATTTCTTGGGTACAAACATCAAATTTCTAGTTTCCATTCATTCTGAGAGAGAAATAAAAGTGTGCTGTTCCTGGAAGCAGGTTCTGAAGAGGGGAAATTGCATGGCTCTTAGAAATGCCATCTCAGGATTGGAAGGGAAATCACATCCTGGACATTCCTGGGGCAGATACCCAAATGACTTGTTACACAACACACCTAAGGCTTCTGATGTCTGGAAGGATGGTTGAATTTAGGATGGAATGGCTTGGACAGTAAGAGTTGTTCTGAGGCTGAGGAAGCCTCATAGATAAGTGGGCATAATAGGTTCTACATATGGGTATAAAACCAAAGGACTATGACTTGCATTCTCATTATGTGAGGCGGTTCATTTAGGATGTAGTGAGGTGATTACAGTCTCTGTCTTGAAGATTCTTGTGGGCAGAGTTTGTAGACTTAAGGTTACATAAAAGGATAATGAAAATTCTGAATCTAGATATAGGAAATGCTATTTCTTCAGGTACTCTGAAAATTAAGTGGACAACTGAGTCTCAGCCTGCAGTGCCATTAGAAGAGCTGAGTAGTTCTCTAAATGTTTCTTAAATGCCCAGTGTCAGGTTCATAACATTTGTATCATTAAAACACAAGCATGAAAGAAAGAATGAATGAATGAATGAACTGCCTCCAAGGTTTGGGCTCAGAGAAGAGGTGAAAATCTTCACAAGTATTAGTAGAGATTTTAAGACATGCCAAATTTACTAAGGAGAAAGTATAAGTGCATATGTAATAATTGTATATAAAATAGGTTTTTAATTTCTCCACAGAATGGACTATCCACTTGAACTATATTTAGCTAAAGTAGATTTATGTACTGAGCTAAAGTAATTGTCCTGTCAGAGAAGGAAGGAAATTGTGCAAAAGTTATGACCCTAAGAACATTTTGTCTAAATGAAGGCATCCATTTTGCATTTGTCCTCTGAAATTGACTGCAAATGAGTATTTATTTAGAAAATTACCCTCAAAGAATCTTAGGTCATCCTTCCTCCTCTTCTGTGTTTTTGTTTTGATAAGAAAACACTTTTAAATGTTTACTTTCTTCTGTTCTGTGTATATTTTGCTTAGCTTAGATGATAACACCCCAAAGGAGCTAGAGGCCCATCTCCCGTGTGATTCTAGAGTCTGTTAAATTAATACCAACTATTATACCACTCCATACTACATAGAGGAAGTTGCCCACTTTGGGATACTCTCTTAAAGATGTTTCTTTACTGCTCCAATCCAATTCCACGCGGGACCTGAGACTGCATTAGTTAGGGAAGCAGAAACCGGCCTGAGTAGGGCCACAGGCCCCATCCGGCCAGAACAGCACCTGTGTAGCTAGAGTGCAGGGTCAGCTGACACCCGCCAGCTACCCATGACCCCCGCCGCAGGATTTTGGGACTGCTGGTGAGTGGAACACAGCTTCTGCTCCAGTCCAATCACGCGGGACCTGAGACTGCTCTGGTTGGGGAGGCAGAAATCCTGCCTACGCAGGGCCACAAGCCTCTTCTGGTCAGAAAAGCACCTGGGAAGCTAGGGCGCAGAGTCAGCTGACACTCCCCAGCTACCCACAACACCCGCCACAGGATCTTAAGACTTCTGGTGAGTGGAACACAGCTTCTGCTCCAATCCAATTGCGCGCGGGACCTGAGACTGCATTAGTTAGGGAAGCAGAAACTGGCCTGAGTAGGGCCACAGGCCTCATCCGGCCAGAACAGCACCGGTGTAGCTAGAGCGCAGGGTCAGCTGACACCCGCCAGCTACCCACGACCCCCGCCACAGGATTTTGAGACTGCTGGTGAGTGGAACACAGCTTCTGCTCCAATCTTTAAACAGTGACAACGACAACAACTAACCCCAGAGATTACCAGATGGCGAAAGGTAAACGTAATAATCTTACTAACAGAAACCAAGACCACTCACCATCATCAGAACCCAGCACTCCCACTTCGCCCAGTCCAGGGCACCCCAACACACCGGAAAAGCTAGACACGGATCTAAAAGCATATCTCCTAATGATGGTAGAGGACTTCAAGAAGGACTTTAATAACACACTTAAAGAAATACAAAGGAACACTGGTAAACAGGTAGAAGACAATAAAGAGGAAGCACAAAAATCCCTTAAAGAATTGCAGGAGAACACTGCTAAAGAGTTACAAATCCTTAAAGAAAAACAGGATAACCTAATCAAACAGGTAGAAGTCCTTAATGAAAAACAGGAAAACACATCCAAACAGATGATGGAAATGAACAAAACCATACTAGACCTAAAAAGGGAAGTAGACACAATAAAGAAAACCCAAAATGAGGCAACACTGGAGATAGAAACCCTAGGAAAGAAATCTGGAACCATAGATACCAGCATCAGCAACAGAATACAAGAGATGGAAGAGAGAATCTCAGGTGCAGAAGATTCCATAGAGAACATCGGCACAACAATCAAGGAAAATGTAAAATGCAAAAAGATCCTAACTCAAAACATCCAAGAAATACAGGACACAATGAGAAGACCAAACCTACTGATAATAGGAGTGGATGAGAATGAAGATTTTCAACTCAAAGGACCAGCAAACATCTTCAACAAAATTATAGAAGAAAACTTCCCAAATCTAAAGAAAGAGATGCCCATGAACATACAAGAAGCCTACAGAACTCCAAATAGACTGGACCAGAAAAGAAATACCTCCTGACACATAATAATCAGAACAACAAATGCTCTAAATAAAGATAGAATACTAAAAGCAGTAAGAGAAAAAGGCCTAGTAACATATAAAGGCAAGCCTATCAGAATTACACCAGATTTTTCACCAGAGACTATGAAAGCCAGAAGATCCTGGACGGATGTTATACAGACACTAAAAGAACACAAATTCCAGCCCAGGCTACTATACCCAGCCAAACTCTCAATTAACATAGATGGAGAAACCAAAGTATTCCACGACAAAACCAAATTCACACATTATCTCTCCACGAATCCAGCCCTTCAAAGGATAATAACAGAAAAAAACCAATACAAGGACAGGAACCACGCCCTAGAAACTACAAGAAGGTAATCCCTCAACAAACCTAAAAGAAGATAGCCACAAGAACAGAATGCCGACTTTAACAACAAAAATAACAGGAAACAACAATTACTTTTCCTTAATATCTCTTAATATCAATGGACTCAACTCCCCGATAAAAAGACATAGACTAACAAACTGGCTACACAAACAAGACCCAACATTTTGCTGCTTACAGGAAACTCATCTCAGAGAAAAAGATAGACACTACCTCAGAATGAAAGGCTGGAAAACAATTTTCCAAGCAAATGGTATGAAGAAACAAGCTGGAGTAGCCATTCTAATATCTGATAAGATTGACTTCCAACCCAAAGTCATTAAAAAAGACAGGGAGGGACACTTCATACTCATCAAAGGTAAAATCCTCCAAGAGGAACTATCAATTCTGAATGTCTATGCTCCAAATACAAAGGCAGCCACATTCATTAAAGAAACTTTAGTAAATCTCAAAGCACACATTGCACCTCATACAATAATAGTGGGAGACTTCAACACACCACTTTCACCAATGGACAGATCGTGGAAACAGAAACTAAACAGGGACACAGTGAAACTAACAGAAGTTATGAATCAAATGGATCTGGCAGATATCTACAGAACATTCTATCCTAAAACAAAAGGATATACCTTCTTCTCAGCACCTCATGGTACTTTCTCCAAAATTGACCACATAATTGGTCACAAAACAGGCCTCAACAGATACAAAAATATTGAAATTGTCCCATGCATCCTATCAGATCACCATGGACTAAGGCTGATCTTCAATAACAAAATAAATAATAGAAAGCCAACCTTCACGTGGAAACTGAACAACACTCTTCTCAATGATACCTTGGTCAAGGAAGGAATAAAGAAAGAAATTAAGGACTTTTTAGAGTTCAATGAAAATGAAGCCACAACATACCCAAACTTATGGGACGGAATGAAAGCATTTCTAAGAGGAAAACTCATAGCTCTGAGTGCCTCCAAAAGGAAACTAGAGAGAGCACACATTAGCAGCTTGACAACATACCTAAAAGCACTAGAACAAAAGGAAGCAAATTCACCCAAGAGGAGTAGATGGCAGGAAATAATCAAACTCAGGGGTGAAATCAACCAAGTGGAAACAAGAAGAACTATTCAAAGAATCAACCAATCAAGGAGCTGGTTCTTTGAGAAAATCAACAAGATAGATAAACCCTTAGCCAGACTCACTAGAGGGCACAGGGAAAGCATCCTAATTAACAAAATCAGAAATGAAAAAGGAGACACAACAACAGATCCTGAAGACATCCAAAACACCATCAGATCCTTCTACCAAAGGCTATACTCAACAAAACTGGAGAACCTGGATGAAATGGAGAAGTTCCTAGACAGATACCAGGTACCAAAGTTGAATCAAGATCAGGTTAATGATCTAAACAGCCCTATATCCCCCAAAGAAATAGAAGCAGTCATTAATAGTCTCCCAACTAAAAAAAGCCCAGGACCAGATGGGTTTAGTGCAGAGTTCTATCAGACCTTCAAAGAAGATCTAATCCCAGTTCTTCACAAACTATTCCACAAAATAGAAACAGAAGGTACTCTACCCAACTCATTCTATGAAGCCACAATTACTCTGATACCTAAACCACAAAAAGACCCAACAAAGATAGAAAACTTCAGACCAATATCCCTTATGAATATTGATGCAAAAATCCTCAATAAAGTTCTTGCTAACCGAATCCAAGAACACATCAAAACAATCATCCATCCTGACCAAGTAGGTTTCATCCCAGGGATGCAGGGATGGTTCAATATACGGAAATCCATCAACGTAATCCAGTATATAAACAAACTCAAAGACAAAAACCACATGGTCATCTCGTTAGATGCGGAAAAAGCATTTGACAAGATCCAACACCCATTCATGATAAAAGTCTTGGAAAGATCAGGAGTTCAAGGCCCATACCTAAACATGATAAAAGCAATCTACAGCAAACCAGTAGCCAACATCAAAGTAAATGGTGAGAAGCTTGAAGCAATCCCTCTAAAATCAGGGACTAGACAAGGCTGTCCACTTTCTCCATACCTATTCAACATTGTACTTGAAGTCCTAGCCAGAGCAATTCGACAACAAAAGGAGATCAAAGGGATACAAATTGGAAAAGATGAAGTCAAAATATCACTTTTTGCAGATGATATGATAGTATATTTAAGTGACCCTAAAAATTCCACCAGAGAACTCCTAAGCCTGATAAACAGCTTCGGTGAAGTAGCTGGATATAAAATTAACTCAAACAAATCAATGGCCTTTCTCTACACAAAGAATAAACAGGCTGAGAAAGAAATTAGGGAAACAACACCCTTCTCAATAGTCACAAATAATATAAAATATCTTGGCGTGACTCTAACTAAGGAAGTGAAAGATCTGTATAATAAAAACTTCAAGTCTCTGAAGAAAGAAATTATAGAAGATCTCAGAAGATGGAAAGATCTCCCATGCTCATGGATTGGCAGGATCAACATTGTAAAAATGGCTATCTTGCCAAAAGCAATCTACAGATTCAATGCAATCCCCATCAAAATTCCAAATCAATTCTTCAACGAATTAGAAAGTTCAATCTGCAAATTCATCTGGAATAACAAAAAACCTAGGATAGCAAAAACTCTTCTCAAGGATAAAAGAACCTCTGGTGGAATCACCATACCGGACCTAAAGCTTTACTACAGAGCAATTGTGATAAAAACTGCATGGTACTGGTATAGTGACAGACAAATAGACCAATGGAATAGAATTGAAGACCCAGAAATGAACCCACACACCTACGGTCACTTGATCTTCGACAAGGGAGCTAAAAACATCCAGTGGAAGAAAGACAGCATTTTCAACAAATGGTGCGGGCACAACTGGTTGTTAACATGTAGAAGAATGCGAATTGATCCATTCCTATCTCCTTGTACTAAGGTCAAGTCTAAGTGGATCAAGGAACTTCACATAAAACCAGAGACACTGAAACTTATAGAGGAGAAAGTGGGGAAAAGCCTTGAAGATATGGGCACAGGGGAAAAATTCCTGAATAGAACAGTAATGGCTTGTGCTGTAAGATCGAGAATTGACAAGTGGGACCTCATGAAACTGCAAAGCTTCTGCAAGGCTAAAGACACCATCAATAAGACAAAAAAACCACCAACAGATTGGGAAAGGATCTTCACCTATCCTAAATCAGATAAGGGACTAATATCCAATATATATAAAGAACTCAAGAAGGTGGACTCCAGAAAGTCAAATAACCCCATTAAAAAATGGGGCTCAGAACTGAACAAAGAATTCTCACCTGAGGAATACCGAATGGCAGAGAAGCACCTGAAAAAATGTTCAACATCCTTAATCATCAGGGAAATGCAAATCAAAACAACCCTGAGATTCCACCTCACACCAGTCAGAATGGCTAAGATCAAAAATTCAGGTGACAGCAGATGCTGGTGAGGATGTGGAGAAAGAGGAACACTCCTCCATTGTTGGTGGGATTGCAAGCTTGTACAACCACTCTGGAAATCAGTTTGGCAGTTCCTCAGAAAATTGGACATAGTACTACCGGAGGATCCAGCAATACCTCTCCTGGGCATATATCCAGAAGATGTCCCAACCGGTAAAAAGGACACATGCTCCACTATGTTCATAGCAGCCCTATTTATAATAGCCAGAAGCTGGAAAGAACCCAGATGTCCCTCAACAGAGGAATGGATACAGAAACTATGGTACATTTACACAATGGAGTACTACTCAGCTATTAAAAAGAATGAATTTATGAAATTCCTAGCCAAATGGATGGACCTGGAGGGCATCATCTTGAGTGAAGTAACACAATCACAAAAGAACTCACACAATATGTATTCACTGATAAGTGGATATTAGCCCAAAACTTAGGATACCCAAGATATGAGATACAATTTGCTAAACGCATGAAACGCAAGAAGAATGAAGACCAAAGTGTGGACACTGTGCCCCTTCTTAGAATTGGGAACAAAACACTCAGGGAAGGAGTTACAGAGACAAAGTTCGTAGCTGTGATGAAAGGATGGACCATTTAGAGACTGCCGTATCCAGGGATCCATCCCATAAGCAGCTTCTAAACGCTGACACCATTGCATACACTAGCAAGATTTTGCTGAAAGGACCCAAATATAGCTGTCTCTTGTGAGAAGATGCTGGGGCCTAGCAAACACAGGAGTGTATGTTCACAGTCAGCTATTGGATGTATCACAGGGCTCCCTATGGAGAAGCTAGAGAAAGTACCCAAGGAGCTAAAGGGATCTGCAACCCTATTGTTGGAACAACATGATGTACTAACCAGAACCCCGGAGCTCTTGTCTCTAGCTGCATATGTATCGAAAGATGGTCTAGTCGGCCATCAATGGAAAGAGAGGCCCATTGGACTTGCAAACTTTATATGCCCCAATATAGGGGAATGCCAGGGCCAAAAGAATGGGAATGGGTGGGTAGGGAAGTGGGGGGCGCTATGGGGGACTTTTGGGATAACATTGGAAATGTAATTGAGAAAAATATGTAATAAAAATATTAAAAAAAAGATGTTTCTTTATGAAACATATCAGCCTTTGTTACATATCCTATCATCCATTGTGGGGCGTATGTAACCACAAATACAGTAAGTAGGTCCATCATCCCATACCACATAGAAAAGGTAGCCATATTGGGATTTTTTCCCCATAGATGCTTTCTCCTTATGTAGATTAGTCTGAGATGCTTTCATGCTCTTTGAAGAGGGCATGCAACCACTTCTAACCAGCTTCATTGGTCCTTATTTGGGTGCCAAATGACTTTTCCTGTGGAAACAGGAACAAATGTCTGTCCTATGCAGAATGCATTGGAATGGTGATAAAATAAAGAAATAACTCAGACAAATTCAAGTTTAGTGAGCCAGTAAGTTTATTGGAATTACTTACATGAATAAAAATGAGGTACTACTGAAGCATAGGTGAATCAAAGGCAGCTACCTCACTGTAAGGCTCACACCATGATGCCTGACAACACAGGAAAGCTGTAGACCTAGAACTCTTTGCATGATTTTAGGCAACTTTCTTGATTAGTGAGTGAGTCTCTCTCTCTCTCTCTCTCTCTCTCTCTCTCTCTCTCTCTCTCTCTCTCTCTCTCTCTCGCATTTATTACTACTTAAAAAGCCTTGGGTAGGATTCTTGTGAATTATGTTTCAGGAACTTCCTCAGACTTGTGAGTTGTTTACTTTGGGAGTCTTATAAATTATTTCCTAAGTCTTAATAGTCTTAATGAGTCTTTCCCCTAGGATAGAATATTTCAATTTGGGAGCAATTTCTACACAACAGTTACATTTAACAAGTTCTAGAGAGCAACTAGCCTCAGAGCAGTCAGGATTGAAGATGGATTTTGTTCAGCTTCTCTGTCACTGTTTCTGTTCCTCCTCATAATTTTTTTTCTAAAGTCTGGCTACTTTGAATAGGATAATATATCATTTTGGTGGTTTCAAGTTTTGCCCCCATAGACTTATGTGTTTAAATGTGTGGACCACAAGGAACAGCAGTATTAGGAGATGTGGCCTTGTTGGAGAATGTATGTCCTTGTTAGAGGAAGTGTGTCACTGTGGGGGTGGGTTTTGAAGTCTCCTATGCTCAGGCTCAGCCACCTCCTGGCTGCCTTCAGATAAAGATGCAGATCTCTCAGCTTCTTCTCCAGGACCATGTCTGCCTGCAGGGTGCCATACTTCCTGCCATGATGATAATGGACAGAACCTCTGAAACTATATAAGCCAGCCCCAATTTCATGTTTGCCTTTATAAGATTTGTTTTGGTCATGGTGTCTTTTCACAGTATTTATGTCATCTTTTGAGTGAATTGAACTTAAACCATCAAATATTACAGGTGAAGGACTTATTAAACATTATTTAGTTGTATGTTTATATATTAATCCTGTGTAGATTCTAGGGATGAGGTCTCTGTATGGAAATCACTTATTTAAGGGTACTTAATGTGTTTGCATAGTACTTAAATAAAGGATCAAAAGATGACTGTGTGACTAAGGAGGAAGTTCTTAGAAAAAGATGCTGAGATAATCTACTATATATCTACTGTGGGTGCAGATGTTAAAACAGGGGTTATGATTAATTTATAATAACATGATGATAGCTATAACTCGATTAAAAAAGCTGCAGGCAAGAGGATGGCTTTGGGAGGTGATTTTTACAAAATATAGTGGAGTCTTAGATTCTTACCATCTTGGAAAAGAAATCAGTTATTTTGTTTTTAACATACAACTTGTGCATAATTTGGTGGCTCCCTATGATGTGTTACTCCATGTATTCATTATGGAATGTTCAAATCAGCGAAGTAATATCTACCACTTCAAACAGTTATCATTTTTTTGTTTAGGAAACCTTCAATATCCTTTCTTGTGGCTTTAAAAATACATAATTAAGGCCTCATATGGTGGTCCCAGCCCCTAGGAGGCAGAGCCAGGCAGATCTTTTTGAGTTCAAGGTCAGCTTGGTCTATATAGGAGTTCCAGGTGAGTCAGAGATACATGAAACTTTGTCTCTAAATGAATAAATAAATAAATAAAGTAATTAAGTTTTATTATGTATAGTCATCTAGTATGCAACAAAATACTAGGATTATTTTTTATCTACCCACAATTGTTGAACAACTCCAACCTTTTAAATTTTATTATTTTTATTTTTAAATTTTTCAATGTGCATACTCATTGTATATTAGTAGGTTATGTAAAAAACATTTTCATAAGGTATATGTTGTACATTAAGCATTCTCCTTCTATTCCTACTTCTAACATTCTTTCTGAATTTGCCACTTCAAAAATCATGCTCATCTTTCTGACTACTATGGATTGTAGGCTGTTGAGGTATATGTAATGGCTACATAGGTGTAGCCCTCCATTTATCACAGAGTTGTGTCCCAGTTGTAGCTTTGGCTGTTTACTCTCATGATCTAGTGGCTCACTGAGAGCCTTGACTTACTGTCTGCCACTCCCCAGCATGATCACCGTGCTATACTGCTGATTATAAGCACTGGACAAGTTTAAAACCTCAAATTTGAGTGATAATTTCTACTGAATGCTTAGTACTTTTTCCCTCTGTAATAAGTTGAATCATTATACTGTGAAGACTATCTGTTCAATAAAACCCAAAAGTTGGAGTAATACAAATTTCCTGACTTCCAGGTATTCAAAGTTTAGGTTATAATCAATTCTGAGTTCAGTCTTTATGTCTTAAGATACATTAAAAGGAGGCAGTTCACTACATGTGTCCGTATAAAAGCTAGTTATGATTAGTACCCGATTTTATTTATTTATTCAGTGTGTGTGTGTGTGTGTATGTGCACATGTGAAGGCTAGAAGTCAACACTGTGTTTGTTCCACAATGTAATCCCACAATGTAAATAAAGTGGGGACACTTTATTATTTATTTATTTATTTATTTATTTATTTATTTATTTATTTATTTTTGAGACTGGAGTCTCACTGAACCCAGAGCTCATCGATTTGTCTAGACTTACTGCCAGTCAAGTTCTGAGATCTGCTTGTCTCCATTATTGCCCCAGTGCTAGGGCTACAGATAGATACCACTCTATCCAGATATTTGTGTGGGTTCTGGGCCTCCAAACTCTGATCCTCATGTTTGTATAAAAAGCACTTCATGAATTAACCTGTTTCCTCAGACACACAGCCTTGGGTTTATGCCACAGACCCTCTGGGTCCCTTGGTCTGTGTGGAACGGGTCTCTGGTCACAGGTGGGCAAGGAGTTGGCAAATGAATGACAGACAGTTGCAACACAAGAGGTTGTGTAGAATCTGAATGTAATTTTTCAAATTGAGCATCAAACTTTTTATACAGAAGAAAATAGGGAAGTTAGGTGACACATTGGCAAGGTACAAATGAGGTTACCATATGCTTAATGACTCTTACACAAAACAGAGGAATGTAAACACAAAGACTGGCAGGAACTGGGCAATAAAACAACTGAGACAAAGTCAGCCCTATCTAAGGTCAGCTATAGTCTTAGAAGCCAGGTGTGAGGTCTTTATACTCCTAGGGCAAGGGCTTTCACACCCAAGTCATGGTTCTAATTAGGAAGTTCTGCTCTAGCTAACCATCTCATGAATAATGCAATACTCTAAAACCACAGCCCCATCTACTTCCTAAATCATTGTAAATTACTGTATATGGGAGCGACTTGGCTTTTATTCTAAGTGATACTGTAATACCAGAGGCAATTCTGAATGTCACTGAATAGGCAACATTCTTACTGAATTCCAAGCCCATGGTCAGCTCAAGGACTTTCTAGGACATTGGAACATTGGCGAAAGCTTAGCTATGTCAAAATTCAATCTTAAAAGGCACTTATAATAAGATAATACCAAAAGAGAGCACGTGGATCCATACACCACACTAACTCGGGGATAGGGTATGAGTATATGGGTTAATGAGAATGCCAAAGTTCCAGGAGGTGAGTTTCCGTGAAACTCTTTGCCTTGTGAGTGCTCCCAGGCTTCTCAGCCTGTCAAGCAGACTTCACTGGAGTGTGTGTGGCAGGTTTAGTAACACATTCATATATAAAATTATTGTGTGTATTCTATGAAATTCATATGTAGTGATAGAGAAAACAAATGTTTCTTACTAATGGCACTAATGAAATGAGTTTTTTTGGCCTAAGACTAGATTACTGTTAGCAAACCTGTTGCCATTTCAGAGCTATAAACTACTGGAGATGTTTATGTAAGATTTGTTTGAAAATGGACAAATTGAACATAAGAGAGTTTCAATGGTCAAGAAACATATACAATTACTCTCATAGGTAATTATAGAAGTGGAAATAAAAACGGTTATCTTTCATGACTTCAGACAGGTTAATATAGAACAGTGTGAAGCAATTTGGTGGGGGGTATAAACTGGTATAACAAATTCAGAGAGTAATATTATAGTGACTACTGAATCAAAATGTGTATTCCTCATGAATCACCAATTTGATTGTTAGGTGTGTACATCAGAGAAAGTTCTACCCACAAAAGTGTGGACAAGGATGCTCATTAAATCATTACTTATAATCAAAGACTGAAATAACTGAAACGTGAGCAGAGATGGATTATCATTTCATACTCTGTGCCCCTCTCTGGTTCTCTGTCTTTCTATGGATCTAGCTGTATGTATATATGTGTGAATATGCATGTGTGTGTGCATATATGATTGTTAATCTTGCTTACTAACTTTTTAGGTCACAGTATGTACAAATCTGGCCAAAACTTGACTAGATGTTTCCCGGAAGGTGTTCATTAAATGAGGTTACTATTTAACTTAGCATGGTGACTAAAAACAGATTGCTCTACATAATATGAGTGGGCCCTCATGTTAAAAATTTAAAGGCCACGAGAGAATAATGACTGACCTCTCTGGGGAAGAGGTGATTCTGACTGAGGATTGGATTTGCTGTCCTGCAAGCATTGGACTTAGTCCCATTCCCAGTAGCACGAGTCAACTCCTTCACAGTCTCTCCCTGCTCCCACAAGCATCCATGCACACACAGACACATAACCTCTCTCTGCTCCCACCAGTGTTGGTGCAGACACAGACACAGACACAGACAGACACATAACATTAGTTCTGTTTCTCTGCAGACAGAGACTACATCACTTGTTCTCGTAGTGTATAATCCTCTCATTACTTTCACTTTACTTGTAATGGCTTTCCTATTTCTCAAACCCACAAAGGCTGCCTTGCTGCAGGACTCCACACCAGCCATTCTCTCTGCTCAAATGCTGTTCTTGGAGATGGGCACCCAGCTCACATGTGTGCCTCACTCACGCCCCTTCTCAAATTGAATCCCAAATCTGATGGGAACTGTCAATCAGCGAGTGCTCCCTTATCTCATCTTACCCTCAGATTCTGATTCCAACACCATGTGCTTGTGTCCTCTCAAAATGTAGGTTGAAATCCTAGACACCAGAGTAAATGGTATTAAGAGATACTGCTTCTGGGAGGCGATTCCATCTTTAAAAGCCATTTCTTTAGTTGGGTGATGGTGGCACATGCCTTGAATATCACCACTCAGGAGACAGAAGTAGGCAGATCTCTGAGTTAGAGGTCAGTCTGCTCTACAGAGTGAGTTCTAGGACAGAGTCAAATAAAGAAACCCTGTCTTGAAAAATCAAAACTAACGACCAAAACCAAAACCAAACAAATACCACAACAAAACAAAACTACTTCTTTAATGAAATTATATGTGTGTGTGTGTGTGTGTATGTGTGCACACCTATACCAGAAAGGGCATTAGATAACAGCATCTGCCATCTCTATGCCTGCTTTTCTCTGAGTCTCTCTTCCCCCCACCCTTGTCACTGTCTCCCTCTCAATCACCCTCTTGCCCCTCCCCATTTCCCCTTTCTCTTAGTGGGTCTGTTTAGCATGAAACTCTCTAAGTAGATAGATAAGGCTGGCTTGGAACTTACACAGATCCACTTTGTCTCCCTTTTAGTGCTGGATTTAAGCTGTGGGTCACTATGCCTGGCTGAGATCACACTTTTATAATATAGCCTTAGTGCCCCATGAAAGAGATACAGAGATGGCACCTTCTCTCCTCTGCCATGGGAGGGCAAAGGAAGGAAGTGCTGTCTTCAAGAAGGTTCTATGCCCCAATATAGGGGAATGCCAGGAGTGGGTGGGTTGGGGAGTGTGGTGGGGGGTAGTAGGGAATTTTTGGAGGTAAAACTAGGAAAGGGGATAACATTTGAAATGTAAATAAAGAAAATATCTAATAAAAATGAGAAAAAAGTAAAAATAAGAAGAGTTGCAAAAAAATTCTCTTCACAAATTAAAATTTCCTTTTTGAATGGCAGATGTCATGGCTAGCCTTTCAATAGAATTCAAAATTTGTGATTTGTAGGTAAGATAAATAAAATCCACATCTAACTAGATATAGGGTAGAAAAAGAGGAAGATTATGAGCCATTAATGGAAATAGTCACCCTTTATATATATAAGCCGTGAGTCACCTAATGATTGAACCACTTAATGTAAGAAAAAAATTACCCACAATTTGATATATATATATGAAATTCCCATTCTCCTGGGGATGTCTACTGCCATAGTATCTAGTGTCTCTATTCTAGGGGGTACAGTGAGAAACCACTGCAATGACCACCATAGTATGGTTGAGGGAAAGGTTTTATTGTGAATAAGAGACAGAAAATATCCAGAGGCATCTGAAAGGGTCCAGACCAGAAAGAAAAACTGACAGGACATGACAGAGTGATCTACAAGAGAAGGGAGGACAGCAAGAGAGGAAATAGGGAGAAATTAGCCAGTGTAGAGGTGTGAGCACTAGTGTGTGTGTGTGCGCGCGTGCGCGCGCATGTGCGCACACTCGCGCTCATGTGTGTGGAGGGAATCTGAGGTGAGGAGCACCAAAATCTAGCATGGGCTTTGAAATGTGTGACAAGTACTTGCAATACTGAGGGAGCCTGGAGGCCAGCACATTTTTGTATGCAGCCACAGATAACCATAAGTCCCTCTGCCAGAGGTAAGGGAAAGGACTCATTTGGCAGATGGGAACTGGTTTCACAAGTTCCTAAGGCATGCTGGCTTTTATCAAACCACCAGAAATTCTCTTGTAGTTCAGCTTGAGCTCATTTCTGGATATCAGGACTGCCTGAGGCCGAACAGTGACTGACCATTTAAAACTGTTTAAAAATCTGCTCATTCTACACTTAGGAATGCAAGCAACAGAATGTTTTTGAAGTTTTTTAGTCAATGGATGACACTTGCTTTAGTGAAAGCTTCTTGGGAAGATTCTCCTAGGGTCAGCCAATCGGCAGCAGATTGGACTCAACTCATTAAGCAGCATTCCACTGGATGTTAGCCAATATCCATTACTGGATGTTAGCCAATATCCATTGCTCATGTCTGAGTAATCGGCCTTCTAGGGCATCGACCTAATTCTGTCTGTAGTTTTGGAATACTATCCATTCCTGAATCCATATTACCAAAGAACCCCACAGGAGATCATTTTTCCAATCTGCTTAGAAAAGTTGTGTCTCATCAGTCTAGTTTTCCCTTGTTTAGGATAGTCATAAATTCTACTCTATTTTTTTTTTTTCAGCTACAGAGAGATGTTTTACATTTTGGCAAGCTAGGGTAAATTTAGGTCTTTAACAGTTTATGTAGGTTACAGATGTTTAGAGGCATAAAACCTGATGAAAATTTACAGCTTCAGCCTCTTGGTTACTTCTGGGAACCTGAGACTGCTCAGTAGCTTCAAGTCTGTTTGTAAGGACAGGGATACAATTATAATGTATGCCAAATGGAACTTGTGGCATATGGTTGAACATTTAGTTATTTGTCATAATTTTTGTACAGATGAAGTATTTTGCAGCTAAAATTTAATTTCAAAATTGCGTCTTTCTATTCTGAAAATGAATAGAAAGGAAATGAGCTTTGGAGTCAGAAATAATTGGGTTTAACTTTTAGTTTGGCACTTACCAGCTCTGTGACCTTGGGCAAATTACTAAAGCTCTGTAAATTGAGCTTTGATTTATAAAACTCTTTAATGAAGCTGAGAGAATTATGGAAAAGTCCTTGCATAAAGCATAGATGTTGAATTAATTCTGTTTTCTTGTTTCCTGTAATTTACCTAGCTATTGCTCTTTGGATGATATTAAAAAGTTAATTGATAATTCCCTTAGAATATATCACAGTGTGTGACACTGTGTTAGTCTTTGATGCCAGAAAGAAGCCATTCCTTTGACCCGTTATGGATTGTTTTTACATGTCTTTGGCTCTGATTTTCCCCATGAACAACCAGATTGTAAGAATATTTAAAACTCACCCTTTAAACATGTAGTAACGTATTTTGAGCTGAGGAGATTCATGGGATTAAGTGGTCCATTTACAGATTTATGAATCTAGGACATTTTATTTTGTAGAAATTTTATACCCCACTTACTTGAACTGTGATAGGTCTAATATATTATCTTGGGTTAGAAACTTACCTGTTTTGAGATATTTGAGGTCAATGAATGCCAAAGATATATCAGACTCTTTTAAAGATTGTATCAGCATTAAAGAGAGTGATTGACAGGTACCAAGGGCAGCTGATCACCCAAACAGATAGCCCGCAGGATTTTCGTTTTCAACTTCTCTACTCTTTTTGATTAGATGAAACTGACTTTTTCCAATCATCACTCCAGCCCAGTTCTTCCATTTCTCTAGGTGTTTCTCAATGATAGATGTTGCTGTGAACAAAGAAATAAGTATAAATGATGTCATAGGTTTTTTTTTTTTTTTTTCATCTTGGCACAAATCTAGACCTATCTGGACAAGGAAGACTGTGGGCTGCCTGTGGGCGTGTCTGTGGGGCATTGCCTTGAATGATGCTTGATGTAACCTACTATGGGTAGTATCATCCCTGGACTGGTGGCCTGGGCTGTATAAGAAAATACAGATGAGAAAGCCATTGGGAGTAAGCTAGTAACTATCATTTCTTCATGATCTCTGCTTCAGTCCCTGCCTTCCTCTTCCTGTCTTGAGTTCCTCCAAGATGGACTGTAACTTATAAGCCAAATAAAGTCTTTCATTCTCTAAGTTGATTATGGTCATGGTGTTTATCATAGTATCAGAAAACAAGCTAGGACAGGGCACAAGACCATTACCAAATTGACACACCCCTATTATCTTCAGCACTTTCTTGGGAACTATTTTTCTGAAGGATTTTTCTAGCTGTTTGAGTCAGTTGAGGCTGCTATAAATTACCACCAGGCCTTAAAAGCAATAAAATCCCTCTGTCACAGTTCTGGAGGCAAGATGTCCAAGTTCAGAATTTCTGCAGGGCAAGGCTCAAACTGAAGGCTCCTTCTGCGTAGGTGACTGTCAGCTTCACACTGCATCCTCATGATTAACCACCACACTGAATAGTGTCTAAGTTTCTATTCCTGTTTTATAATGTCTACTACGGGTTTTCATTTTGGGTTATTATGAGATTTATACAAAACATGTTAGAGTTACACATTCCTATTTATCCTGAAAACAGCTTAACTTCAAGTACAAAAAGCAACTCTCTGTAAGACAGTTTATTGATATTGTAATTTACACATTTTAACATGTGTATATTATGCAAGTATTAGAATTATGGATATTTAAAATATACTTTTAAAAAACTTTCCACTAGAGTTAAAATTGTTTTTACATTAAATACTATATATTATTAGAGAATTTTGAATTTGACTGTACTGTGATGTTTTATGTGCTAATGGTTATCTGTTCATTTTGCTTCAAAATACTTACTCCAGCCTGCCTTTCCTCCCTTCTTCCTCCCTCCCTCGCTCCCTCCCTTTCTCTTCTCTTCTCTTCTCTTCTCTTCTCTTCTCTTCTCTTCTCTTCTCTTCTCTTCTCTTCTCTTCTCTTCGCTTCGCTTCGCTTTGCTTCTCCGCTTCGCTTTGCTTTTCTTCTTTCTTTCTTTCTTTCTTTCTTTCTTTCTTTCTTTCTTTCTTTCTTTCTTTCTTTCTTTCTTTCTCTCTTTCTTTCTTCCTTCCTTCCTTCCTTTCCTTCCCCTCTTTCCTCCCTCCCTCCCTCCCTCCCTCTCTCCCTCCCTCTCTCTCTTTCTTTCTCTCCTTCCTTCCTTCCTTCCTTCCTTCCTTCCTTCCTTCCTTCCTTCCTTCCTTCCTTCCTTCCTTCCTCCCTCCCTCCCTCCCTCCCTCCCTCCCTCCCTCCCTCTCTCTCTCTCTCTCTCTCTCTCTCTCTCTCTCTTTCTCCTATTTTCTTCTTTCTTCCTTTCTTCTCTTTTGATACAAAGACTCACTATGTAGCTTTAGGTTGTTCTGGAACACTATGTACACCAGGCTGGTCTCAAGCCCATAACAATCGTTTTGCTGCAGTCTCCTGAGTGTTGGTATTAAAGGTATGCATTATCATAGGTGGTCTTTCAGCAATTTTTATAAGGCAGATCTAATGATGGTTTTGTGTAAGATTTGGTGTTAGGGGCTTCCTTTTCCTGTAATTTTGCTTCCTGGACAGCACAAAATGAGATTTGCTCTGCCACTCACCAGGAGCCTCTTTATAGGCCTAGAGCAGTGGGTCCACATGACACTGGGCTCAAACCTATGAAACTGGGATCCAAAAAAAAAAAGTATCCTTTTAGTTGTTGGTTTCAGATGTTTTGACATAGGAATAAAATCATTGTACTGATTTATTTGAGTCCCGAGCCTCATTTTGTTTCAGCCTAGTTCCAAGGGATATATGTCTTCTGCCATTTCTTGTGTTCTCTGTTGGGTCAGGCATAAAAGAGTCTCCTAGAGACTTTCTAGGAACACTTTAGTATCTGGACATATGCATCTTGTTCTCCCCTCTCCATTGGAGAAACTATATACCCTGGGGGATACTCTTTGTGTAGCTTTGTGCCAGCCCAGGAAAGAAAGTCCAGCTAAGTCAAGTGACTCCTCTTACTTTTAACACTATCTTTCTTAGTTTCACTGGCTCACTGTGCTACTCTCATTTAGGTTCCAATATTTGCACAAAAGCATTCTTAGTTTGTGGCTAATTGGTAGCTGTAAATGTAACTTTTATTTGCCTGATGTAATTGTTGTCTTAGAGGCTTACTGCTGAATAAGTTCACTCTTTCTAATTCTTTCTGAACTCTGGCTGTCTGTGCCAACTCAGCTGTTTTGGCTCAAACTCTTCTTCAAGCTGACTGATTCAGTCCGGCTTCTCTTAGCTTCTCACTGAATTGCTCTTCTTGGCCTCAAACTAACTCTGGAAATTTGTTCTAATCTTCTGGTCCTTTAGCCTTTGCTGACCTGCACTGAACTGTATGTACTCACAAAGGAACTCAACTCCACTGCCCTGCACTCACTGCACTGACTCCCTACTCACAGTCTGACTGACTTTCTCTCCCTTTGCTGCTCTTAAATAGCTCCCCTTTCCTGTGCTGTTCTCGTGAGAGAAGGTAATATCCTATCACTGACTCATTCTGTCAAATCTTTCTCTGATTTATCACTTTGTCTGTCCCTCAATGAGACATCACTTTCAAACATGGTTGTTTCCTTCTACAAACTAACTTTACCATTATTGTTTTTGATAAGATGTGTACTAAGGACATGTCTGTATTCCAGACAGAAGAATTAAGAGTCAGTGGCATGTCTGTTTTCCAGCTAGATCACAGAAATGGAAGCCTTTGGATGTGATCCCTTCTAGAGCAGCCATATTGCTATAAGGGAACCCAATGTGGGAAATTTATGTTTTACCATCTTGTTGACACAGACCCATCTTTTCATTCCTTTGTTTAAATGATGAAACTGATGCTGTATCACCAATCAAGACACTATATTGGTCACTGTATTACTCCCATTGTAAACTATCTGGGACAGGTATGAAGAAAAGAGGGTTATATCATTCATAGTTTTAAATGTTGAAGAGTCAATTCTGAGTGGTGGTCATGGTCACTTGGCTTCAGGTAACATAATGGATGACATAATGGTGGACTATCAAGTGTGATAAATTTTACGGAACAAGAGAAAAAGTTGTTGGAAGATAGGCAGACAGACAGATAGCAAGTGATAGAGATCATGGTTAGAGGAGTGAGAGAGTGAGGAGATACTAGCATTCCTCTTTCCTAACAGTTTTCTCTTGCAGAACCTAAGGTTTCTGGAGAGCCATGATAGCCTCCATCAGGAGAGTGTCCCCAGTGGGCTCACTATCCTTTACTAGACTCTATTTCTTGCAGTTTCTATCACTTCCTAACATTGCAACATGAAGACAAAGCTTCAAGGACATGAACCCCTGTCAGATAGATATACTTAAATCACATTAGTCAGAGACATAACATCTACATACAAATATATTTAAGTGAAATAGTAGTTTACTTCACTTGAGACAAATCAAGTAAATAACCATTTGGGGTATTCAAAATGAAAAGTATGAAGATTTAGCTCTCTGAGATTTTGTTTTTCCTTGGTTTTGTATGTTCTATCATAGTTATAGTATCTTGTCTGCTACCCAGATTAGATGCAATGTTTCACGAAGAGTCTGAACCATGAAGAGTATGATGTTCTCTGCTGCTGTCCTGAGACAAGGGGACACGCATGTCACTCGAAATACACTCACTTTTTTACAATGCCCTTTGAACTCTTTGTTTCATATTAAACCTGGAATCAACTAAAATCCTCAGGTGTCTTTTTCCATCAGTTCTGATGCCAAGTTGAATGTTCTTAAGACTCTAGTACAATTGATTTTTTAAACAAAAACAAACAGGAAATAAAATGTCAAACCTGCTATTAAATTTCACTTTGATTTCTCCTTACCAGTGATCCAGCCTATTCAGATATTTTTGGATTTTTATTTTCTCTTTTGATTTATTGGCTATTTTCCAAGAACTGTGCTGAAAGTGTGAAAATGCTTACTATAATTTCATTCAAATAATTGATTAAAAAAAAAAAACGAACAGAAATGAGCCAAGGGCTGCAGTTTTCTGTGTCTCATTAGAGGTACAATCCCTTTGGGTTTACATCAAATCTTTGATCAAGGTAAAAATCTCTGTGTATTTACAGATGTAAAAAAAGCAACAGTTCAGATCTAATGTGTATGTCTTTGTATCCCCTTGCCATTCTTATATCAATTATTTTCTTTGTGTTTTTGACATTGTGACTGTACTCTCTCATGGAGAGACTTTTCTCTGATCATGTTTATATAATGTTTTGAGTGCTTCTGTGCTTAGATATGGCTCATTCATTCCTTTATTGGTAACTGGCCATTTAGGAGTATAACTATAAACAGTTACTTAATGTTCAGTCTTTAAGCATTTGTTTCTTGTTTGCCATGAGTTTGTAAGACTTTCTAACTAATTGGTGTTCATTAGCATTCTAAAGTACAACTTCCAACAAAGGACCCTGATTGATATTTTTATGATGCTAGAACATTACCTATAGGACAAACAGAATGAACCAGTAGCCTGATCTAAAAGCTACTCATTCTACATTCCTTAATTGCTTAACACTGATTTCATGTTGGGTCTGTCTTAGTTACAGTTTCCATTGCTGTGAAGAGACACCATGACCAAGGCAACTCTTATAAAGGACAGCATTTAATTGGGATTGGCTTACAGGTTCAGAAGTTCAGTCCATTATCATCATAGCAGGAAGTGTGGCAGCGTCCAGGCAGGTACAATGCTTGAGGAGTTGAGAGGTATACATTTTGTTCCAAAGGGAACCAGAAAAAGACTGGCATCCTCATGCAGCTAGGAGGAAGCTCTCTTTCACAATGGGTGGAGCCTAAGCATAGGAGGAGACCTTCATAGCCCACCCCCCACAGTGACACACTTCCTCTAACAAGGCCACACCTCCTAATAGTCCCTATGGGCCAAATATCTTCAAAGCACCACAGGGTCCTCAACACAGACTTGGATGGGTTACCTGATCTCTGTGTCTCTCTCCTTATAGAAGGTGTCAGCATGAAAATACAGCTCTCACCCCAAACAGTATAAGATATATTTTACCTTAGAGTAAGTGATCAGAACACAGAATCAGGCTAATCTAAATACTTTGTTCCAACATAGTAATGCTTTTATGACATTTTTATAGTTACAAAAGAAAGTCATAGATAGGTCGCTTTGGGAATGCATTGGTAGAAGCATCAGGTAGGCACATGACAGAGAGCAGGGACTCTCTGCTGAGGCCTCGGATTCTATCCGACACTGTTTGTAGCTTTTGGTAGAAGCTGATGGTATGCTAATTTAATACATCCCAGCAGGTTTCAGGTGATAGTCACAAGAATGTCTGGTCAGACACAGAGGTGTGGAGTGAAAAGTGACAAAACAAAAACAAAAACAAAAAAATACCCAACAAAATTTGTCTCTGGATCTACAACATCATAACTTTCCACAATCATGAAATTCTTATCAATCAGCCTTGCAGAATCTCTACTGTAGTTGTGGCTGTTTTTATTTTGGGAGGGGGATAACGACAAGCTTACAAAGGATATTAGTTACTTGAGGCTATTTTCATTCATAGTCCTAGACATATGCAGTGTCTATGACAACTTCATACAGGGTCACAACACATGTTTATGTACTGTCTGAAAGAATAATTTCTGATATTACCTTTAGATACATGAAAGAGGAACCCATTCTTTTGTAATTGCTATGCATTAAATTGGATCCAAAAATACATGTTTAATTTTTAAACCTGTATATCTCAAATGTGGCTAATCTGTAGACAGTACCTTTGAAAGATGCAGGTATGGTTAAAATGGGGTCATCAGAGTAAGTTTTAACCCAGTAAAACCTATGCTCTTACAAGAGATGTAGGTACAGAGAACACGTAGGTGTCCACCCATGATTAAAAGAATGACACATGATAAACAATGACTTGAGGAACTGTGAGAGAGTTTGCAGGAGAAAAGGCAGAAGGCCTTTCACCTCAGGTGCATTTTTTTTTTCTGGATTGTTCTTGGATGTGATTTTGTGCCTCCTGCACTAAACACTTATATCCAATTTATAAGACATGTCTATTCTTGTTCGATGTCGGAACATAGCTAAAGAACATAATCTGTGCTGCCATCAGTGTACCCTGGGTATGGGTATGCCCTTCTGCCTTGCTTTCATGCTTTCCCAAATATAATCCATACTATGTGCCAAGTATTGTGTTTAAATTGGTCTGCCCTGAGAAAGTTCTGGGAAAGAGCTGCCCTATTAACAGTATGGGCTTACCAGTGTTTATTTACATGCTTTTCTGAATTCAAATAGCCTTCCTTGGATCATTTTTTTTGTTTGATTTGTAAAAATACTTTTATAAAAGTATACTGAAACTGGAGCAAAATGGTCTACTGTAGCAGAATGTAGTCTGCTCCATTCTTTTTTTTTTTTTTTTTTACACTTGTTTTCTTTTTTTTTTTGATTTTTAATATTTTTATTACATATTTTCCTCAATTACATTTCCAATGCTATCCCAAAAGTCCCACATAGCACCCCCCACTTCCCTACCCACCCATTCCCATTCTTTTGGCCCTGGCATTCCCCTATATTGGGGCATATAAAGTTTGCAAGTCCAATGGGCCTCTCTTTCCATTGATGGCCGACTAGGCCATCTTTCGATACATATGCAGCTAGAGACAAGAGCTCCGGGGTTCTGGTTAGTACATCATGTTGTTCCAACAATAGGGTTGCAGATCCCTTTAGCTCCTTGGGTACTTTCTCTAGCTTCTCCATTGGGAGCCCTGTGATACATCCAATGTACTGTGTTTGTGATACATCCAATGTACTGTGGACTGTGAACATCCACTCCTGTGTTTGCTAGGCCCCGGCATCGTCTCACAAGAGACAGCTATATTTGGGTCCTTTCAGCAAAATCTTGCTAGTGTATGCAATGGTGTCAGCGTTTAGAAGCTGATTATGGGATGGATCCCTGGATACGGCAGTCTCTAAATGGTCCATCCTTTCATCACAGCTACGAACTTTGTCTCTGTAACTCCTTCCCTGGGTGTTTTGTTCCCAATTCTAAGAGGGTGCACAGTGTCCACACTTTGGTCTTCATTCTTCTTGAGTTTCATGCGTTTAGCAAATTGTATCTTATATCTTGGGTATCCTAAGTTTTGGGCTAATATCCACTTATCAATGAATACATATTGTGTGAGTTCTTTTGTGATTGTGTTACTTCACTCAAGATGATGCCCTCCAGGTCCATCCATTTGGCTAGGAATTTCATAAATTCATTCTTTTTAATAGCTGAGTAGTACTCCATTGTGTAAATGTACCATAATTTCTGTATCCATTCCTCTGTTGAGGGACATCTGGGTTCTTTCCAGCTTCTGGCTATTATAAATAGGGCTGCTATGAACATAGTGGAGCATGTGTCCTTTTTACCGGTTGGGACATCTTCTGGATATATGCCCAGGAGAGGTATTGCTGGATCCTCCGGTAGTACTATGTCCAATTTTCTGAGGAACCGCCAGACTGATTTCCAGAGTGGTTGTACAAGCTTGCAATCCCACCAACAATGGAGGAGTGTTCCTCTTTCTCCACATCCTCGCCAGCATCTGCTGTCACCTGAATTTTTGATCTTAGCCATTCTGACTGGTGTGAGGTGGAATCTCAGGGTTGTTTTGATTTGCATTTCCCTGATGATTAAGGATGTTGAACATTTTTTCAGGTGTTTCTCTGCCATTCGGTATTCCTCAGGTGAGAATTCTTTGTTCAGTTCTGAGCCCCATTTTTTTTTTTATTTTTATTTATTTATTTTTTTTGTTTTTTTTTTATATTTTTATTACATATTTTCCTCAATTACATTTCCAATACTATCCCAAAAGTCCCCCATAGCGCCCCCCACTTTCCTACCCACCCATTCCCATTCTTTTGGCCCTGGCATTCCCCTATATTGGGGCATATAAAGTTTGCAAGTCCAATGGGCCTCTCTTTCCATTGATGGCCGACTAGGCCATCTTTCGATACATACGCAGCTAGAGACAAGAGCTCCAGGGTTCTGGTTAGTACATCATGTTGTTCCAACTATAGGGTTGCAGATCCCTTTAGCTCCTTGGGTACTTTCTCTAGCTTCTCCATTGGGAGCCCTGTGATACATCCAATAGCTGACTGTGAACATCCACTCCTGTGTTTGCTAGGCCGGCATCGTCTCACAAGAGACAGCTATATCTGGGTCCTTTCAGCAAAATCTTGCTAGTGTATGCAATGGTGTCAGCGTTTAGAAGCTGATTATGGGACGGATTCCTGGATACAGCAGTCTCTAAATGGTCCATCCTTTCATCACAGCTACGAACTTTGTCTCTGTAACTCCTTCCCTGGGTGTTTTGTTCCCAATTCTAAGAAGGTGCACAGTGTCCACACTTTGGTCTTCATTCTTCTTGAGTTTCATGCGTTTAGCAAATTGTATCTTATATCTTGGGTATCCTAAGTTTTGGGCTAATATCCACTTATCAATGAATACATATTGTGTGAGTTCTTTTGTGATTTTGTTACTTCACTCAAGATGATGCCCTCCAGGTCCATCCATTTGGCTAGGAATTTCATAAATTCATTCTTTTTAATAGCTGAGTAGTACTCCATTGTGTAAATGTACCATAATTTCTGTATCCATTCCTCTGTTGAGGGACATCTGGGTTCTTTCCAGCTTCTGGCTATTATAAATAGGGCTGCTATGAACATAGTGGAGCATGTGTCCTTTTTACCGGTTGGGACATCTTCTGGATATATGCCCAGGAGAGGTATTGCTGGATCCTCCGGTAGTACTATGTCCAATTTTCTGAGGAACCGCCAGACTGATTTCCAGAGTGGTTGTACAAGCTTGCAATCCCACCAACAATGGAGGAGTGTTCCTCTTTCTCCACATCCTCGCCAGCATCTGCTGTCACCTGAATTTTTTATCTTAGCCATTCTGACTGGTGTGAGGTGGAATCTCAGGGTTGTTTTGATTTGCATTTCCCTGATGATTAAGGATGTTGAACATTTTTTCAGGTGGTTCTCTGCTATTCGGTATTCCTCAGGTGAGAATTCTTTGTTCAGTTCTGAGCCCCATTTTTTAATGGGGTTATTTGACTTTCTGGAGTCCACCTTCTTGAGTTCTTTATATATATTGGATATTAGTCCCTTATCTGATTTAGGATAGGTGAAGATCCTTTCCCAATCTGTTGGTGGTTTTTTTGTCTTATTGATGGTGTCTTTAGCCTTGCAGAAGCCTTGTAGTTTCATGAGGTCCCACTTGTCAATTCTCGATCTTACAGCACAAGCCATTACTGTTCTATTCAGGAATTTTTCCCCTGTGCCCATATCTTCAAGGCTTTTCCCCACTTTCTCCTCTATAAGTTTCAGTGTCTCTGGTTTTATGTGAAGTTCCTTGATCCACTTAGACTTGACCTTAGTACAAGGAGATAGGAATGGATCGATTCGCATTCTTCTACATGTTAACAACCAGTTGTGCCAGCACCATTTGTTGAAAATGCTGTCTTTCTTCCACTGGATGTTTTTAGCTCCCTTGTCGAAGATCAAGTGACCATAGGTGTGTGGGTTCATTTCTGGGTCTTCAATTCTATTCCATTGGTCTATTTGTCTGTCACTATACCAGTACCATGCAGTTTTTATCACAATTGCTCTGTAGTAGAGCTTTAGGTCCGGCATGGTGATTCCACCAGAGGTTCTTTTATCCTTGAGAAGAGTTTTTGCTATCCTAGGTTTTTTGTTATTCCAGATGAATTTGCAGATTGCACTTTCTAATTCGTTGAAGAATTGATTTGGAATTTTGATGGGGATTGCATTGAATCTGTAGATTGCTTTTGGCAAGATAGCCATTTTTACAATGTTGATCCTGCCAATCCATGAGCATGGGAGATCTTTCCATCTTCTGAGATCTTCTATAATTTCTTTCTTCAGAGACTTGAAGTTTTTATTATACAGATCTTTCACTTCCTTAGTTAGAGTCACGCCAAGATATTTTATACTATTTGTGACTATTGAGAAGGGTGTTGTTTCCCTAATTTCTTTCTCAGCCTGTTTATTCTTTGTGTAGAGAAAGGCCATTGATTTGTTTGAGTTAATTTTATATCCAGCTACTTCACCGAAGATGTTTATCAGGCTTAGGAGTTCTCTGGTGGAATTTTTAGGGTCACTATTATATACTATCATATCATCTGCAAAAAGTGATATTTTGACTTCATCTTTTCCAATTTGTATCCCTTTGATCTCCTTTTGTTGTCGAATTGCTCTGGCTAGGACTTCAAGTACAATGTTGAATAGGTATGGAGAAAGTGGACAGCCTTGTCTAGTCCCTGATTTTAGAGGGATTGCTTCAAGCTTCTCACCATTTACTTTGATGTTGGCTACTGGTTTGCTGTAGATTGCTTTTATCATGTTTAGGTATGGGCCTTGAATTCCTGATCTTTCCAAGACTTTTATCATGAATGGGTGTTGGATCTTGTCAAATGCTTTTTCCGCATCTAACGAGATGACCATGTGGTTTTTGTCTTTGAGTTTGTTTATATACTGGATTACGTTGATGGATTTCCGTATATTGAACCATCCCTGCATCCCTGGGATGAAACCTACTTGGTCAGGATGGATGATTGTTTTGATGTGTTCTTGGATTCGGTTAGCAAGAACTTTATTGAGGATTTTTGCATCAATATTCATAAGGGATATTGGTCTGAAGTTTTCTATCTTTGTTGGGTCTTTTTGTGGTTTAGGTATCAGAGTAATTGTGGCTTCATAGAATGAGTTGGGTAGAGTACCTTCTGTTTCTATTTTGTGGAATAGTTTGTGAAGAACTGGGATCAGATCTTCTTTGAAGGTCTGATAGAACTCTGCACTAAACCCATCTGGTCCTGGGCTTTTTTTAGTTGGGAGACTATTAATGACTGCTTCTATTTCTTTGGGGGATATAGGGCTGTTTAGATCATTAACCTGATCTTGATTCAACTTTGGTACCTGGTATCTGTCTAGGAACTTCTCCATTTCATCCAGGTTCTCCAGTTTTGTTGAGTATAGCCTTTGGTAGAAGGATCTGATGGTGTTTTGGATGTCTTCAGGATCTGTTGTTATGTCTCCTTTTTCATTTCTGATTTTGTTAATTAGGATGCTTTCCCTGTGCCCTCTAGTGAGTCTGGCTAAGGGTTTATCTATCTTGTTGATTTTCTCAAAGAACCAGCTCCTTGATTGGTTGATTCTTTGAATAGTTTTTCTTGTTTCCACTTGGTTGATTTCACCCCTGAGTTTGATTATTTCCTGCAGTCTATTCCTCTTGGGTTAATTTGCTTCCTTTTGTTCTAGTGCTTTTAGGTGTGTTGTCAAGCTGCTAATGTGTACTCTCTCTAGTTTCCTTTTGGAGGCACTCAGAGCTATGAGTTTTCCTCTTAGAAATGCTTTCATTGCGTCCCATAAGTTTGGGTATGTTGTGGCTTCATTTTCATTGAACTCTAAAAAGTCCTTAATTTCTTTCTTTATTCCTTCCTTGACCAAGGTATCATTGAGAAGAGTGTTGTTCAGTTTCCACGTGAAGGTTGGCTTTCTATTATTTATTTTGTTATTGAAGATCAGCCTTAGTCCATGGTGATCTGATAGGATGCATGGGACAATTTCAATATTTTTGTATCTGTTGAGGCCTGTTTTGTGACCAATTATGTGGTCAATTTTGGAGAAGGTACCATGAGGTGCTGAGAAGAAGGTATATCCTTTTGTTTTAGGATAGAATGTTCTGTAGATATCTGCCAGATCCATTTGATTCATAATTTCTCTTAGTTTCTCTGTGTCCCTGTTTAGTTTCTGTTTCCATGATCTGTCCATTGGTGAAAGTGGTGTGTTGAAGTCTCCCACTATTATTGTATGAGGTGCAATGTGTGCTTTGAGATTTACTAAAGTTTCTTTAATGAATGTGGCTGCCTTTGTATTTGGAGCATAGATATTCAGGATTGATAGTTCCTCTTGGAGGATTTTACCTTTGATGAGTATGAAGTGTCCCTCCCTGTCTTTTTTAATGACTTTGGGTTGGAAGTCAATCTTATCAGATATTAGAATCGCTACTCCAGCTTGTTTCTTCATGCCATTTGCTTGGAAAATTGTTTTCCAGCCTTTCATTCTGAGGTAGTGTCTATCCTTTTCTCTGAGATGAGTTTCCTGTAAGCAGCAAAATGTTGGGTCTTGTTTGTGTAGCCAGTTTGTTAGTCTATGTCTTTTTATCGGGGAGTTGAGTCCATTGATATTAAGAGATATTAAGGAAAAGTAATTGTTGTTTCCTGTTATTTTTGTTGTTAAAGTTGGCATTTTGTTATTGTGGCTATCTTCTTTTAGGTTTGTTGAGGGATTACCTTCTTGTTGTTTCTAGGGCGTGGTTCCTGTCCTTGTATTGGTTTTTTTCTGTTATTATCCTTTGAAGGGCTGGATTCGTGGAGAGATAATGTGTGAATTTGGTTTTGTCATGGAATACTTTGGTTTCTCCATCTATGTTAATTGAGAGTTTGGCTGGGTATAGTAGCCTGGGCTGGAATTTGTGTTCTTTTAGTGTCTGTATAACATCCATCCAGGATCTTCTGGCTTTCATAGTCTCTGGTGAAAAATCTGGTGTAATTCTGATAGGCTTGCCTTTATATGTTACTTGGCCTTTTTCTCTTACTGCTTTTAGTATTCTATCTTTATTTAGAGCATTTGTTGTTCTGATTATTATGTGTCGGGAGGTATTTCTTTTCTGGTCCAGTCTATTTGGAGTTCTGTAGGCTTCTTGTATGTTCATGGGCATCTCTTTCTTTAGATTTGGGAAGTTTTCTTCTATAATTTTGTTGAAGATGTTTGCTGGTCCTTTGAGTTGAAAATCTTCATTCTCATCCACTCCTATTATCCGTAGGTTTGGTCTTCTCATTGTGTCCGGTATTTCTTGGATGTTTTGAGTTAGGATCTTTTTGCATTTTACATTTTCCTTGATTGTTGTGCCGATGTTCTCTATGGAATCTTCTGCACCTGAGATTCTCTCTTCCATCTCTTGTATTCTGTTGCTGATGCTTGTATCTATGGTTCCAGATTTCTTTCCTAGGGTTTCTATCTCCAGTGTTGCCTCATTTTGGGTTTTCTTTATTGTGTCTACTTCCCTTTTTAGGTCTAGTATGGTTTTGTTCATTTCCATCATCTGTTTGGATGTGTTTTCCTGTTTTTCTGTAAGGACTTCTACCTGTTTGATTATGTTATCCTGTTTTTCTTTAAGGATTTGTAACTCTTTAGCAGTGTTCTCCTGCAATTCTTTAAGGGATTTTTGTGCTTCCTCTTTACTGTCTTCTACCTGTTTACCAGTGTTCCTTTGTATTTCTTTAAGTGTGTTATTAAAGTCCTTCTTGAAGTCCTCTACCATCATCAGGAGATATGCTTTTAGATCCGTGTCTAGCTTTTCCGGTGTGTTGGGGTGCCCTGGACTGGGCGAAGTGGGGGTGCTGAGTTCTGATGATGGTGAGTGGTCTTGGTTTCTGTTAGTAAGATTATTATGTTTACCTTTCGCCATCTGGTAATCTCTGGGGTTAGTTGTTATCGTTGTCACTGTTTAAAGATTGGAGCAGAAGCTGTGTTCCACTCACCAGCAGTCTCAAAATCCTGCGGCGGGGGTCGTGGGTAGCTGACGGTACCCCGGTGCTGGTCCAGCCGGAAGAGGCCTGTGGTCCTACTCAGGCCGGTTTTCTGCTTCCCTAACTAATGCAGTCTCTGGTCCCGCGTGCAATTGGATTGGAGCAGAAGCTATGTTCCACTCACCAGAAGTCTTAAGATCTTGTGGTGGGTGTTGTGGGTAGCTGGCGAGTGTCAGCCGACCCTGCGCCCTAGCTACCCCTGTGCTTTTCTGACTGGAAGAGGCTTGTGGCCCTACGTAGGCCGGATTTCTGCCTCCCCAACCAAAGCAGTCTCAGGTCCCGCGTGATTGGACTGGAGCAGAAGCTGTGTTCCACTCACCAGCAGTCTCAAAATCCTGTGGCGGGGGTCGTGGGTAGCTGGCGGGTGTCAGGCGACCCTGTGCTCAAGCTACACCTGTGCTGATCCGGCTGGATGTGGCCTGTGGCCCTACTCAGGCCGGTTTCTGCTTCCCTAACTAATGCAGTCTCAGGTCCCGCGTGCAATTGGATTGGAGCAGAAGCTGTGCTCCACTCACCAGAAGTCTTAAGATCCTGTGGTGGGTGTTGTGGGTAGCTGGCGAGTGTCAGCCGACCCTGCGCCCCAGCTGCCCTGGTGCTTTTCTGACCGGAAGAGGCTTGTGGCCCTATGTAGGCCGGATTTCTCTCTCCCCAACCAGAGCAGTCTCAGGTCCCGCGTGATTGGACTGGAGCAGAAGCTGTGTTCCACTCACCAGCAGTCCCAAAATCCTGCGGCGGGGGTCGTGGGTAGCTGGCGGGTGTCAGGCAACCCTGCGCTCCAGCTACCCCTGCGCTGATCCGGCCGAATGAGGCCTGTGGCCCTACTCAGGCCGGTTTCTGCTTCCCTAACTAATGCAGTCTCAGGTCCCGCGCGCAATTGGATTGGAGCAGAAGCTGTGCTCCACTCACCAGAAGTCTTAAGATCCTGTGGCGGGTGTTGTGGGTAGCTGGCGAGTGTCAGCCGACCGTGCGCCCCAGCTGACCTGGTGCTTTTCTGACCGGAAGAGCCTGCTCCATTCTTTAACGTCCTCAAAGTCCTTGTCTTGTCAACAAGATCTGTGTAGAAAGCTGAAACCTGGCTGTGTACGAACAAGCAAGAAAACAACCATCAGCATGTGAAGAAAAGAGGACTCAGAAGAAAACAACCATGACAACACTGGACTTCCAGTCACTAGTGCTGTGAGAAAGACATTGTCTGTGGTCTAAGCCACTTAGTCTGTGATAATTTGTTATGATAGTCCTAGCAAGCTAACATGTGTGTCATACTGGCCTTCGTACCATCGGTTTTTGACAGAGAGCAGGGATTTGCAAGATGAGGGGACTTGTCTAATTCAGGAGCACCTATTGGTGCTCAGACCAGCTTTCCAATTATATCCCTTCTTGGACTCTGAATAAATGAACATAACATGAGTTCACAGGGTTTTATCTGGTCTCTTCTTTTGGTCAGTTCTACTGATGGCAGATCTGCCCATCAGTTGGTGCAACTCTACATCTATAGCTTTATGGGTACCCACCCACAGATGATATGAGGCAAGGATGAACCAGACAGGGAATGAAAGTGATTGGAAAATGGTGAATGGAGACAGGAAAAAGGATACAGTTATCTCTGTGTCTCTGTGTTCTGATTTGGAACTCTGGTGAAGCAGAGAATGCTGAAGTTCACTCCTCCCAGGCCTTGGTGAAGGCATATTTCAAGTTAGTAGAGTAGATTTTGCTTTAGGAGCAATGGTTTTCAACCTTTCTACTGCTGTGACCCTTTAATACAGTCCATCAAATTGTAGTGACCCCAACTATAATACTATTTCATTGCTACTTCATAACTTTAGTTTTGCCACTGTTATGAATTGCAATGTAAATATCTGATATTTAGGCTCTCTGATATGTGATCCCCCAAAGGGTTGTGACCCACAGGTTGAGAACAACTGCTTTAGAGGTTCATGAGCTTGATTTAAAACTTGTAAGTTCTTAATTATATATACTTTGCAGATCTTTACCAAAATTTTTATCCAAAGTTCTGTACATGTTAGGAGTGGGTCTGGTCATTGTAAATTTCTCTTCTGATATTCTTTTCTTTACTAGAAGTAGTATATACAAGCTTGTTCTGTGATACACTATCATTCCTATAGTATGATAAAATAATTGATTCCATGTTAGCCCATTTCAAGTTTGGAGGGGGTGTTAAGAGTTTGTTCTTATAATAGGGACAAGAAGGAATTCAGAGTTTGCACCTGGGAAAGGAAGCATTGATTTTTATATGCAGGTTTCTGGGGTCAGACTACTTTGGGTGGATCATGTCAATATTTTTTGGGTATAATTGTATCAGTTCATATTTTCAAATATGTAGACACTAAGACAAAGATAGATGTGTAAGAAACTTATGGTTATATTACTTTTCTAGTAACTGTGACCAAATATCTGAAAAAAGCTACTTGAGAATAAAGGGTTTGGTTGGCTCACAGTTTACAGAATGACATTCCATCATGGGAGGGAATCCATGGCAGGAGAAATGTGAGGCAGCTTGTCAGTCAAAAAGCAGAAGGTGAACAGAGAATGGGACTGGGTTACGAAATGGTGAGTCTTCTCTAGCAACCTGCTTACTTTAAAAAGGTTCCACCTCCCAAAGGTCCCAAACTTTTTCATGTAGAACAACGAACTGGGGACTAGGTGTACAAACACATGAGTGTATGAGTAATATTTCATATTCGAAATACAAACATTGGTAGCATAGTTTCAGAAAGAAAAAAAAGGGGGCAGGCAGAACTGGTGTAGAAGGAAAAGATGTCCTCTGGGATGGGGAAAAGGAAGGGACAGAGAAAGATCTGAGAAAGTCTTGACCAAAACCGTAAGGAGTTCTCCTAGAGGAATCTTCTTTTACAGAAAGGATCAGGCTTGCATAACCCCAATCTATGCTCTGGCAGATGGGAACTGCTGGTAATCATGGGGCCACAGCCTAGATGCTTAAAGGTGACACATCTGTAGAACATCAGCAAAATTCATCCCGAGTAGGAAGTTCTCCATTGCAGTCACACTGGATGCTAGCATAATTCGTTTCCTTATCCAGAAAAAGGCTGTGTTTTTATTCAAGCAATGGCAAGTAGGAAACCAAAGGAGGTGCCCCAGGCTGGACAAATAATAGCAACTTCCCCCATAAAATAAAGTGGGGTTCTATGATAGGGATCGAACTTAGGTCACTAGGCTTGGGAAGTGCCTTTACTTGCTGATTCATATTATTGGCTGAAGGATGTTGTTTTTGATTCATTAAACATTATTAGGAATTTTGTATATACAAGTGTGTATCTGACATATAGTATTATATTTATTTTTTAGTGTTTTGTGTGTTGCAAAAGTTCCATAGTGTACCTGCAGGGGTCAGGGAACAGCATTCAGTTGGTTTCTCTTTCAACTGTGGGTTCTACAGATGAAACTCAGGTCATCAGGAATATAATTTTGTTGTTTATGATTTATTTTTTTCTTTTTTATTAGATATTTTCTTCATTTACATTTCAAATGCTATCCACAAAGTCCCCTATATACTCCCCCTGCCTTGCTCCCCAACCTACCCACTCCTGCTTCCTGGCCCTGGCATTGTGAGACCCCGACTTAGAGTGTTTCTCCCTAGAAAGTAAAGCCCCTGGACATTCCCCAAGCGTGTTTTCCCTGATCTCTAAAAATACAGCCAGAAAGAAGCTCTTTGTTCTCTATAGCCAGCAAAAAGCCTTTTTGTTTCTAAGCCTTACAACCAGAGATGCGATAACTGTAAAAGACCTAGCCAGGCACTTGCCTGGCTTCCTGTGCCGAGGACATGGAGATAAAAATTCATAAAGAACTCACTCCCCACTCCTCATGCCTTGTAAATTTCACCAAGGACACCTGCAAAAAAGAACTCCTCCCAACTCCTCCAAACCCTCCTCCCAACTCCTCCCAACTCCTCCCAATTCCTCAGCTAGCTGTTAAAAGCCCCTTACTGTTACCTCGGGGTCGAACTCCCCTGCCCTGCATGGCACGAGGAGTTTGTCCTCAACTAGCTGATAATAAAACCTCTTACAGTTTGCATCAGGTGTGGTTTTTCTCTCGGGTCATTGGGGTACCGGCCAGCTCATCCCGGCACTTCAGTGGAGGCCCAGCTTCGGGGATCTTACAGCATTCCCCTGTTCTGGGGCATATGCTCTTCACAAGACCAAAGGCCTCTCCTCCCATTGATGGCTGACTAGGTCATCTGCTACATATGCAACTAGAGACACAGCTCTGGGGGTACTGGTTAGTTCATATTGTTGTTCCTCCTATAAGGTTGCAGACCCCTTTAGCTCTTTGGGTACTTTCTCTAGTTCCTTCTATTAGGGGCTCAAACTTCAGCTTGTCTCATAGTGCTTGCAATGAAACTTTTTAGTGCAAAACCTTCTCAAAAATTAATTTATATTTTCAACTAAATTATGTTTTCAGTACTCTGTAAATTATAATATTAATTAGGAGAAATCAGGCTATTTTTTGTTTCTCCTTATCTTCCCCCTTTCTCTTTCTTCTTTTTTAAAAAAGTAATTATTCCCCCCCCCCAAGAGTCAATTATGCAATCATCTGAGTAACAGATTTGTTTACAAACTTGATTTCTGAAAGTGCTGGTTGATTTTTAAAATTAATTAATTAATTTGCTTTACATCCCAATACCAACACCCCTCTCCTCCCAGTCCCCACTCACATAGAGACTCACTTCTCCCTCCCCTTCTCTTCTGGAAAGCCTCCTCCCCATTGGGTACATTCCAGGCTCATCAAGTCACTGCAAAACTGGGCACATGCTCTCCCACTTAGGACAGACAAGCATCCCAGGTAGGAGAACTGGATCCTCAGGCAGGCAATAGATTTAAGGACAACCCCAACTCTAGTTGTTGGGGGAGCCACAGAAAGACCAAGCTGAATGTCTGATATGTGTGGGGGACTTAAGTCCAGCCCTTGTATGTTCTTTGGATGGAGGTTCAGTCTCTGGGAGTCCCCAAGGGTCCAGGTTAGTTGACTCTGTTGGTCTTCCTGAGGAGTCACTGTCTTCTTTGGGCCTCTAAATCCTTCCTCCCAACCTTCCACAAGACTCCTAGAACTCCATCCAGTGTTTGGCTGTAGGTCTCTGTATCTGTTTCCATTGACTTCTGGGTGGAGCCTCTCAGAGGACAATTATGCTAGGCTCTGTCTGTAAGCAAAACAGAGTATCATGAATAGTGTCAGGGATTGGTTCTTACCCATGGGGTGCGTCTCAGTTGGGCCAGTCATTGTTTGCCCATTCCCCCAGTCCCTGATCTATCTTTGTCCCCGCACATCTCATAGGCAGGGCACTTTTTGGGTCAAAAGTTTTGTGTGTGGGTTTCTGTCTTTATCCCTCCACTGGGAATCCTGCCTGTCTAGAGGTGGCCATTTCAGGATTTACATTCCCCACTGCTAGGAGTTTCAGCTAGAGCTGCCACCATAGATACCTTGGAACTTCTTATACCAATCCCAGGTCTCTGACATGTTCCAAAATTCCTAATTTGGCAGCATTTAATGAATCAAAACCAGTAGCCTTCAGCCAATAATAGTAAAGGCACTTGCCACCAAGCCTGGTGACCTAAGTTAAATTTCCACCTAGAACCCTGCCTCGTTCTATGGGGGAGGTTGTTGTCCCCCACCTCCACATCACCAACCACCAATTTCCATTTTTTTCTCCCTTGCTCTCCCTACATGTCCTCCTCCTCTCCTCCTTCCCCTCTCCCACCAAGTTCCATCCCTCCATGAACCTCCGCTATCTACTTATTTCCCCATCTGAGAAAGATTCAACACTCTCCCTTGGACCCTTCTTGTTGTTTGGCTTCTTGGATCCTGTACTTTATGGCTAATATCCATGTATAAGTCCACATACCATGCACATCTTTTTGGGTCTAGGTTACCTCTCTCAGTTCTATTCATTCGCCTGCAAAATTCGTGATTTTTTAATAGCTTGTTTTTATTAGCTGAATAGTATTTCATTGTGTAAATGAACCACATTTTCTCTATCCATTCTTCAGTTGAGGGGCATCTGGATTGTTTCCAGTTTCTGGCTATTATGAATAAAGCTGCTATGAGCACAGTTGAGCAAGTGCCTTTGTGAGATGTTGGAGCATCTTTTGGTTATATGCCTAGGAGTGGTATAGCTAAATCTTGAGGTAGAACCATTCCCAATTTTCCAAGAAACTGCCAAATTGATTTACAGAGTGGTTGTATCAGTTTGCACTCCCACCAGCAATGGAGGTGCTCTGGATCCTCGCCAGCATCTGCTGCCACTTGAGTTTTTGATCTTAGCCATTTGGACAGGTGTAAGATGGAACCTCAGGGTTGTTTTGATTTGCATTTCCCTGATGACTAAAGACTTTGAGCGTTTCTTTAAGTGCTTCTCAGCCATTAGAGATTCCTCTGTTGAGAATGCTGTTTAGTTCTGTACCTCAGTTTTTTATTGGGTTATTTGGGTTGTTTGTAGGCTTAGAATTTTCAAAACCTACTTTAAAAGCGGTTCTTAGCCACTTTATCCTCCCTTCTAGCCCACCACCCACCAGAGGAAGTGGAAAGGAAAGGTTAATAGGGCAAAGGAGGATGTGGACCTGTTGACAAATAGTTCTTGTGGGCGATTGTAAGCTTCATTGTCAGGAGATCAGCGGTTCAGTTCACACGAATCAGTTGCAGTAGCTCCATCCACTCATAAACACCATTCAAGTATCAGCAGTGGCAGTTTGACCCAGAAGAAAGGTTTTGCCAATTGCCCTGCTCAGAAGTGGCAAGAAGCCACTGGAATATCACAAGAAGTACTTTGGTTCCTTTCTCTCTGTGAAGCCACCAAAGAAAGCAAAGTGAACCAATGCCACAATGTCATCCACTATCTGTTGGGTTATACTTATACCCTTTCCAAACATCACGTGTCCTCTCAAGTGTCCACTCTAGCAAAACGTCACATGCTCTTTCCCCAGGCAGCTTCCAGAAAAACACCGCATGCCTGATCTCAGCAAAACATCCTCCCACGTGTCTGCTTCAGCAAAACATTCTCTCATAGGACAGTTTCCAGAAAAACATCGCAATGCAACGGAGTCTCCAAAGAAACCAGAAATTTCCACTTCAGTTATTGGTGTCTAACTTCTTGAATTCTTTATATCTTTTGGATATAAGTGGTGGTGGTTTAAATAAAATCTCTCTCCCTAGCAATTTATCTAAACAACAACTTCAGTTTTATCATATATAATGCTTATGTCTGACTCAAGGCAGGTATTCAATAAACATCTATTAAATTGAAGAATAACTGCCTGTTGTTGCCAAATATTTATAAGGTATAAATAATAAGTGAACAAGAATGTTGCCATTTTTATGAATAAAATTTCTCTTCAGATCCTAGGCCTGATGTTTGCCTTAGGGGAGAAACTGAAAAAATAATGTGTCTTGGTTAAGTATAGGCAAGACACATTATATCCAAAATATATAGCAATAAGTGTCTTGGTTAAGTACAGCCAGTCCTGGGTTTGGGTTCTATGCCTCATTTGAATGGTGGGCTTTGCTGTATGGGTGCTCCAGGGAGGTAAGCACCCTATTTTCTTGCTTCAACAGTCTTTAGAGCAGTGACTTCCAACATCAATGTGTACACAGATCACCTAAGAGTCTTGTTAAAATGAAAATTCTGTTATTTGTTAACAAATCAAAGGCCTAGGGCTAGGTGTGATTTGTCAGATACTTTATGTTTCATGTTAATGCAGGAGAAAAGCTCACAGAAGCTTCCTTTAATCTATTTACTTAAAATGTGAATAATCAATAAGGCACAAAGAGTTGCATTTCTTTCTCCCCGGTGCACAGTCCAAGTCTCTGCTTGATTATGAAGCATTAAATTGTCTTGTTTGGATGCTTTGGGAATAACTGGATGCCATCAGTGATTAGTGAGTCTAGTCTAGTGCGTGTGCTGTACTTTATAAGGTATTTTAGGCAGCCTTACATAGTGTTTCAGTTCCCTTGTGCAATTTATGTATTAAACTGCATTTTTTTTTTTACTGAAATTCAAAGCATTGACATTTTTGTGGGTGTCTTTTCTTTCATTGTAATCCCTTCTTGTATTCTGAGATGACTGTGAAATTCACCGTTATTTCCACAGACTTTTTACAATGTTCCACAGACTTTTATTTTAGATCTGCTATATTTTATTTTACCGTTGTAAAAGGAAATTAAATGTGAACTGCAGTGAATTTTGCCAAAGTCCATGTCCATGTTACTATTTCAGATGGAGTGCATAAACACACACACACACACACACACACACACACACACACACACAAACACACACACACCTTCAGTCACAGTCTGTCTAGAGACTGGATTATTTGATTCAACACAGCCTTTCTTTACCAAACCAGATTGACTTTTTGTTTTGTTTTGTTTTGTTTTTTGTTTTTAGAAAGCATAGCTTCTACTCTAATTGGGTCTTTACTAGATATTCATCTAGTAAACATGATAATAGAAAAATAAGCACTTTCAGGGAGGAGTTAATAGCTGGCAAGTGTATGGGTGAGAGCCAATTGCCCAAGAGAACACGAGTGCATGTCATACAGTAGACTCAGTTGTGAAGGGAAGAGCTGCGAGTGTCCTCTATCTGGAGATTCCATTATTGAGTTCATGGAGATGTCTTGTAGGTCTGTGCTGCTTTTCTTCTGCTATATTGGATTACATGTGGATTTATTACCTGAAATTCCTATTTAAATGGACTATTAGCAGCATATGGTGAAATACATAGGAACTCTTCAAGAAAAAATGTGCACACATAAACACATATAGCTTTTACAATATACTTTTAGAAAATTCATAGGACCCTAAGAGTAAGAAGAGCTGAGGCTAGGTTGAAAAACGTACACAAAGGAGATTTGGGAGAAAGAAAGAGGTAATACTGGTGAGATAAGCAGAAAGCAGGGAAGGAAAGGGTTAATAATAATAATAATGATAAGGGTTAATGTGCTCAGATTGTTGACTGGGACATGCCTGCTTTTAATTAGGATGATCTCTCTCGTAGTTCTCAGAAAGGACTTACTCAAGATTTACTGTAAGGATAAAAACAAGGGGGAATTAATCAGATATGCCAAGAAAAATATATAAGAAGAGAGCAATTACATTTAGAACATTTTTCTTGGAGTTGTAAAACAGGGCACATGAAAAGCTATATATGAAAATTTCAGTTTTACTAACAGTTCCAGTGTTACTTACAGCTGGAATATGGAAGTACCCAAGCAACTGAGAGCTTGGAGCATGTTAAATATGAATTTCTGCTCCAAAAGAGCTCTACTACGCAATCATGAAAAATAACTTTCTGTGCCAATGCTTCTTAAATATTAATGTACATGTGACTCAGTGGCATCTTGGTAAATATTTAATAATAGGTTCTTGGAAACAAGTTTGAAGTGCAGTGTTTGATTATTTCTATGATAAAAACGTTTTGCTATGGACGACTTCGTTTCCCAAAGTAATACTATTGAAGGCAAAGCTGGGAAGAAATGCTCACAATTGACTTTTTTATGATGCTAGTCAATGCTGGAACACTGTAATCACATCACTGGGGGTCTTGTTTAAATGCATTCTAATTCACTGGGTCTGGGATGAAGCCTGAGGAGTTTTATGTCTGAGAACCACTACGGTCATGCTGTGGCTGCTGCAGCTCTGGGTTCAATTGGAGCAAGACTGTTACATAGTATCTGTTGAAAAGGGAAAAAATACACTTCTGTAGAAAACAATTCAAGCTATAAAATTGTCACATTATATAATGAATATGTTGTATCATATACTACGATCATATCTACAATACATTTACACGTACAGTGAGTTGATAGAAGCATAATTTGTAGCAATGAAACTATAATGAGACTAGTTTTCCCTTTTAAAATGAGTGGAGTGGTGAAATTCTCTCCACCTCGAAGTAAGCTTGAAAATGAACTAAGTTAAAAATCACAATCTTGATTAGAGAGTGGGGCCTGAATTTTAATAGTGAAAACTCTTAAACCAGATTTAAAATTAAATCTTTCTTCTTTCAGCTTGGGTAGTTGTCAGGGTATAGATGGTTTCATGATCCCTTTCCCTTTTTTTCTGCAGATTGCTAGCCCTCACTTCCATGTGGTCTTTCTGTAGTTGGTATAGGTGGGTTGGAGATAGGAGTGAGAGGGTAGATGGAACTTGCTTGAATTACTTAGAAGGTTGATTTTGGTCCTTCACAATTGTCAGGTGGCTTCTCATGAATTCTTCTAGGTAGCATCTTCAGACTTTCATTTCTTGGGTTTCTCAACTGCCATACCTCAGTGTAGTGGTTTGATTGAGCACATCTCTCATAGTTTCTATTATTTAAACACTTGATTTCCACTTGGTGGTGCTGTCTGGAGAAGTTTGGGAGGTGTGGCCTTGCTGGAGGAAATATGTAAGGGGTGTTGTGGGGGTGTTGCTTTGAGATTCAAAGCCTCCACAGTATCCTGCTTGCTCTCTCTGCTTCGTGCTTATAGTTGAGGGTGTGAACTCTCATCTTCTTCTTCCAACTGCCATGATTGTCCTCTGCTGCCATGACTTCCAGCCATGATGGATTCTTATCCCTCTGGAAGTGTAAGCCCAAATAAACTCTTTTCTTCTATAAGTTGTCTCAGTCACCATATCCATCACAGCAATAGGAAAGTACCTAATACCCTCAGCATATAAACACGTAAAAATTTTAAGTCTCTTGCCAGTTTCTTGAAGACCCCACAGTCTGAAATCCCCACAGGAGATCTGCTACAGCCAGGGTCACAGACCTACCAGGAGTCCAACAGCAACCCAGGGACACAAGAGGAAAGCATGAGACAGAGACACCCAGACCAGCTAGCACCAGGGATAACCAGATGGTGAGAGGCAAATGCAAGACTATAAGCAACAGAAGCCAATCTACTTTGCCATCATCAGAACCAAGTTCTCCCACCACAGCAAGCCCTGGATACACCAACACATCTGAAAATCAGAAAGTTGATTTAAAATCCTATCTCATGAAGATAATAGAGTTCTTTAAAGATGATAAAAATAACTCACTGAAAGAAATACAGGAAAACATGGGTAAAAAGATAGAAACCCTTAAAGAGGAAACAAATCCCTTAAAGAAATACAGGAAAACACAATCAAACAGGTGAAGGAATTGAACAAAGCAGTCTAAGACACAGAAATGGAAGTATAAACAATAAAGAAAACACAAATGGAGGCAACCCTGGAAATGGAAAACCTAGGAAAGAGGTCTGGAATTACAGATGTAAGCATCACTAACAGAATACAAGAGATAGAAGAAAGAATCTCAGGTATAGAAGATATCTTAGAATATATTGACACAACTGTCAAAGACAACTCAAAACATTAAAACAAACAAACAAACAACAACAACAACAACAACAACAAAAAACCCAAAACTCCTTACCCAAAATATCCAGGATATCCAGGACACAATTTCAATCCTAGTGCTTTCTTTCATGAGAAACGTACTCATCAGTAGACTTGAGCAATTCAATATTTTCAGGCGAAGTTCTGCACAGCTTCTATCCCCTGGTTTTCCTTCTGGGTGTTTCCAGCTCTGGTAGAAGCTACCAGGAGAACAACTGTTGAAGCTGAGGCTCCCTGCCTGACATCTCCTCCAGTTGCTTTGTTTCCCCTTGGGTGTCAGTGAACATGCAGTATGTGTGTGGGGGAGGAGGGGCTCTCTCTAAACTTGCTTTTGTGCTTTTCTTTCTCTGCAGGGTGATCATCATTTTGTTTTTGAATGACATTGTGAATCCTAAGACCTTGGGCGGACGTTGCCCATCCTCTCCCACTATTTTTACAAGTATACAATTGAGTTAGGCTACTCCTTCTGGTCTAGAAAGTCAATGAGGTACTGTGAAATGATGCCATAAGGAGAGTCTACCGTTCATCAATCCTTTGTTATGGTCGGACTTTGCTGACCTTACAAACAAGCCATTCTATTCCTAGGTATTTGGCTCCTACCCCAAAAGCACAGTAAAACTTTAAAATAAATATTTTATAGGATTTTTCTTCCTTTGTGTCTTCCTTTTTCCCCCTCCCTTCCTCTTCTCCCTTTCATTGGATGCAGGGGAAACCAGGCTTCCCTCTTCGAATTCTTAGACACATTAATAAAAGAATTGAAGGCTGACCTCAAGTGGAAGCTCAAGGGAAATTTTATCAGAGTTTAAAAGAAAGAATAGCAGGGTTGTCATGCTGTCAATCTCAGCATCTGCATGGTGATGGAGAATGGAGAAGAGTATTAAAATAAAAGCGCATTTGATGTTTAAGCTGGCGTGGAGGTCAGACACATGGGCAAGAAGCAGCCCCATTGTGGAGAAGATGGCTTTAGAGAAAGAATAAGCAAGCCCTAAATAAGGAAAACTCAAAGTGTTAAAGGAAAGAATACTTGAAAAAACGTGGTAGAAAGAGAAAAGGAGACATCAGGCTTTTCTGCATAAGATAAAACAAGCAGTCTTATAAGCTTAATGAATGAGGGCTGGTAAGATACTGTGGTGGGGGGATTCTGCACAGGAAAAAATACAGTATCTTGTAGGCTTAGATATTTTAAAACCTACCTTTTTTTTTTGTTTTTTTGTTTGTTTGTTTGTTTGTTTGTTTTTTTGTTTTTCGAGACAGGGTTTCTCTGTGTAGCCTTGGCTGTCCTGGAACTCACTCTGTAGACCAGGCTGGCCTCAAACTCAGAAATCCACCTGCCTCTGCCTTCCAAGTGCTGGGATTAAAGGCATGTTCCACCACACCCAGCCTTAAAACCTACTTTTAATAAAGGTTCTCAAATGCTTTGATATCCCCTTCTAGTCCATTGTCCAAAGGCAGGGGAGAAAAGATGGTAAACAGGATAAAGGGATGTGGACCTGTTTGGATGTAGTTCTTTGGGGGTGATTTTAATCTCTGTCAGGATACCAGCAGTCCAGTCCAGTAGTACTAGGATATCAAACATGAATCAGCAGCAGTGGCACCATCCAGCAGAAACATCCAAGTCTCTTTTGAATCAGCAGGAGTCAGCAGAAGTTCTCTGCTGTGCCTCTCTCAGTGAAGTGAAGATCAGTGAAGAGGAGAGACCAACAAAGTGTTGCAGTGCTAGCTGTTCAAGTGTTCTTCACTGTCCATTGAGTCCTATCTCTACTCTCTCCAAAGATCACATGTTCTCCCATGGGTCTTGCCTCGGCAAGACACCATGTGAGTCTGCATTGCATGACACACCAGAAACATCTACTTCAGTATCTCTTTAAAGGACTAATTATCCCTCCTCTCTTTAGGGTGAGCCTGTCTTCCTGGAATGTCTTTTGGCTGAGTCTTTAATCTGACCCAAGTGGAATTTACATCTCTATCCAGGCCAGAGATCCTATTCTCTTGAATAAAATGTTTTTTTTTTTTCTACTTTAATATATTCATCTTTCCTTTCTTCCTTAATCACCAATTGAGACTGGAAGAATAAACTGCCAACCTTGATTTTAGCTTATAGTTAGGGGGTACAGACAGAATGAAAAAGTACAAATTTATTATAGGAATTCTGAGAAAGAGAAATACTAGGACAGAAAATAAATAAAAACAAAGTAAAGGAATAGAGTTTGATAGGGCAGTTGCTGTGTCAGATTGGAGTAATCAGTAAATGTCTCTTTGAGTAGCATTCTCATAAAGGTGGAGAAAGGTGAGATCAAAGAGTATTCCAAAGACTACTAAAGGCAATAGCCTGCGGGGGAATGTTGTTGGTTCATTTGAGCAACAGCAGAAGGACAATGAAGCTAAAGTGGAGAGAGGAGACAGAATAATCATTGGAGAGAAATTTGGAGACATAAAGGGGAAGATAATTGGGAATATAGGAAATATTAAGGACAATCAAGAGATGACTCAGTGGTTACAGAAATACTAAAGGTATGATTCCCATTACAATGGGAAACTATTGAAGTATCTTAGTTAAGGGAATGATATGAGACTTATATATTGTAAATATCTTTCGTGTTTTATACTGAAAAATACCAATGGCAGCAAAAATGAAAAAAAAAAAGACTAGTTAGGATGGGACTAAGGAATTTTAGTAAAATACGATGGTAGCAATGGTATAGATCATAGTAGATTTTTTGTTGTTGTTGTTTTATTTTGTTTTGTTTTGTTTTTTTTTTGTTTTTTTGTTTTTTTTTTTTCCTCTGTTAAGGTTTTAATTTGTGTGACAGAAATTGTCTTGTGTACATTCCAGACAAGCACTTAATTTTCTCAGATGGTTAGGTTACAAGTCTATGTGGAAATTTGATTTTTCTTTTTTTTTTCATTTTTAATATTTTTATTACATATTTTCCTCAATTACATTTCCAATGCTATCCCAAAAGTCCCCCATAGCGCCCCCCACTTCCCTACCCACCCATTCCCATTCTTTTGGCCCTGGCATTCCCCTATATTGGGGCATATAAAGTTTGCAAGTCCAATGGGCCTCTCTTTCCATTGATGGCCAACTAGGCCATCTTTCGATACATATGCAGCTAGAGACAAGAGCTCCGGGGTTCTGGTTAGTACATCATGTTGTTCCAACAATAGGGTTGCAGATCCCTTTAGCTCCTTGGGTACTTTCTCTAGCTTCTCCATTGGGAGCCCTGTGATACATCCAATACCTGACTGTGAACATCCACTCCTGTGTTTGCTAGGCCCCGGCATCGTCTCACAAGAGACAGCTATATTTGGGTCCTTTCAGCAAAATCTTGCTAGTGTATGCAATGGTGTCAGCGTTTAGAAGCTGATTATGGGATGGATCCCTGGATACGGCAGTCTCTAAATGGTCCATCCTTTCATCACAGCTACGAACTTTGTCTCTGTAACTCCTTCCCTGGGTGTTTTGTTCCCAATTCTAAGAGGGTGCACAGTGTCCACACTTTGGTCTTCATTCTTCTTGAGTTTCATGCGTTTAGCAAATTGTATCTTATATCTTGGGTATCCTAAGTTTTGGGCTAATATCCACTTATCAATGAATACATATTGTGTGAGTTCTTTTGTGATTGTGTTACTTCACTCAAGATGATGCCCTCCAGGTCCATCCATTTGGCTAGGAATTTCATAAATTCATTCTTTTTAATAGCTGAGTAGTACTCCATTGTGTAAATGTACCATAATTTCTGTATCCATTCCTCTGTTGAGGGACATCTGGGTTCTTTCCAGCTTCTGGCTATTATAAATAGGGCTGCTATGAACATAGTGGAGCATGTGTCCTTTTTACCGGTTGGGACATCTTCTGGATATATGCCCAGGAGAGGTATTGCTGGATCCTCCGGTAGTACTATGTCCAATTTTCTGAGGAACCGCCAGACTGATTTCCAGAGTGGTTGTACAAGCTTGCAATCCCACCAACAATGGAGGAGTGTTCCTCTTTCTCCACATCCTCGCCAGCATCTGCTGTCACCTGAATTTTTGATCTTAGCCATTCTGACTGGTGTGAGGTGGAATCTCAGGGTTGTTTTGATTTGCATTTCCCTGATGATTAAGGATGTTGAACATTTTTTCAGGTGTTTCTCTGCCATTCGGTATTCCTCAGGTGAGAATTCTTTGTTCAGTTCTGAGCCCCATTTTTTAATGGGGTTATTTGACTTTCTGGAGTCCACCTTCTTGAGTTCTTTATATATATTGGATATTAGTCCCTTATCTGATTTAGGATAGGTGAAGATCCTTTCCCAATCTGTTGGTGGTTTTTTTGTCTTATTGATGGTGTCTTTAGCCTTGCAGAAGCTTTGTAGTTTCATGAGGTCCCACTTGTCAATTCTCGATCTTACAGCACAAGCCATTACTGTTCTATTCAGGAATTTTTCCCCTGTGCCCATATCTTCAAGGCTTTTCCCCACTTTCTCCTCTATAAGTTTCAGTGTCTCTGGTTTTATGTGAAGTTCCTTGATCCACTTAGACTTGACCTTAGTACAAGGAGATAGGAATGGATCGATTCGCATTCTTCTACATGTTAACAACCAGTTGTGCCAGCACCATTTGTTGAAAATGCTGTCTTTCTTCCACTGGATGTTTTTAGCTCCCTTGTCGAAGATCAAGTGACCATAGGTGTGTGGGTTCATTTCTGGGTCTTCAATTCTATTCCATTGGTCTATTTGTCTGTCACTATACCAGTACCATGCAGTTTTTATCACAATTGCTCTGTAGTAGAGCTTTAGGTCCGGCATGGTGATTCCACCAGAGGTTCTTTTATCCTTGAGAAGAGTTTTTGCTATCCTAGGTTTTTTGTTATTCCAGATGAATTTGCAGATTGCACTTTCTAATTCGTTGAAGAATTGATTTGGAATTTTGATGGGGATTGCATTGAATCTGTAGATTGCTTTTGGCAAGATAGCCATTTTTACAATGTTGATCCTGCCAATCCATGAGCATGGGAGATCTTTCCATCTTCTGAGATCTTCTATAATTTCTTTCTTCAGAGACTTGAAGTTTTTATTATACAGATCTTTCACTTCCTTAGTTAGAGTCACGCCAAGATATTTTATATTATTTGTGACTATTGAGAAGGGTGTTGTTTCCCTAATTTCTTTCTCAGCCTGTTTATTCTTTGTGTAGAGAAAGGCCATTGATTTGTTTGAGTTAATTTTATATCCAGCTACTTCACCGAAGCTGTTTATCAGGCTTAGGAGTTCTCTGGTGGAATTTTTAGGGTCACTATTATATACTATCATATCATCTGCAAAAAGTGATATTTTGACTTCATCTTTTCCAATTTGTATCCCTTTGATCTCCTTTTGTTGTCGAATTGCTCTGGCTAGGACTTCAAGTACAATGTTGAATAGGTATGGAGAAAGTGGACAGCCTTGTCTAGTCCCTGATTTTAGAGGGATTGCTTCAAGCTTCTCACCATTTACTTTGATGTTGGCTACTGGTTTGCTGTAGATTGCTTTTATCATGTTTAGGTATGGGCCTTGAATTCCTGATCTTTCCAAGACTTTTATCATGAAAGGGTGTTGGATCTTGTCAAATGCTTTTTCCGCATCTAACGAGATGACCATGTGGTTTTTGTCTTTGAGTTTGTTTATATACTGGATTACGTTGATGGATTTCCGTATATTGAACCATCCCTGCATCCCTGGGATGAAACCTACTTGGTCAGGATGGATGATTGTTTTGATGTGTTCTTGGATTCGGTTAGCAAGAACTTTATTGAGGATTTTTGCATCAATATTCATAAGGGATATTGGTCTGAAGTTTTCTATCTTTGTTGGGTCTTTTTGTGGTTTAGGTATCAGAGTAATTGTGGCTTCATAGAATGAGTTGGGTAGAGTACCTTCTGTTTCTATTTTGTGGAATAGTTTGTGAAGAACTGGGATTAGATCTTCTTTGAAGGTCTGATAGAACTCTGCACTAAACCCATCTGGTCCTGGGCTTTTTTTAGTTGGGAGACTATTAATGACTGCTTCTATTTCTTTGGGGGATATAGGGCTGTTTAGATCATTAACCTAATCTTGATTCAACTTTGGTACCTGGTATCTGTCTAGGAACTTCTCCATTTCATCCAGGTTCTCCAGTTTTGTTGAGTATAGCCTTTGGTAGAAGGATCTGATGGTGTTTTGGATGTCTTCAGGATCTGTTGTTATGTCTCCTTTTTCATTTCTGATTTTGTTAATTAGGATGCTTTCCCTGTGCCCTCTAGTGAGTCTGGCTAAGGGTTTATTTATCTTGTTGATTTTCTCAAAGAACCAGCTCCTTGATTGGTTGATTCTTTGAATAGTTTTTCTTGTTTCCACTTGGTTGATTTCGCCCCTGAGTTTGATTATTTCCTGCCGTCTACTCCTCTTGGGTGAATTTGCTTTCTTTTGTTCTAGTGCTTTTAGGTGTGTTGTCAAGCTGCTAATGTGTGCTCTCTCTAGTTTCCTTTTGGAGGCACTCAGAGCTATGAGTTTTCCTCTTAGAAGTGCTTTCATTGTGTCCCATAAGTTTGGGTATGTTGTGGCTTCATTTTCATTGAACTCTAAAAAGTCCTTAATTTCTTTCTTTATTCCTTCCTTGACCAAGGTATCATTGAGAAGAGTGTTGTTCAGTTTCCACGTGAAGGTTGGCTTTCTATTATTTATTTTGTTATTGAAGATCAGCCTTAGTCCATGGTGATCTGATAGGATGCATGGGACAATTTCAATATTTTTGTATCTGTTGAGGCCTGCTTTGTGACCAATTATGTGGTCAATTTTGGAGAAGGTACCATGAGGTGCTGAGAAGAAGGTATATCCTTTTGTTTTAGGATAGAATGTTCTGTAGATATCTGCCAGATTCATTTGATTCATAATTTCTCTTAGTTTCACTGTGTCCCTGTTTAGTTTCTGTTTCCATGATCTGTCCATTGGTGAAAGTGGTGTGTTGAAGTCTCCCACTATTATTGTATGAGGTGCAATGTGTGCTTTGAGATTTACTAAAGTTTCTTTAATGAATGTGGCTGCCTTTGTATTTGGAGCATAGATATTCAGGATTGATAGTTCCTCTTGGAGGATTTTACCTTTGATGAGTATGAAGTGTCCCTCCCTGTCTTTTTTAATGACTTTGGGTTGGAAGTCAATCTTATCAGATATTAGAATGGCTACTCCAGCTTGTTTCTTCATGCCATTTGCTTGGAAAATTGTTTTCCAGCCTTTCATTCTGAGGTAGTGTCTATCCTTTTCTCTGAGATGAGTTTCCTGTAAGCAGCAAAATGTTGGGTCTTGTTTGTGTAGCCAGTTTGTTAGTCTATGTCTTTTTATCGGGGAGTTGAGTCCATTGATATTAAGAGATATTAAGGAAAAGTAATTGTTGTTTCCTGTTATTTTTGTTGTTAAAGTTGGCATTTTGTTCTTGTGGCTGTCTTCTTTTAGGTTTGTTGAGGGATTACCTTCTTGTTGTTTCTAGGGCGTGGTTCCTGTCCTTGTATTGGTTTTTTTCTGTTATTATCCTTTGAAGGGCTGGATTCGTGGAGAGATAATGTGTGAATTTGGTTTTGTCGTGGAATACTTTGGTTTCTCCATCTATGTTAATTGAGAGTTTGGCTGGGTATAGTAGCCTGGGCTGGAATTTGTGTTCTTTTAGTGTCTGTATAACATCCATCCAGGATCTTCTGGCTTTCATAGTCTCTGGTGAAAAATCTGGTGTAATTCTGATAGGCTTGCCTTTATATGTTACTTGGCCTTTTTCTCTTACTGCTTCTAGTATTCTATCTTTATTTAGAGCATTTGTTGTTCTGATTATTATGTGTCGGGAGGTATTTCTTTTCTGGTCCAGTCTATTTGGAGTTCTGTAGGCTTCTTGTATGTTCATGGGCATCTCTTTCTTTACATTTGGGAAGTTTTCTTCTATAATTTTGTTGAAGATGTTTGCTGGTCCTTTGAGTTGAAAATCTTCATTCTCATCCACTCCTATTATCCGTAGGTTTGGTCTTCTCATTGTGTCCTGTATTTCTTGGATGTTTTGAGTTAGGATCTTTTTGCATTTTACATTTTCCTTGATTGTTGTGCCGATGTTCTCTATGGAATCTTCTGCACCTGAGATTCTCTCTTCCATCTCTTGTATTCTGTTGCTGATGCTCGTATCTATGGTTCCAGATTTCTTTCCTAGGGTTTCTATCTCCAGTGTTGCCTCATTTTGGGTTTTCTTTATTGTGTCTACTTCCCTTTTTAGGTCTAGTATGGTTTTGTTCATTTCCATCATCTGTTTGGATGTGTTTTCCTGTTTTTCTGTAAGGACTTCTACCTGTTTGATTATGTTATCCTGTTTTTCTTTAAGGATTTGTAACTCTTTAGCAGTGTTCTCCTGCAATTCTTTAAGGGATTTTTGTGCTTCCTCTTTATTGTCTTCTGCCTGTTTAGCAGTGTTCTCCTGCATTTCCTTAAGTGTGTTATTAAAGTCCTTCTTGAAGTCCTCTACCATCATCAGGAGATATGCTTTTAGATCCGTGTCTAGCTTTTCCGGTGTGTTGGGGTGCCCTGGACTGGGCGAAGTGGGGGTGCTGGGTTCTGATGATGGTGAGTGGTCTTGGTTTCTGTTAGTAAGATTATTATGTTTACCTTTCGCCATCTGGTAATCTCTGGGGTTAGTTGTTATCGTTGTCACTGTTTAAAGATTGGAGCAGAAGCTGTGTTCCACTCACCAGCAGTCCCAAAATCCTTTGGCGGGGGTCGTGGGTAGCTGGCGGGTGTCAGGCAACCCTGCTCTCCCGCTACCCTGGCGCTGATCCGGCCGGATGAGGCCTGTGGCCCTACTCAGGCCGGTTTCTGCTTCCCTAACTAATGCAGTCTCAGGTCCCGAGCACTTGGATTGGAGCAGAAGCTGTGCTCCACTCACCAGAAGTCTTAAGATCCTGTGGCGGGTGTTGTGGGTAGCTGGCGAGTGTCAGCCGACCCTGCGCCCCAGCTGCCCCGGTGCTTTTCTCTTGTTTTGTTTTTTGAGACAGGGTTTCTCTGTGTAGTCCTGGTTGTCCTGGAACTCACTCTGTAGACCAGGCTGGCCTTGAACTCAGAGATTTGCCTGCCTCTGCCTCCCAAGTGCTAATCATTGTAGATCTTAATGATTTTGGTTGATATACTTAACTATTTATTTATTTATTTATTTAATGTGTGTCAGTGTGTCACCTGCATGTATGTTTTTTAACCACGTATGTGTACTGCTTGCAGAGGTCATGACAGGGTGTCAAATTGCCTGGAACTAGACTTCCAGCTTGTTGTTGGCCACCACATAGGTGCTAGCAACTGAATCCAGTTCCTCTGCAAGAACAACAAATGCTCTCAGCTGATGAGTCAGTTGTCCAACCCTCGTTGGCATGTACTTCCATGGAAGATTCACACACTTTCATCATAGATCAGAAATGTACTATGAAATAAAGAGAACAATCAAAGGTGATTTTGTTTTTGTTTTGCCATATTGGATAAACGTGTCATTTATAGAGGTAGCAAAGATTGAGTAGAGCAATGTTACTGTGTTTTAGAATAGAACCAATAGAACTCACTTAACCATACACACAAAAATAAAGAGGAATTATCAGATTGGCTTGCAAATAAGAGCTGGGTAGTCCAGCAATAGCTGCAGCAAGACAGACAGAGAACCTGGTAGCTGCTGAGTTAAAAAAAATGGACAGATACCTCAGCACCTGAAAACCTAGACCTGAAAACCTAGACTTTTCTGGTTTGAGTCTTTGTTAAAACCCAAACAAAGTGGCACCTGATGCCAGAGAACAATGGCAGAAACCATCA